>NW_022145600.1:34248894-34733894 GCF_000002235.5 Strongylocentrotus purpuratus
GTGTATTCATCAGAATAATTATCTTGTGCAATACCTTTATTGACCAATGACGGGAGATAAAATCCCCTAGCGTCATGGATGTCTTGCCAATACAATTATAATGTCGTAGATACAGGGGTGACAAGGCAAAGGTGCCTACCCCCCTTTGAATAAGAACATAGCAGGAGGTAAAGAGAGAGAAAAAATGAAAAGAACTGGATACGACTCCTCCTACACCATCACTTTTCTCGCATGTCATTTTACTGAGTAGGACCAGTGCCGCCCCATCCCCATTATACACGTGCCCCCCCCCCTTCGATGACCTGTTAGACACACACGCTATGCGACAGTTATTCATCCATGGTGTGATTTTATTAATCATATTCAAGTTCACCTGGCGATTTGTTATTGGCACCAAAAACAAGTTTGATATTAAATTCATTTATGAATAACATTCAGCTGGCAATAACACCGCTAAACTGAACGATTTTGCTGTACTTTTCTCGCATAATTACTATTCATCCCAAGTCATCGTCATAATTATATATAGTTTCGTTTCTTCATTTACTTTCTGCTCTAATAGTAATACCATAATTATGTTCCACGTGTTTAGTTTTGTATAATTCAAAACGTAGACGATCTTCTTGGTTTGGCGCGTTTTGTGGTAAACAAGAAGTCTGGAGAGGGTGACAAATTCTGAGTATTACCACTGATTACAATCCCACAGAATATTACGCAAGACCAGTATGCAACATCTGATGTCTCGCCATGCAATTTTCATTTTTGTTTGTACCCCCTTTACTCATTTCTATACTAGTAATTGGTATACTGCTTGTATTTGGCAACAACTGTTAATTATCCTATATTTATTCTTTAATTTTCTTTACTATTTGAAAAAAATCAATTGAATGTATAATTTACATCCGGCATGTCTGGTGTGAATTGAATTGAATAATGTAAGTGTTCTTTTAAACTAACTTATGTAATCATTTCGCAGTTATATTTTATCTACTATGTGCAAAGATTCAACTTTGCTCTCTAGCACAAAGATCTCTTGAAGAGAGTCTTGTCAATTTGAAGACATTACTCTGATGAAGTAATACTATCAGAGATGATATTTAAGTTAATTCATTGACTACTGAATTTCAGTTGACAATTGGTTAAGAAGAGTGAGGGAGGAAGCACCTAGAGAGGACGAGCAAGGAATATGTCTGATGTGACGTATTAACTGAGACAACATTAAACAGCATCACATTTTACTTTCATGTCTCTTTCTGTGTAGCCATCGGGGAAAACCACGAAAACGACAGCGAACGTAACTGCTGCCATCCACTGCTATATTATTACATACCACGATTCTTTGATACTTGATACTAAATGATAATAATATCAAACCAGTTCGAAGATAAGATCACTCCGGCAAACCAGTGCCATCACACTATTAAAGAGAGATTGTGAATGCAAAATTAAGGATGGCTTACTGGAATGATGATTATTGTAGTCTAAGATTGTTTGTTTAAAAAAAATATTCCTGAATGTTTGGAGGCATAACAATCTCTTTTAGAGGGGCTTTAATTTGAAATATATACATCGTGGTTTTAAACATTTCAAAGTTATCTTGCATGTGCGTGCGAGTCAACAACATTGGAGAGAAGCACTGGTTTGTCATTTTGTTTAAATTCAAGTTCAAAGCTTTGTTTAAAAGTGTTATTGTGATCAAGAATAGATGGCTTCGAATGGAACGCGATGATAACCTTGCAGTTAAGAAACAATATTTATCATTGTATGTTATCCCCATCAAAATACTATACATTGTCATCTTATCCAGTATATTTCTCCCGCTTTACGTTACCTTGATTGTCATTCGAAGTGTACAATATTATTTGCAATATTAATTTTTTTTTTCAAGGCTTGTGGAAACATGGCATCATGGAATGTGTTTTTTCAAGGCTTGTGAAAAAGGAATGAAAATAAAAGTGAAATTGAGGAGAAACGACAAGTATCACCTCTTCCGGATTGGATGTGGGATCTTCATTTCTTTTTCTTCGCTCATATCCTTCTTTTTGTTTTCTCTGACCATGATTGTATAGTTTCGTCATCATTATGCGGTAGCGGGAAATCGAATGGAAAAGGATCTGACCAAACCACTTCAGCCATCAAACCATGGACGTACGAGATGACCATCCATACCGTGCGTCGCGTCGAGACCATGGAACGGAAGCGGAAATACGAGAAACCAATGCCGTTTTCCTAGTCTGCTAACACGGCGTTTAATTTTCACTTATACAAAGGTGAATGACTAATACAGTGTCAATGATCGATCCCTTTAAATTCATCAATAATTCAACAGAACTTCTTGTGATTTTACTCGGTACAATAGTAGTCCTACTTATTCATTTATTAACATTGTTTTTATGTATACGAATTTGGAATGCTGTTTAGAGATTTATAATGTATATGGGTAAGGCGATCCTATACTATAAAGCGATAAAACGAGCTAATAATTTATTATACTAATAACATTAATGATGATAATAATAATTATTATTATAACATTATTATTTCCTGACTGAAGTCTGAATGAAGACTATGCAATGCATCTCTATATAGTTTTATACCAGCCAGCATCACATTACGACAAGCAGGAGTCTGCGAATATAGACTATTATACTAGCGGAAGGATGCGACACTTCCGCACTCGTACTATTCACATGGGAATAAATACCCGCTTGTTTTTATCTGATCCATAATATTATTCCACCGAGGTGTAATTATTATACGGGCAATTGCATGATCAGGCAAAAATCACGTTGAAATTTGCAAAAAGGTATTATGCATTGTACATAGAACCACATGTAGTAAAAGTAGTAGTAGTATAGTAATAATAATAGTAGTAGTATAAGTAGTAGAAGTAATAGTAATAGAAGAAGTAGTAGTAGTAGTAGTATTAGTAGTAGTAGTAGTAGTAGTAGTAGTAGTAGTAGTAGTAGAGGTAGTAGTAGTAGCAGTAGTAGTATCAGTAGTAGTATAAGTAGTAGTAGAAGTAGTAGTAGTATAGTAGCAGTAGTAGTAGTAGTAGTAGTAGTAGTAGTAGTACTAAAGTAGTAGTAGTAGTAGTAGTAGTAGTAGTAGTAGTAGTAGTAGTAGTAAGAGATCAACCTGCATAGATATGTTGATATTATTATTATTATTATTATCGTTATCATTATTATCATCATTATTATTATTATTATTATTATTATTATTAGTGTTTCTGTGTTTCTGAGTGGTATAGGTACTGTGCGTTACAAAACTGCAAATTCAGGCCTAATAAAGGAGGGGGTATTTCAGTGGAATCAGTGAAAAGTGCAGATAACTTGATCCAAAAAAAATATTTGTAATACTAATTTCCGCCCAGTCCTTATAAAGTCCTGGCAGCATGAGATCTTTGGTCGTCTAAATAAATAATGTGTATAGATTTTTTCTATCTATCTATCAGGCTATAGTTCATCCAGACGTTGGACAAAGCCCTCCTCATAACATTTCCATTCCCTTCTGTCTCTCCAAGCGGCCGTTCCCATGTATGATGTTAAGTCATCTCTCCGTCTGGCTTTCATCGAAAGGGTGCGCTGCGGCGCGGCGCGGTGTGGTGTGCTCAACGCACCCATTCGATAAAAGTGGGGGGCCTTTTCTCGAAAGGGTGCGTTGAGTATGGTGGCCCTGAAGGGACATCGCGAATAGACTAAATCGTGAAAAATATGCGATAAAATTCACGATATCGTCAATTTTATCGCATATTTTTCACGAAGAAATTCACGAAATTGACGATATCGTGAACTTTATCGTGAACTTTTCGCGATGAAATTGACGATATCGTGAATTTTATCGTGAAAAGTTCACGATATAAAGTTCACGATATCGTCAATTTTATCGTGTACTCTATCGTGTACTCTATCGTGTACTCTCCTGACGGGCGCTTCGTAAACAAAACCAGCCCTAGCTGGGGGAGACAGAGAGAAGGAAAAAAGGGAAAGGGAAAGAGAAGATAAAAGGAAAGAAAGAATAATAAGAAGAAAAGAGGGAAACGGGGGGCGAAGGGCTCTTGCCTCCTCCTCACTCCCCCCCCCCCCCCGCCAAAAAATAAATAAGGAGAGAGAGAAGGGAAAGGGAATGGGAAAGAAAATATAAAAGGAAAGAAAGAAGAGGAAGAAGGAAAGAGGGAAACGGGGGAAGGGCGAAAGGCTCTTACCTCCCCCCCCCCCCCGCCAAAAAAATAAATAAGAGAGAGAGAGAGAGAGAGAGAGAGAGAAGGGAAAGGGAAAGAAAGAAGAGGAATAAGAGGGAAACAGGGGAAGGGCGAAGGGCTCTTGCCTCCTTCCCCCCCCCCCCGCCAAAAATAAATAAGAGAGAGAAGGGAAAGGGAAAGAAAATATAAAAGGAAAGAAAGAAGAGGAATAAGAAGGAAAGAGGGAAACGGGGGAAGGGCGAAGGGCTCTTGCCTCCTCCCTCCCCACCCCCCGCCAAAAAAATAAATAAGAGATAGAGAGAGAAGGGAAAGGGAAAGGGAAAGAGAAGATAAAAGGAAAGAAAGAAGAGGAAGAAGAAGAAGAAAAGAGGGAAACGGGGGCGAAGGGCTTTTGCATCCCCCCGCCCAAAAAATAAATAAGAGATATAGAGAGAGAAGGGAAAGGGAAAGAGAATAAAAAAGGAAAGGAAGAAGAATAAGAAGAAAAGAGGGGCTCTTGCCTCCTCCCCCCTCCCGCGCCAACAAATAAATAGGAGAGAGAGAGAGAGATAGAGAGAAGGGAAAGGGAAAGGGAAAGAAAATATAAAAGGAAAGAAAGAAGAAGAAGACGGAAAGAGGGAAACGGGGGAAGGGCGAAAGGCTCTTACCTCCCCCTCCCCCCTCCCGCCATAAAGGGAAAGAGAAGGGAGAGGGAAAGAAAATATAAAAGGAAAGAAAGAAGAGGAAAAAGAATAAGAAAAGAGGGAAACAGGGGCGAAGGGCTCTTGCCTCCTTTCTTTTCTTTCTTTTCCTTTCTTTCCTATTCTCCCTCTTTTTCGTTTTTCTCTTTCTTTCTTCTCTTTCCCTTTCCTTCTCTCTCTCTCTCTCCCTCTTATTTATTTTTTGGCGGGGGGCGGGGGGACGAGGCAAAAGCCCTTTGCCCCCGTTTCCCTCTTTTCTTCTTCTTCCTCTTCTTTCTTTCCTTTTTTCTTCTCTTTCCCTTTCCCTTTCCCTTTCCCTTCTCTCTCTCTCTCTGATTTATTTTTTGGCGGGGAGGGGGGGGAGTGAGGAGGAGGCAAGAGCCCTTCGCCCCCCCCCCGTTTCCCTCTTTTCTTCTTATTATTCTTTCTTTCCTTTTATCTTCTCTTTCCCTTTCCCTTTTTTCCTTCTCTCTGTCTCCCCCAGCTAGGGCTGGTTTTGTTTACGAAGCGCCCGTCAGGAGAGTACACGATAGAGTACACGATAAAATTGACGATATCGTGAACTTTATATCGTGAACTTTTCACGATAAAATTCACGATATCGTCAATTTCATCGCGAAAAGTTCACGATAAAGTTCACGATATCGTCAATTTCGTGAATTTCTTCATGAAAAATATGCGATAAAATTGACGATATCGTGAATTTTATCGCATATTTTTCACGATTTAGTCTATTCGCGATGTCCCTTCAGGGCCACCATAGTTGAGAGCGGAGTTCCGTTTTAACACACCCTTTCGATGAAAGCGGGGGGGCTTTTCTCGAAAGGGTGCGTCGACTAGTCTTTCGCATCAGTCGTTTAAAATGAGGATCTCGGACAGAAGGTAATAGTTGCCAATTTAAGTATATCGAAAATGTATTAAATAAAATGGAATGGTCTTGATTACAGAGTGGTCTCTTTCGTTATTACTATGTTGATGGGGGAGACAGAGAGAAGGAGGGAAAGGGAAGATAAAAGGAAAGAAAGAAGAATAAGAAGAGAAGAGGGAAACGGGGGGGGGGGGCGAAGGACTCTTGCCAAAAAATAAATCAGAGAGAGAGAGAAGGGAAAGGGAAAGGGAAAGAGAAGATAAAAGGAAAGAAAGAAGAGGAAGAAGAAGAAAAGAGGGAAACGTGGGCAAAGGGCTTTTGCCTCCTCCCCCCCCCCCCCCGCCAACAAATAAATAGGAGAGAGAGAGAAGGGAAAGGGAAAGGGAAAGAGAAGATAAAAGGAAAGAAAGAAGAGGAATAAGAAGGAAAGAGGGAAACGGGGGAAGGGCGAAGGGCTCTTGCCCCCCTTCCCCCCCCCCCCCCGCCAACAAAATAAATAAGAGAGAGAGAGAGTGAAGGGAAAAGGAAAGAAAATATAAAAGAAAAGAAAGAAGAGGAAAAAGAATAAGAAAAGAGGGAAACAGGGGCGAAGGGCTCTTGCCTCCTCCCTCCCCCCCCCCCGCCAAAAAATAAATAAGAGAGAGAGAGAGAATCTGTTCTGATCCTGGTCCTGATCCTCAAGAGGGATATAAAGAAGACCAATAAGAACGTTATCGTTCGAGAGAGAGTGTTTGTTGCTTCTAGAACATTTTAGAATTAAGTCCCATCACATTGCAGTTGTGGGGAGGGACTATGATTATTACCCCCTTGGATGGCTTCCCAGAGTCTGGCTTTGAAGGTTTCGACTGCGTTGCAGGCAAAGATGCTGGGGGGGGGGGGGGGGTAAATTCCAGGCCCGTACGGTTCTTGGAAAGAAGGTGAGTCGATATATATCCGTCTTGCATCTTATGTTGGAGAAGGAGAGGGAAAGAGAAGATAAAAGGAAAGAAAGAAGAGGAAGAGGAAGAAGAATTTGTGTTCTGCCAGTGTCACAAATAGATATATACACTGTTGGTCATAATGGTGGAATAATTATTTTTACCCCAGTTTAGGGAAGGATTTAAAAAAAAAAAAATTCTAATAGATCTAGATAATGGCATACATTCTCAGATTTTATTGAATATTGATTTGCGAGTGTTTGTTTTGCGTGACTGCTAAATCATATGTGTGCTACTATGCTAATCAGCTAGGGAACCTACGTCCTTAAATCATAATTGACAGTAATGAGGATTAATGCCTCACAAAGGGCACTTATATAGCTGATCGACACGATTTTTATCCTGGGGCCTCACAGTAACGAGGCCATTGCTTAGCCCCTGAATCATGACTGTACGCAGTGTTTGATAGGGTACGCGGCCCCTTCCACAAATCCCCCAAAACGAAGAAAATGCAATAAATTGTCAAAAATTCATTGCAATTTCCCCCCGCCCCCAACAGGAAAAATTTCTCTGTGTGGCCATGCCTTGAACCATAATGCAAATAAGGTATAAAATAAGGTATAAAATTATGCTCATCCGACGTTAATTTTGATGATTAATACCCCTGAGCTTCTGAGGGCTCCGCCCTGTGAAAAAAACGTGTAAAAAAAAAAAACACGTTAATTTTTACCGTTTTGGGGAGATACCCCCCCCCCCTGGCGTTCAAGGGGGGGGGGGGTACGATTTTTCAAATTTTTGAGAGCCCCAAAAAAGATTAGTGCTCTCTAGTAATTTCGCGACTACTCCGGAACCGCGGCAGATATAAAGTTTTTCTTTCATGACTTTTTTCTTTCGAATCTTACGCATCTTTTGAAACATTTTTTTGTTGAAAATCGGACGTATAATTGCGGAGTCACGTGACCTTTTGTTTTTGCATGTCAGCCCTAAAATGGCTCATTTTTGTGATTTATGTACATATGGAAATACCATTTATTCTTTTAAAAAAAGAGAAAACATTGGTTATTTGGTCTTGTTTCAAGTTAATGTGTTTGATTTTGGGTAAAAATAGTTGAATTGTGGTTAGAAATGAAATGAAATAACAAAATAATATAATACATAAACACAAATTATCAAAACAAGAGATAACATAGGGATAAACTGGCTCTTCCAACTTTGTTGTCGTATCATTATTCTAACGAATATATGAAGTGAAAAAGAACGCTCGAATATGAATTATATATGATTTATGGGTAAAAATGTGAATTCTCTGACCTTGTTTGCATAAATTACCATAAATATGCATTTTCGCGGCGATCGGCTGTGAAACGGCCGAGATCTCAGAAGGGGGACCCCCCCCCCACCCTCAAGTCCACTCCAATCACATTGAAAAAAGTATGACTTAAATCATCTCTCTCATCATTATATAGTATTCATGTTTTTAATATTATTTATTGTCCATTAAACAAGTTCATAGAGAAAATACATATCTCTCTGCAACATTAAAAAAGAATCTTAATTGTCTTAATTTGTATTGATAGCCTTGTGGTCGCCAACAGTGGCGTAGGCAGGGGCGTCTCCAAAGGGGGGTGTGGGGGTGCGACATCCCCCCCCCCCACCTGTCAGGATATGGTCGGTAAAATTGCGCTGCCGTCGGGAAAAAAGAGAAAAGGGGGAGGGGAAAAAAGAGAGTAAAAGGGAAAGAAAAGAACAAAAGAAAAAGAAAAGAAAAAAAAAAAGAAAAAAGAAAAAAAAGGAAAGAAAAGAGAAGAAAGAAAAGAAAGAAACAGAAAAACGAAAAAGAGGGAGAATAGGAAAGACAGGAGGCAAGAGCCCTTCGCCCCCGTTACCCTCTTTTCTTCTTATTCTCCTTCCTCTTCTTTCTTTTCTTTTATCTTCTCTTTCCCTTTCCCTTGTTTCTCTCTCTCTTATTTATTTTTTTTGGCGGGGGAGGGGAAGGAGGGTTATAGGAGGCAAGAGCCCTTCGCCCCCGTTTCCTTCTTCTTCCTCTTCTTTCTTTCCTTTTATCTTCTCTTCTCTTTCCCTTTCCCTTTCCCTTCTCTCTCTTACTTATCTTTTGGCGGGGGGGGGGGGAGGAGGAGGAGGCAAGAGCCCCTCTTTTCTTCTTATTCTTCTTCCTTTCCTTTTTTATTCTCTTTCCATTTCCCTTTCCCTTCTCTCTTTCTCTCTTATTTATTTTTTACGTTACTATCATATTTTTTTACCGGTTTGGGATCTAGGGGGGGGGGGGGGGGCGGGCCGGTAGAATCGGCCCGTGGATCCGCGCCTGTCCAAAATAGCACACACACAAATCGCCTCGCCGCTACGCGGCTCAGTAAAGAAAGAATGTAAAGGTTGCTCCCAATAATGAGGAGGAAAAAATGTGCAGAACGGGAAGAAATCGAGAGAATGTCATCACGGGATGAAAGTCAGTAACAGGATATTTGTATAAAAAAGAGCCCCCGTCAGTACTAAAAGAGCCCCCGTGAGAAGGCTCACTGGGGCTCTTTTTTTTGGGGGGGAAGAGCCCCCGTGGACATAAAATTAATTTGAGCCCTGGAGACAATACAAGAATAATGGGCAGAAGAAGAGTGTAAATAGCAGTATAGCCATTATTTTAATCCACCAAGGATTAAAACAAACAAAAATGAGTTATGAAGAAAAAGAATCACAACTCGTATTGACAAATATAAGATAAAAACAGTTCTGTAATTACACTCTAGACGTTTGACTATTGGGCGACAGAAAACCACTGTTTTCTTCCTGCCATCGATTCGCTGAATTTATTTTCTAAACGGTCTTGACTGAACATCCTTTCATCGTCTCTTAGTTTCGGGCTCTTCCCAGTGATGTTGTTATTCCGTACTGGTTCAAAAAAGAGACTTGATTAGTAGTGGAAAGAAGTTCCAAATTACCGGCGGCAAAGTGAGGAAGAACTTGTAACTTCATAATTCATTCCTTGTTAATGCGTTGACGGACGTTTTCATTTCCCTTGGGATAGTTCGCTTAAGGTTTTGGCGGGAAAACACATCTTTGGCTCTACCCCCCCCCCCTCCACCAATTCTCTCTCTCTCTCTCTCTCTCTCTCTCTCTTTCTCTTTCGTTTTCCTTTAAAACGATGAGTGTTTTTTTTTTTTTAAGGGATCGTTTAACAATGTTAAATCTGAGATGCACGGCCCCTACGTGTTAGCAGTGTCTGTGATATGGTGTAATATTGAAGCCCTAAAAAAAAAATCGCGCTTCAAAATGATCAAGAAGTGCCTCAAAAAAGTAAAAATCTTTGAGTGACCGGTTGTACCATACTCGTTTACCCCAATAGACTGTAGTTCGGCGAACGGTTTTCAAAATTTGTAATTCCAATAATTAATATCTTGATAATCAGACAGGCGATGGGCTTGTAAAAGTCATGGAGTTCCTGACTGACCTAAAGGTTTATAATTATCATTGCAGCATGATCTAAAGGATCCAAGACAAAGTTACCGGATCCCTTTAAGTGTGTAATGTAATACGAAAAACGGAAAAGCGATAAAAAGTATACATTTTGTTGTCTCCTTCAATTAGTCTTTCTGTCACTATATCCCTCTCTTTATCGCAAGGCAAGCCATCAATATTTTCATTCTAAGAGGACAATTTTTTCTTCTCTAGATTTCTTTAAATTTGAGATTTTTAAACACAATATAAGTATACGCGTAGGAGGAACAAAACATTCTCTCCATTTCTCCGATAAATGGAAAGACCTCGTAAAATCTAGCTCTGAGATGCAGTTTCAATGGTTAAAGCTATGGCTGAAATGTCTTTTGAATTCATTTCTTTCTTCCTCCCCCGCACTGCACTCTACCGATGTAGAGCAAGTCTCCTGTCTATTTTCCAAGACACACTTCTTAACAATTTTTATCAAGACATCAAATTTTTCCCCACCGATTACCAGACAGTGCTTTCTGTTTGATGCTCAGGTCTTCATCGTTATATATTTTTCCAGCTTTTCTCTTCCCTCCCTCCCTCCCTCCCTCCCTCTCTCTCTCCCTCTCTCTCTCTCTCTCTCTCTCTCTCTCTCTCCCTCTCTTTCTCCTCTCTCTCGCCCTCTCTCTTTGTATGTCTGTCTGTCTGTCTGACGATTTATAATTTTAGGCCTATTTTACCACATCGTTATCATTCTCGTGATTATTCCCAACTCAAGCTATGCTTTCCGGGTTTTCGCCTCCTTCCGTATCTGAATTATTTACTGTATACATTATGTTGAAATAATTGTTACATATATCATGTATAATGTGTTTCATATTGTACTGTTGAGAAGGAAATAAATGTTAATAAATACAAAATAAAATACAAATTACTAAGTTCCCGCTAAATAAAAACATTTATTTTTCATTTTTTGATCAAGATTGATACAGATGCTTTTTTTCACCGTCAGTTCCAAAGGTTCAGTCGTAAAATGGTTTGAACTCAAACATGGGTTTCAATGAGACGGAAAGAGATGAGGAAGAAAAAAACATCTCCATGATCATGGTTAACGTCTGAACCAGTAGCAGAGAAAATGATTTAGCCATTACACAAATGCCGTCATGTTGATGAAAACAATTCGGCCATTCCAGCATTTAGATGCATATATTAGCTTTACGGATCGGAAGCGAGTGGATTGTAAGATATAGTTGAGGATTTTATGAAGAAAAAACAGGTAGTAAGAAGACTGTTCAGCTCCTAATCACGTGTCATGAAAATGAAATGAGAACGAAAGAATGACGAAAGTCACGTGTCTTGGACATTACCATGCACGGTCGCATGAACTCATTGTGATTAACAATGCTATCATACGGAAAGCGACAACACTGGAACTGTGGAACATGTGCATGTTTTATTTGATGGTGATTTTTAAAAACCAAGTGTTATGTCATCACAAAATTAAACAAAACGACAGCATTTTTAATATAAAAATGAAAACAACTGTAGACAATGTAATATTCTGCAAATACTATGTCACTGCCCGTTTTAATAATCACCCTCAGTATTTTTTGTTTGCTAACGATGAGTAAATTTTGTAACCAGCAATATGCAATTTTTTTCGTCATGACTTCACGCAAGTTGCGCTATTATGCAGAGGCGTGGCGTTTTTTTTCTCCAGACACTGAATTATGTGCGGGTTAATGATATCATGATCACAGATGGATGGAATGCAAGAAAATAAGGTCATCAAGTTTGGGTGTGGAGAGGTTTTTTGTCATTGAACAATGATTCAATAAAAATGTTGAGATACTAGACACTAGTAGCTCATCAATTATGAAGCAACAATCCCTTTAAGATCCTATAGAGTCAAGTCCACCCACATGCAGTAATCGTCGACTGCTACTCAAAGATAATTACCCATTTCTCCTTTCCTTCTCTTCACATATCTCAAGGTAATGAGAAAATATATCTCGAGGGATGATAACAATGTCTTTCCGTCTTCATTATGAGATGCTATACCTTCTGCTAGCATCAAGGGCATCATATTCAGCTAAAAGGCGGGAAGAGTCTGTAAACATGCATGTGCCTCCAACGTCCGGTTCAATCTAAACGGTTGTCTGCTTCAACCTAGTTCCATTCAGCATGTCAGAGACAGATTCATTTCACGTGTGACTTGACTTTAATTAGCTCTTTAATAAAGCGTCTCCTGCATGGCTGAAATTTGATGGGAATAACAAATCATTTGAATCGAAATTGATTTGTTTGTTGACAGTTATGGATGTTTACTTGTATGAGTGTTGTTATTATCTTACTTGTTGGTATTTCCCCGGGTATTTCCTTTGCAAACGGTAGACATCTTTTCAAAATTGACCTCGATTAAGCAGAAAAGCAACAACCAACCAACCGACATAACAAACAAATTTACATATTACAATCGAAAAAGTATGGGATTATGGTAGGATTGGTAAATAATGTGTCAGACGGAGGTAGCTGTCAAAACAACAAAAATTGGCATAGGCCTAAATTTGTTCCTTCAGTCAACAGTGCCTGACGTACAATCTGTCTGTCTTATATCCCGGTCAAACTAACCAATTCCGTTTACATGATGGTCAAACTGGCTTGATTATTAACCCAGATCCTGGTCAATGGTTGAGACTGGCCAATTAATCCTGGGCTGTAGGAAGTAGTTTTGACATTCATATATTTCCGTGATCTCCATGCATGATAATACTCTTCTTGTTGCTCCCTATTAGATTCCAGTGGATCGGAACAAAATCACTTCCTAATCGACCCCCCCCCCCTCCCTCTTATACTTCCACACTTCCCAGAAGACTGGTACCAATATTTATCTTTTAAATGTTTATTCTACATCATTTTTATCGTACATTAATCATATACTTCTTTAGTTTTTTGTAACTTAACAGGATAATATATATTTAAAAAAAATACAAATAGTTCTTGCAGTGAACTGCCTCTCTCTAACAATCCCATGTTCCAACTTGCATCGGAGAAATATGAAGAATATTGTCTTTAAGAGATCCCTGAAAACGGATCTCTTCCGCGAGTAATGTAAAATGATGTACTCAATTTATAAATCTGTTATTTTGTTTGTGTTTGGTTATTTCTCTTCAAATATGTGAATTCACAGACAACTGCCACAGACCTACGATGAAACTACGCAAATCCAATACAGATCACTGATTTCAGTAGCATAATTATAAATGATTATTGTATCTTGATAACAAGTTTTATGAACTATGAAACAGAGCCCATTTAGAGCTCGTTGGCTTTCTTTTTGCTCAAATTGGACTTTCCTGAATATACCGTGCATGTTATACCAACGATAAGGTACTTGCAGGCGCCTTGAGCATCTCGGGATGGACTTGTGTGTAATATCAATATCACAAAGGAAAAAATGAACGTACATACGTCGAAGAAAAGATTCTTTCCATATAATAATAGAGATTTAAGCTCGTTAAATCACCTGCTTTTCATCGAAACATCTTCGAGATCAATAAACAAAGCAGATGGAAATAAAGAACGTGTTTAGTGATTATGTCCTACTATCATTATTTAGACCAAATTCTTTTTAATTTTTTTAAAATCAATATTGCCTCCAAGAAATCCTTCGATCCATTCTTATTTCGTCATAATTATAAGTCAAAAAGAAATTGTCTCCTTATTGTAATTGATATTTAGGGAAAGAAGTGACTTCTAAAGCCGAAATCATCGGGTTATTTTTTTAAAATTTTAATGTGAGACCTACTAGTTGTATGCTGTATAGTCGGAGGGTTCATAATTCCGAATACAAGAAGAAGTAGTAGTAGAAGTATAGTACTACTACTACTACTACTAGTAGTAGTATAGAAGTATACTACTACTACTACTACTACTAATACTAGTAGTAGTATAGAAGTATACTACTACTACTACTACTACTACTACTAGTAGTAGTATAGAAGTATACTACTACTACTACTACTACTAATACTAGTAGTAGTAATAGTAAGAAGAAGAAGAAGAAGAAGAAGAAGAAGAAGAAGAAGAAGAAGAAGAAGAAGAAGAAGAAGAAGAAGAAGAAAGAGAAGAAGAAGAGGAAGAAGAAGAAGATGAAGAAGAAGAAGAAGAAAAAGAAAAAGAAGAAGAAGAAGAAGAAGAAGAAGAAACAGAAAAAGAAAAAGGAAATGAAGGAGAAGAAGAGGAAGGAGGAGAAGGGAACAGAGGAGGACGAGAAGGAAAAGAAGGAGGAGAAGAGGGAGAAAGAAGATTAGTAGTAGGGGAGGTAATAGAAGGGAGACGAGAATGAGAAGGAGGGGACAAGTGAAACTATCACGAAAATGAAACGAAAATAAAGTTCAACAAACTTAAAGCTGTAGCTAAAGAATTGAAAAGGAAGAGAAGTTCAAATGATTGCAAGTCATCATGACAACGACAATGATGATGATGATGACGTACATTTGGTTACTATGGTGACGGAGATCTTAATATTTAAGGAAGAAAACGGGAAGGGGAAGAAAATTGAAATGACATTAATTAATACTTTGATTAGATCATGCAATGGCAATCAGCTCCCTACTGCGGGTTCTTAATGACGTCACATGGACATCATGATGTAATGGAGGACGGATGGTGAAATTATGAAGAGTCTATTGGTTCCTGTGGGGACTCCTCGCGCAAGCATCCTGCTTATAGCCTACCTAGTAATTCTGAACCGCACCTATATACTCACGGTCTTTAAATATAGCTAATTGATAACGCTATTTAGGAAGCGATTGAGAATCAAATTAATTAGGGTACTTACGCGGTGGTGAAATTAGTAAGAGTGAATTAGTGTCGGGGTGAATAATTTAAGGAACAAAACATCCTTTTTATTTCAAATTTGATTTGATTTGATTTATTTACCAACAGCAATACATTTCATACATTTCATACAATAATTTACATATAGGAAGAAAAACTATTGGTTGGTAAATGGGATCTGCATTTACACACACAAACAATAAGGTATTAAATCAGTACATCGCAAGGACTTTCGAGAATTCTACGAAATGGAATCTCAAGTGCATTATCCATCTTTTGTTTTTTTAAATTGATATCATGTATTCATAACACGATTCCTGAAGGAAACTATAGGATAATGGCATTGTGCTCGAGTTGATTCCTTGAAAGTAATTGCGATCGTGCTAATCACTTTGTAAAACTATACGGCTTCCCTGAACACACAGAGAGGACATAACAAACATGACGTAGATATCTGCTCAGGGTGGGGGCAGCGAGGGAGGGGCAGGGGCTAAGGCATGAATCGGAAGTATTCACTCGATGAAATAGAGTTACAGGCAAGTCTGTATCTGGGGCTACTGTTACCCCTAAGAGAGGGCCTTTAGCCCTTAAATTTAGAAAATAAACTAGACAAGATGTTCCATCAGTTAGCATTTTCACGGAGGCACAACACTCACTGGCCCATGCGCTTCCCCCGTAATATAATTTTCATTTAAAATTACACCCAAAACAAAATTGTTTGGGGCTGTCAAAGTTTTTCCGGAATCATGCCTCCCTCTCTTTTTTATTTTACAGAATCCTGAACTTCCTAATAGCTAGTAAGAAAATATGTAGTTATTTTGTAAGGCTTCTAAAATTCATAATAAATTGAAGATTGGTAACCATGGTTACTAAGAAAAAACTATCTAGGAAAGAGCTGAAAAACTGTGACAGTCCCTTTGTCATTCATTATAGAACCTTCTCCCTCTCTTCTCTCTCACTCGCTCTTTCTCTCCCTCCCCCTCTCTCTCTATCTCTCTCTCTCTTTTTCTATCTCTTCCTCCCATTTCTCTCTCACACGCATTTTACACCCCCGCCCCCGTACACACTCACACTCTCTTCTCTTTTCCATTTTCTCTTCTCATTCCCTTTGCTCCTTTTCTCTCTACAATCTTCTCTTTTTCCCCTACCACACTTTCCTTTTCCGTCTAACATCTTCTCGGTGAAATGTTTTGAATTCTGTGTTTGTGTTCCCATGGTAACCGCTGTTGTTGATTCATTGAAAGAGCCTAATCCCGATAACATACATCAATAGTCCGCCTATTTATGAGAATAACCTTTACTTATATTATTATCTTCTTGTGAAGGGCAACAGAAGCCTTAAAAAAGTGCTGAAAACACTTAAGTGTTGTATGACTTCTGTATGACGTGTCTTACTTATTTTTTCACCAACAACATTTGATGCATGTGTATAAAAGATGTTTAGCTGATCTTTTACTCATATTTAGAAAACGGAAAAGAATTCTGTGATAAATCCACATTACCTGTGTGACAGATTCAGTGTTTTCAGTTTAGACACCATATTTCTTTAGATGTAAACGTGTACTGGCAGACAAAACTTAGCTGATTTGATTTAACTGTTGATATTTTATCCGTTATCTCAAGTTCCTTTGCTTGAATGCCAATAATGATTATATCAATATATATATTATAATCTTCATTACGTGGATAACTTTTCATGTCCCAAAACTGCAAAGTGCGCAGTTTAATCTAATTGTTTATTTCAAACCCACGCGTTAAATCATTTTTGACGAATGAAATAGGATTGAATAAAACTATCGGAACCCTCTTCCTTTGGGCTGTCCATATCCACGGGAGAGAGAGAGAGAGAGAGAGAGAGAGGTAGCGGTGAAGAAGCAATATAAACAGGAGATAAATGATCAATTAAGCAGCTGTAGGAAGGAACTGTTCAATTATCCTCATATTAGCTGTTCAAACACCAAATCAATAAACTATAGTGGTACACGCACTATGTTGCCATCTAAACTCTCAAGCGGGCGCCCTGTATTATGTCTTTATTTTTATATATTTTACGTTTTGGGGGTTAATGAATGCTGTATAATCCGAGTCTCACTGCTTTGCGAAGATTGTTAACTAATGCTTTGAAACATCTATTAATAGCGCTTTATAAATAGCATGTGTTGTTGTTGTTGTTGTTGTTCTTCTTCTTCTTTTTCTTCTTCTTCTTCTCCTACCTTACTACTACTAATACTACTATATTACTATTACTACTACTACTACTACTACTACTACTACTACTACTACTACATTACTACTACTACTACTACTACTACTACTACTACTACTACATTACTACTACTACTACTACTGTACTACTAAAACTACTGCTACTGCTATACTACTATTACTCCTACTCCTACTACTACTACTACTTCTACTACTACTACTACTACTATTACTCCTACTACTACTACTACTACTACTACTACTACTACTACTACTACTACTACTACTACTACTACTACTACTACTACTCCTACTACTACTCCTACTCCTCCTACTACTACTACTACTACTACTACTACTACTACTACTACTACTTCTACTACTACTTATACTACTACTACTACTACTACTACTACTACCACTACTACTACTACTACTACTACTACTACTACTACTACTACTCCTACTCCTCCTATTACTACTACTACTACTACTACTACTACTACTACTACTACTACTACTCCTACTCCTCCTATTACTACTACTTCTACTACTACTTATACTACTACTACTACTACTACTACTACTACTTATACTACTACTACTACTACTACCACTACAACTACTACTACTACTACTACTACTACTCCTACTCCTCCTATTACTACTACTACTACTACTACTACTACTACTACTACTACTACTACTACTACTACTACTACTACTACTACTTATACTACTACTACTACTACTACTACTACTACTACTACTACTACTCCTACTCCTCCTATTACTACTACTACTACTACTACTACTACTACTCCTACTCCTCCTATTACTACTACTACTACTACTACTACTACTACTACTACTACTACTACTTATACTACTACTACTACTACTACTACTACTACTACTACTCCTACTCCTCCTATTACTACTACTACTACTACTACTACTACTACTACTACTACTACTACTACTCCTCCTATTACTACTACTACTACTACTACTACTACTACTACTACTACTACTACTCCTACTCCTCCTATTACTACTACTACTACTACTACTACTACTACTACTACTACTACTTATACTACTACTACTACTACTACTACTACTACTACTCCTACTCCTCCTATTACTACTACTATTTATACTACTACTACTACTACTTATACTACTACTACTACTACTTATACTACTACTACTACTACTACTTATACTACTACTACTACTACCACTACTACTACTACTACTACTACTACTACTACTACTACTACTTATACTACTTATACTACTACTACTACTACTACCACTACAACTACTACTACTACTTATACTACTACTACTACTACTACTACTACTACTACTACTACTACTACTACTACTACCACTACTACTACTTCTACTACTACTACTCCTACTACTACTACTACTACTACTACTACTACTACTACTACTACTAGTAATATACTAATACTTCTACTGATGATGATGCTGCTACAACTAATGCTATACATACTCTCGCTATGCCTTCTACTTTTACTTCCACTACAGAAATGATTTTGTTCATTCTTTCTTGAGTGCCATATCCTTCTCTAGCCCAACATCCTAACTTCGCCACCTTCACCTTCTATTCTCGTGATGCGAGGTGTCAATCTCATTGATTAGACTATTCCGTCTTGTCACACGTAACGGGATTATCTCCTTCCTCTATAGCTCGACTATCGAGGAATTAGATTAATAACCCTCTATCAGAATTAATCCTCACCGATTAAAATTTATTGTCGGTAGCGGATATATCCCTCAAGAAGGGGCTTCGGATCACTGACGAGTCACACCTTGGTTTAAACATGGATCTATTATACTCCGAAGCTGTAACTAACACCGCCATTCTAATATCCAGGAATATAATACTACTTAAACCGGGAGGAAATGATTCAATATGGCACAGTTGACAGGAGATTTTTTTAATTCAGGAGACAATAAGTAATTATACATCCGCAGTTGAAGACTGAAAATGTAAAAGATAGAATTTGTGTGTGTATATGTATCGTTATGTGATGTAGAGGAGCTGAATGCCGGAGGCCAACAACGATTAGATTCACTTCAACAGCTCCTGGCAAATTGTGTGAATTATATGTCAGTTTCTTTTGATTTGATGAGTAAAATAATCAGAAATATTCTTTAAAAATATATTATTGATAATAATAATGATTATGATAGTTTTAATAATAATGAAAATTATAATAATAATAACAATGATAATACTAATAATAACAGTAATGTAGGTGATTCTAATAACAATAAAACAGTATTCAATACAAACAATAACAAAGATACCCATGTTGCGTCATTTTAAAAACGAAGAATTATTTTTTATTTAGTCCATTGACTGCAATAATCTTTAAGCCAATCTAAATCATCCAGCCGTGAATTCTTCCACCCCTTAGAAGATATTTTGCAATTGTCAATCTTAAAAAATGGGTACATTTTTCAATCCTTTTTTCCCCTCCAGATTGTATCAGTTTGGATACTTGTGCCCTCTTCGTTTGCCGTAAGAATATTTTATCATGTCGACAGTTATTATAAAGTCTAACCTCAAGTTGAAGTCTAATAGATCAGCGCATCAGTCTAATGCTATTCTAGTCCCAAATCTGGCCAATTAAAATTTAACGATCTCCACCAAAGCAATGCGATCTCCCGTCTTACTCGCTGCCAGCCGAAGGTGGCGTGATCCTCGAATTACTACGTACTGCGAAAAAAAAATCTGTGGACTTGGTGGACGAATTCGGTTAAAACGCCATCTTCGGCGGCTTGCAGCGACCCAAAGAACCGGACAAATTCTGGACTAATGCTATGCATGTTTCATCAATTCCACAATCGTTATTAACAAAACAAGCTGTCTTATAAACCCCGACATAGCATCGATGAATAGAGAGGGAAACCTATTCAGGTCAACACCTGACAATAGGCCATTTTCGTTATGTTACTAAGTGTACGCATATGCCTTTGTAAAGCGCCTCGATAAGAATTATTTCATTCACCTGTTAAGAATAAATGTACCATCTCATTTCTGGATTATGATAAATGTCAATATCTCCCCGTCAAGTGTAGACCGAATTTCTTGTGAAACGTTGGCAAACTCTATTTGCCATGCATTTGTTGGATCAATCTGTTTGTATTAGCTGCTAAAAATATATGTCTATACAAAATAATTAACTGATGTATAATGTCTTGCGTGTACTTTAAAGGTACTATGTCCCTTTTGCAGCCAACCTCAAATGCTGTAGAACTTTGCAGGAATTATGAATATGTCATGTATGTCCTGTCTGTGAAATTTAAACGTTAGCAGTGTCCTCATATTCAAATTATGCAAGGAAACCCGTTTACTTGCTAGACTTCACTGTCAGATAGTATTTGGTGACCGACTGGCTTTTTTCTTCTTTGGTAATAACATACATGAAAAAAGTTGTAAAGGGTACCTGAGCATTTGTCTACATCAATAAACCACTTCTTGTGATGGCCAAGATTAAACTGATTGAATCTTTGCGCAGCAAAAAACGTATGACCATTCGGTACAATTGTCTCAAAATCAAGACTATTACTTTTGGGCTCTATAGCCCTAAAGTCGATTTGACAACTAATAGTCGTTATTTTCCCACTTGAAGACATTTTTAAGCCCCATCTTTTTTAGGGAAGTTCTAAATTAGTATTATCTTTCAAATGCAGTTGGAATTTAACTTTTTCATTTTTTGGCCTGCAAATGGGACATAGTACCTTTAAACATTAAAGCGTTCTCTGACATAACTAGTTTCGCTATGCATAAGCCTCTCTCCCCGACAGAGCAACAATGAATCATTTTTTATTTTTAGGGTTTAAGTTTTTTATGGTTTTTATTTTTTATTTTTTATTGTGTGTCTGTAAAGTAAGTAGCACTGTTGGAAGTTTCGTTTTTCACCACAGCGCATTCGAGTATATTTATATAGTAGCTGCGTTATATAAATTGATCTAACTATTATTATTTTTAGACAGTATCCTATTATATACAATAATGAAGGTGCAACTAGTATACGCTCTATTTCAATAGGTCACGTTCATTTTGTATCGGATCGGAGAAGGCTAGTCAAGAATCTGGACGGTGTATCTCGCGCTGTCTCACACCCCTACCTGCTGCAAGCCGAAGATGGCGTCATCAACGAATCCGTACGCAACAATGGGACGCTCATGTTCCAAGCGTTCCATGTATATTGGTATGGATCAGAAAAAATGAAAACCCACATTCAAACCTTCATTATGATATAAAACTCCAAAAGGAATAAGTGAATAACAATATAATGATGTCATACTTGACAATGTCTCCTTTAATTTAATAGGTTGTCATCCAAATACCATCATGCATGGATTGGCATTTGAATAAAGATCAAAATAGTTTTTGTCTAGGTTTGAAATCAATCGTGTTCAGGAGTTTGGCCTTTTAAGCAAAAATTGCTGATTTACTGATACGCTTTCGTGATACATAATAAATACCAGTGGCGTACGCAGGATTTTTTCAAGGGGGGGGGGGGGGGTTTTAAAATCGGGTCCAAAATTTCGCAACGACTCAGGAAAATTTGAAAATCGCGCCGGCCAAAAAGTCGCTCAGTGGGGGGGGGGGGGGGGGGGTAAGCGGACACTTTTTTTTTTTTTTTGGAGTCCAAACAAAATCGCAACGACTCAGCCAGCCGAAAAGTCGCTCAGTGGGGGGGGGGGGGGGGGGGGGGGGGGGGGGGGGAGGGGGGTAAGCGGACACTTTTTTTTTTTTTTGGTCTCGAAATTTGAAAATTTTACATTTTGCTCCGTTGGGGGGGGGGGGGTAAGGTCACCTTTCTTAGGTTAGCCGTGTGGGTAATTTTTTTTTTTTTTTTTTTTTTTTTTTTAAATAATTAAAAAAAAAAAAAAAAAAGAATCCAAAGGGGGGGGGGGGGGGTTTAGGGATTTTTTAGGGGGGTTTACACACATAAAAATACCAAAGGGGGGGGGTTTAACCCCCCAAACACCCCCCTGCGTACGCGCCTGATAAATACTCACAATGTATTAGTGATAATCCGATGTTGTCAAGATTGCCCGTAAAATTTGTTCTTTTACTAACTGGTATGATAGTGATTTTTTATATTATTATCATTTATGTTTTAAACTGCCGACATGAAGTGTTATGCAAATATGCCACTACGCATCTCCCCGACATACTTTCTATATATATATATATATATATTACGACAAAGGGCTACGATGCAGAATACCAAACAGAAAGTAGATGTTAGCAAAAATAGAACACGGAACCGGGATACAGATCTTTAATTCTTAAATTTTTTCTTTGGATTTAAAAAAGAAGAATTAATATGCAATATGTTTCCCGACATGGCACCAAGGACTTTATTTAAAAAAAACGAATCAATTAAGTTATCAAAATTGGAGCTGGTTCAGCATTCAATAGGGCGCTTTTTATGAATATGCAGGATTAACTAAAGGGGCTAAAAAATCCTTCCTGACAGCAACCCCCTAGCAACAATGGGCAGAATATTTGGATGTATTGTCCCTATATTCACAAGGGAGACTTTTTCTCCTTGTCTCGGAGGACAAAGCACTATCAGCGTCACCCCAATAAAAGAATAAACTGGGGCCGAGGATAACAATTTCAAGTCAGTTCAAAATAATGTTGGGAACTGGAAATCAAATAATACCATTTTTAAAACCAATATGATATGTCCGATGTAAAAATGTTTAGGGTCTGGGCGCACACGCAATCGGGTACCACTACGCTGTAGGGCCCGGCTCAGCTGCCAGCTGCAGCTCCAGGATAAGCTCTTTATTAAAAATACCCTCTGTTTAGGGTGACCTCCCCCAAGACTCCCCGATAGTGTTTTTTCAACACTACTCTCCACCCGCCCCCTACCCCGCCTCCCGCCATAGGCCCCTTTTTTATTTTTAGGGAAATCCATTGACATTTTGCAATTTCGACCACTTCCCTTTACATGAACAACAATACTTGTATAACTGGCCGGATTTTGATTACTATTATTTTTTTATCGGGCTACCTCACCAAAATATTTGAATCAACTGTAATATGTGGAGTTTCTAATCATACTTTACTTTATTTGATTAATGGGGTGTATTGGATCCTCTACGATTGTCTCTTTCATGCTCCCTCTCTCTCACTGACTCTCAACACCTCCCCCTCCACAAAGGGCACATATCAAATTAAACAATGTTTTTATCAGTGTAAAGGGGCACTTCTTGCACCCACAAAGAGCGCTAATAAGAGATGAAAAGGGGCACTAGTAATAAGAAGGGGAAAGCAAAAATTGGGAACTTGTAAAAGTAAAAGGGACACTATCAGATTTGAATATGGACACTAATCAGAGGTTAAAATGGGCACTTATGAAAAGGGGCACTTATTAGAAAGAAAATTATTGAAAAAGAGTGTGGGGGAGCCCCCCTCCCCCTCCCTGGGAGTGCCATATTTGCTTTGACGAAATAAAGCCTGGAGCGATTATTGCCAGGGAAAATGCCAGAGCACTTCAATAACACTTAATTTCTTTGTTGAAAGTACTGCAAATGAAGCAATGATATAACCACTTGATTTCAGTGTAGGATCTATTTCGCAAAAGTGCTAATTTAATACAGTGAGTGATAAATACATTAGGAAAATGAGCACAAATTAAAAGCAACAACCATCACTTTGCTTACAACCAAATTAGTCTTAGCTGCTGGCATGGCAAGAGAATTAACTGGTATATGAGGAAGAAATTAGGTTTTTAGCAAAATGTGCAACATTCAATATATCAACTCTTTCTTTTATTTCAGAGAGGAAAAATTTGTTATGACATTCTGGTGTGCAACTCAAGAATTAGAATACTTTGTGAACAAAATGAAACTCATCATTTACGTAAATCACATTAAATTACAAATGATATGTTTGTACTGTATACAGACATCAAATATAGATAATTATAATTATAATACAGTATATTTACATGAATGATCAAATAGATGACCAAGTTATCTCTGAATATCAAATGCAATGCAGCTACATCATAAAGGGCCATGTACCACTCATAAAATATTAAACAGTTATTATCAAAACAAATGAATTGTAGCTGAAGTTGAATATGCAGTAAACTCCTTAAAGTATATTAAAATATCTTAAGTATCCATAACCAATATTTATCACAGGAGACACGCTTTAGGAAACTAAATCTGAAGTTTGATGAGTTGTGGTTAAAAATACACCTGATCGATAATGGAGCTTGAAAAAACTAGATTTAAATTATTTTGTAAATGTATGATATTGTGTTGAGAGGTAGAGGGAGAGAGAGAGAAGAGAGATAGAGAGCAATAGATAAAAAAGATGGTGTGTGCCGATGAGGAGAGTGTGAGAGAAATTGAGAGAAATGGAGAGAAAGGGCATGAAAACGAAAAAGATGCACAAGAAATAAAGTGAGAGAAACACATACACACAAAGACAAAGAGACACAAACATGTGGAAATGAGGAAAAATTATGTATGTAGAAAGAGAGAGAAAGAGAGGAGAGGGAGACATATAGATTACTAGAGGGAGAGAGAAAGAGATGAGGCAGAACAAAGAAAAGAAAAACCAAATAATTACATTTAAAAAAAGATTATCAAAGAAAATGACCTTTATAAACTGATCTAGGGTGATTATGACATGCTTTTATATTTTTGTGAAATACAGAAAAATAGTCTTAATGTGTCTTCAACAATCTCTTTCACGTCGATCAATAATTCACTTTTGATCAATAATTAATATCCAAAACTTATATTTACAAACATCTAATATTGAATACAATTTTAAAAGCAGACCTGACAAAGGAAACAATAGCATTAACAACAAAAAATCAATATGTATTAGTACATTTTCAGTGCACATAAAAACGCAATATTTACACCACAATAATTCAACAAATAAAATGATCCCACATTAAATTAAACTGCCAAGAATACAGTATACACGAGCATTCTTTACCCTCACATCTTGGCAGTTAAATCGCTTTTCTTCTATCAAAAATATACTATTGAAATCTAATTTGACCTTTTGACCCTTGAGGTATATTCTTATCTCATTCATGTCCATAAGAAATCATAATAATACTGTAAGCCAAATTCTTTATAGCAAAAAAAACAACAAAATAAATAAATAAATAAATAAAATAAATGTTAATAGTTTATTCACAATCCTGTGTAATATATATTCTTAAATCAATGAGTCATAGTGGTAGACACTGAATGGATTTGGGGTATGGAAATGAAGGAATAATTCCTTGCTCCAAATACAACCCTTTATTGTAAGAACTGCTACCATGATTCATTAAGGAAAAAACAAATTTGCCCAATGTAGTTCACCTTATCTCCTTCCTCTCATCCATTTGAACATATTCTGTGATGTTGCGGTTCAATGGTTTGATCACTTAAATGCACATGGACAGGTTCCAGGTTCAGGCCCCAGTACAACACTAATCTCCTTAGGCAAGATACGTCTACATTTACCACCCTCGACCCAGGTGTACAAAAGGGAACCTGGTTGGATTTCTTCCTTTTTATTTTAATGCACTTTGCAGGCCAATCACATGTGGTGATAAAGTATGTGACAAGGAGGGTGAAATACGAGAGATCAATGGGCAAAAACAGATGATTTACATCTCATATTGTCATGGTAACAACTTAAGAAGTTTACCTCATTCCTGAATATCTTTTGCTTCATCATGATTGGATTCAGGAACCAATCCATAATTTGCTCTTCATTTCAGAAAACAAATAAAAATTTACATCGATTTACAGAACACAGGCAGATCCACACAGCCGATGCGATAAGTTTGCCAAAATCCGTCTCATCAGGTTTCAATAATTTAAATGGAATTTCTCCACGATGATCAACAGTTCCTATGACTTGTTCAAACTCTTGTTTTCATCCATGCTCAATGGCTAGTGGTGGAAAATTGTCTCTGCATGTTTTTTGGGCAGCTTAAAGCTAGTTGTTCCATCTCTTGGCATAACGAGGTGCCAATCCTGTTTCATTTGTCAACAGTCAGGTCCCACACCAAAGACCAAGGTCCAGTGGTTAGGGTCCAGTGGTTAGGGTCCTGCAGGTCTAGCGTTCATCAAGATCTAGACTCCATTCATCATTCGCAAGATGGGCTCCCAGTGATCCGTGTACGTGGTGCCAGGCGGGAGTTTCAATGCTGTGGGGAAAATGATAGTAAACATATTAATAACAAAGATAGAATTGTTCTACTGTTGTTAAGGCCTGATCAGACCTCACCTAAAATGCTAACAATTAAATATATGCATATATATTCTGTACTCATAATGATAAAAGTGGTCATACCTCACCACTTTCCAAACAATATAATCATTGGTTCTGTCAGTCAAAACTATACACGCTGCCTCCATTCCTTTTTTTTTTGCCGTTGACATCACATGGAAGGAGTGCAATACCGGTAATTGACTCACAGATACAAGTGAGGATTTTTACAGTGTCCTAAAAATTATTGCTTGCCCAACGATCTCAATGACATGATAAAATTGTTGATGGCTACATGTATGACCTACTACAACAATTTCTAATTTATTTCAACCTAAACAGTAGGAGAGCATTTGGAAACAATTTATTATTACAGCTAACTTATCATTAATATCGTTATTGGCAAGGTCTGACCAGACCCTAACAAAGCAAGGGCCTATCGCAGTCTTTATGGTAAGGATAACTTATTCAATCGTTGAGAAGGAGTCTTAGAGAACACTAGTTGGATCAACTGATTGAACTGATGAATTCCTGGTGATAGTGTCAGAATTTAGGAGGAATTAACTGAATGACTACTTAAACTGTGAACAGCGCCACCTCTTGTTCTGTATACAGTTAAAAACTAAATTCTTCACACCCCTGCCAAGTTTGGGAATTTTTCAAGTATGTGAAAATTGATTTGTCCCTATTTATTTTTCTTGAAATCGTGACATATTAAAGCTTGCATCTAAAAGTATTCAAACAGTCCATCTTTCATTCTTGAGTTACGAAAAACATTAAAAAAAACATAAAATTTACAAGGGGTATGAATAATTTAGTTGTTTACTACATTTTCACTACATGCCCCAAGACTTGTTCACAAAGGAACATCCCTCTTTCCATATTTTGCAAGCATGGTGTGACTGAGGTATGAATAAAAGAGACTTAATTAACCCATTGGCTACTGCATTCTCTCATTCCCATAGGCTTGATACAGGGAACACCTGGAGGGTGTTTCACAAAGCCTTTTTTCAATGACAAATTACAAAAATCAGTGACAAATCTGCTGATAACCAATCAGAAGGAAGGATTTCAGTAGCTTATAACAAAACCTGTCATTTGTCACTGATGACAAGTTTTGTGAAACAGGGCCCTGGTTCATGTAGGCAATGAGTTAAGTTGAATGACTTACTTCTTTGGCAGTATTTGCCTCTTGTGTAGGCAGGGCAGAAGCAGCGTCCTAGATGACACAATCCACCGTTCCGACATAATCTCTTGCACCCAAATGCTGTGAGAAAGAGAATATATAGGATATACAAGTTCAGATGACATGATTATATATCATACATTCACCTTAATTGAAGTCACTCACAGAATGCTGTGAAAAAGAGGATAACACATTCATGGTAAATCACAAACTCAGGTGACACAATAAAATACTTGGACAAAGAATAGAGATCTAGAGATCCCGACGTGATGTATTCAAGGGTTATATCTTATGCACAATATCTCAACGGGGTATCTCTTTTGCTCAAATATGACATGTCTATTTTTTCAATTTTGTAAGCAAAGGTAATACAGAGAACACCTCACTGCCAGACTGCCTGAATATGAAATGATGGAAGCCTAAAAACTGGAATTCTGAAAATTCTCAGGGGATGCAGTACTCTCTCTACCTTGTATTCCTATGTACCTGTCAGTTGTGTGAGTTTTTTAAATAACAGTTTCATAATTCATAAAATTGGAATAGAAATGCCAATATTGAACTGTGATGTCATCATACATAGTGTTTTGGGCTTTCTGTGAACTCATGTGAGTAATATAATATCTTTTTAAATCAAACTGGAATGGAGTAGATACCCCAATTGTTGACAGGTTCTGAGAAAAACAATAAATGTCAATGTGAAGTTTAATTAACAAACATTTTTATCTGCATCATTTGGGTGAGATTCTTCTAAAACCAAATTCATATTATACCCAAAAAATACAACTAGAAGTGGAAAAGGCAATTTAGACCCTTATTGAAACCACTCTGATCTAGATTAAGCACCCAAGGCATTTCCTAAAATACGTCTGCTAATCTGGCAACATATAATCAGTACAATTATCTTTGAGCTTGAAACACCTCAAATTGGCCATGACACTTCTTCATACTAGACTGCAGCCAGGCCTAGCTGAACCCTTGCACTTTTCTTGGCATTAATTATCTGCCTAGCATCTAATCACCTAGTCACAACTCATCAATTAACTCTCAAGTATGTAATGTAGTGCATTTTTAGAGTAAGCAGATCACCAAACGTTAGCTTAGAGGGAGGTATTGCTAATAAATTTTAACCCAATAATAAAATGAAATGTGAATGTGAATATCTAAATAATTCCCTGGAGACTGATGGGAATCTTTTTAACATAATGATTGCATACCAGTATTTTCAAGATAAAGAGAGATAGACATAGAAATATAGAAAGAAGTAGATGTAGATAAGAAAGAGAGAGTGAGTGAGAGGCAGAGAGAGAGAGAGAGAGAGAGAGAAATGAGGGAGAGAAAGAGAGAGAGAGAGAAAGAGATAACAACAAAAAAGAAGAACAAATTGAAATCAGAAGACATAGGAAAACCGGGAATCGGGAGGTTTCTAAATTTTGTAGGTCACACTTATACATGCCCCTTTTCCACGCTCATAATTCCCAAGTTTATGCAGAGTTAATAAACCACCGATTTTGTGGATTTTCCGGTGCTGGTGTTGAAAGGGACCACTGCTTGGCTGATGAAGGGGGTAGTTTAGCTGGAGGGGTACGGAATTCCGATACATGGACATGACTGTAAGATGATACAGTATCAGCCAGACAGGACATTATCTGCTGTGAGATCTTTAGGGTTCACCGATAGTCTGCTGATTGAATCCAGGGTTGCCCCCCCCCCCCCCCTCCCCTCCCCTTCCCAATCACTTCTATCTATCCCCATCCCTGGTATAGTTTAATCAAGACAAAATTTGCTTCTTAAAAAAAAATGAGTTGGACAGGGTGAGAGGTTATCCTCAAGAAACATTCTTCATTGCTTACGGGTTTGGGAGAGAGAGAGCTTTAGCTCTGGTAAGGCATTAAGAAAGAAAATGGAGAGAGATAACAAGAGACAGCCAAAAAAGAATGAGAGAGAGAATAATGAAATGTGAATGTTGAGACATGTACAGATAGAACTTGTCATGAAAATATAGATAACGAATATCATCTATCCTTTGATGTAAGCTTCATGATCTTTGCCTAAATACAGTTCGGAGGTTCTTCGAGAAATTATGTAAAATTGACATTAAATTCACAATGTACATCACTATTACATAGAGCATTTAACATACAACAACTGTAACGTCTTGTGCTACATGAAATATTAAAAAGCATCTTAAATATTGGACACCAAGAGCTGGTATTAGAAGGAAGAAAAATGACCAATGATCTTCACCTTTCATTTTGTTTGGTCAATTCTCTCCCGAGGCCTCCAAAAGGCGTCACCCTACATCCCAGATGTCCAGGAAATCTTATCGGACATCCTGAACGATGAATAATTGTCCCGATAAACTTCTGCCCATTCCACACCCCCATGGCTATATTTATCCCAGGGGGGATCCCCCTTCCATGTTATCATTAAATCTGAGTTAGCCTAACTTTTTTTTCTCCAATAGTGTGTAAGGGGAAAATAGTTAAAACTGGTTTTGAAGTGTATGTAGACTACTGTAAAATAATAAAGTTAATGATGGCCATTTTCACAGGAAGAAAGTTTTTTTCAATAGGAAGAAACATACAGGTGCCGTAGATTTTGACAAGTTGGCTAAGATTTTGATTCATGCAACTTTTATTTATCCTTCAATATTAGTTTCAATGCATCATCGTATGCTGTTCATGAGAAAATACGACCTAAATGATAGACAGATAAAGCCCCATTAACTTGATATAAATCTGCTATACTATGTTCATGGTCTAATGAATGAAGCCCTAACTTTTCTTGGATATTATGTACTCCTAAAGGTTAGAAGAACAAGCAAAAGAGAAGAAATAGAGGCAGATTTTAGAACCCCACGAAGGATATATCCTCCTTAAGACGTTAAAAAAACCTCTTTCTCCTAGTCAAGGAAAGTGTTAACTGGCAGTCAGACAATAATGAGTCAATCTAGCATCTCAATTCCCAGCGGAGCGTTTATGGATTAAAGAGTGTCCACTGTGTCTTTAATCCTAGGATTAACCCCTTTTAAAGGAGTGCTATTGACTGGAACTAAACCCTTGGGATTAAGGCTAATATCCCCTCTCCTGTCCTTGCAAGTGATAGCCGTTGTCTAGGATGGGAGAGACAGGCAAGCAGAAACCATTTCGGGTGGTTGGCAACAGAGTATCATCTTTTAAGAATCACCCTTTCATTTGTCCTAACTAATCGCATTCCAAAGAAAGAGAAATGAAGGAAAGTATTTCCACTCTCTCGCTAAGAAACATAAGTGGCAGCTTGAGTTTGAAAGATACAGTTTTGAATAGTTATTTGATACAAATGAAATATCTGTGAAAATCCTGACATTGCTCCGGCACAAAATGCTCCAGACTTTATTTCGTTAAAGGTATCAGGTTAGGGTCAGCACAGCAACAGGTGTTAGGTTGGGATGGGGTTGAAACTGGGTTTTAGTTTAGGTTTAGGGTTAGAGTTATGGGCAGGTTTAGTCTTAAAGCCTATCCGCACTAGTTTGGCCAGGAGGGATTAGACCCCCTGCATGGTCACTGACAGGTGGTTATCTCGTCAAATCAGCTCTCAATTAACATAAGAAAAAGGGGATCATGGGGGACCAACATGTAGTGCTTAGGCATTGTGTGCTATTACAGAGGGTGCAAGTAGCTACAAGTAGTGCAGTCCTGCTTAAGCCTAGGGTTGACGTTAAGAATTCAGTTTAATAGTGGAGGTGATTGAAGCGGAGCAATATTGGCAGGAGCATGTGTCGTACAACCCAACAGAAGATGAATGAGATGATTCTTACATGGTTTTCTTGAGACCTCTTCTCTCCCTCTTGATTTTCCTTCTCTCCTGCATTTCCGTCCCTCTTTACCAGGCAGACATTCACAAACTCCTGGCTTTGCACAATCACTGCCTGCAGGACACTCAGGATCACAGACAGCTAGAAAATGGGATGGAAAAAAGTAAGGATACAGGATAAAAGTTAAAAAGGAAAGGATAACATAAATTCCAATTATATATATCACCTAATATAATTCTACAATTTTACCCCAATGACCACTGAATCTCTCATTCTCATGTACATGGCTTAATACAAGAACCACCTGGTTCCATTAGAAAATGGGTTTATGCATTTTAAAAAGGAAATAGGGATTCATTTAATCCCATTGCATATGAAAGTACTTTAAAACCACCATCTTCCATGGGCATGAAATGCTCACAAATTTTGTGAGAGGTTCAGATATATGAAAGTTTCATGTCGCAAAAAAAATTGAATCACACCGAATTTTCCACTTCCCAAATGTTTCTTGCCATGGAATCCGCTGTCGTTTACATTTCACAAAAGCTCCACGTCACAAAGTTTATGATCTTACAGAAGAAAGAAATAGGTAAACATCTCCTTCTTTGAAATAAGTTGATTGGACTTACGAATTTGACAGAGGGCGCCCTTGTAGCCTTCGGGACACCAGCATCTGTTTGCTCCTATGCACCGGCCGCCGTTCCTACACTCTGAATCACAGAGGGCATTGGCTAAGGTAGCAAGAACATAAGTTGAGAATCAATTATAGACACAAAACAATAAGGCTGTCAGTGGTTTAGAGGTGCAGTTAACACTATTCAAATTACCGGTAAATATCTTTCCAATTAAATATCGACAAACATGGAATCATTCATCAATGAGTTTAAATAGGCATGCAATCTAAGGAGCGGTAATCAAATAATCATAATTGCTACTCCAATTATCACATTAAAAGCTTGATAAACTGATCTGTATCTCATAGTCATCACAATAAATCACATTATCATATCTCCCTCTCTCTCTTAAAATATATGTTGCGTGAATTTCACTCCATAATATCTTTCTCCCTCCTCTCCTCTTGTGCTCCTGTCTTTCTCTATCTCCCCTCCCTCTCCATCTCTCTCTCTCTCTCTCTCTCTCTCTCTCTCCCTGTATGTCTCTCTCCCTTCCTCATTCTTTCTCTTTGAAAAACATTATCAACTAAGACAATGAGAGCCAATCAACCAATTTAGAGTCAGTATCAACACATTTCACTATCGAACATGATTTAAGCCCTTTCATCACATTATAGGAAATTTCCTTGATAATGGCCTGGGGATTGTTTTATTGCTCTTGAGGAAATTAGACTGAATGGCTCCCATAGGACACAAGTACAAGATCATAAAGGGGGCAATTAGGCCAAGATTAGGCACACCTGCGTGATCCTTCTGCACCGTCAAGGATCTTGCCTTGGTGGTTAAAGGTAATACAAAGTTTTGGTATGGGGTCATGAATTTGGTTCAAATGAACACATTGGAAGCATATGCGATCCTACAGTATTCATTAATCATTGTCGCGGTTGAAATCAAGTCAAAAGTTGTGAAATTTTAAATAATAAACTCTTTCTGTTGTATAGCTCCCTCTCAAGGTCAAGATATTAAATAAGCTATAAAACAATGTTTCTTGACTAAAATTGACCCATTAGCTATTCCTATTTGGAAATTATATATCACAACTACATATTCTGAGATTTTCATGGTCGCAGCTACCATTGTACGGCCGTAGGTGCTATTTGAAATTTATCAAAATTTACTGGGAGCACCGGCAAATTTTTATTTTCAATTTTTCTTGAAAGCAGAAGTGTTTCTTTTTGCTAAATTTTCTAGTGCTTATAATGCATCCATAGGGCATCCAAATATATCAAAATTGTAAAGAATCACTATCCGCCCAATTTTCAAAATTTCCCAAAACTTTGTATTACCTTTAAGTGATAGGCCTAGTCAGAACTCATCAATAATAATAAACTATATCCACATTTAGTTTTTTAACCATAAAAGTGGTCAGATGTCCCTGATTTTGGTCCTGTCAATCAAACACTAGCTGTCTATTCCTTCTTTTGATACAAACGTCAAATTGAAGGGTGCAATTTTGGCTCATAAATATCATATCATTGCCCTTAAGAAATTGCTTATCAAGTGATCCCAACAAGACTACAAAAATGAGTTGAGATAGGATAGCATAAAAAGTTGAGGTCTGCATGACTGATTCCTTTCTCACATTAATAATAGGGAAGCGATTTTTCAGGAACTATTTATCAATCATTTTTCATTATTGGTGAGGACTGACCAGGCCTGTATATGCTTCTAATGTGCAGGTGCGCCCCTATGGACAACGGGACCAATAAAGGGGGATTACAAAGAGATATATAACTCCCTAGAAGTCTGTAGGACATTTCATCGCTGATCAATGTTTACCCTTGGTGGCTTACCGGTAATGATTTTAGGAAATAAGGAAGGGGAAAAAGGAGCTTGTGAAACCCCTTCTTTCACTACTAAAAATGGCACTATATATAAGAGGATAAAGTAGACAGTACAGAAGGCTAAATATGTATCACTATCATGAGATAACACTTTTCATCAATTTGGTTTATATTCAAGCAGATATCATTTATCTATTTTTCAATGTATCTGTTTTTTCACAAGAGATAACTAGCAGCTTGGTGGAATGTAAGGAAATATATCTACCAGTTTAGAAATGTTTTGAAAGCTTCAATTCTTACGTTGTAAGCCTTAGGCTTAGGCTTTTTATTTTTTGTTTATATGATCAACTTTTTATACTGTGTAAGTAACACTAGTATAAATTGTCATCAACGGAACAATTTTGCTCACAAGTTTTATACAGGAATGTATAGCTTGAGATTAGTGGGTTGAAATCCCTCTCGATCTCTTTTTTACATTCATAATATTAAAAACAAACTTTTTAATACCTGTCAATACTTCAAATTAAAAAAAGAAGATAAAGAATATTTTCTTTAAAAAAATGAATTACAAACACAATAATCCTTTTCCCTTTACTAATACTCTCTTTCCCTTCCTACTTTTTCCCATTGCTTTTTTCTTTTTCTTTATCATTTCCTTTGTCTTTTTTTTTTATAATTCACCTCTAAAAGTAAAACCTTTACTGATTTTCCCCGTCTTTATTCGTCTCTTGATTTGTATCCCCCTCTCTCTTGCCCTCTCTCTCTCTCTCTGTCCCTTCTTTCTTTCTTGTGGTAGTCTTCATCCAAACTTCCATCATCTCTCCTACTCCAGCTTGCCATCTTTACCTCATCATCTTCAATCGAGGATTAGCGGCTTGCCAAAAAGGCCATCTTGCTCAAGTCTAAAAAAGCTCGACATCCATTTGGCAGGGTAATCAAAAGCTTCCTGATTCGATTTAAAGCCAAAGCGTAAGAGCAAGGCTGATTGATCTTTTGGAACAGGAACAATACTTGTATCAAGTTACTTCTCAGCTGATAGCCATTCACTGTAGGAAAGTCAAAGTGTACCAATCACCTACAAATGTTTTGTTCTGGATGTTAGTAGTTTCATGTAGTTTTTTTCTTCTTCTTTTCCCCCATACTATATTCAAAATACAAGCTTCAAACCATTACCTCTGTAAGAGATTTTGCAAGTTAAACAAATTATTTAAAAAAAAAAAAAAAAAAAAAAAAAAAAAAAAAAAAAATCAACAACAAAAAATCAACAAAAAAACAAAACAAAAAATTAAAAAATTAACATTTAAAGCAACTTGTGAGTAGACTTCTTCAGGTATCCCTACGCGCTCCCATAAAATAGGATGAATAAGGCAGATCAGGATAGACAAACATGAAGAACTTACTTTGCTTTCCTCCTACTGCTCCTCCCTTCTTTCTATCTGGCCTGTCTGGTATCCTACAGCACAGTACACCTGAGAGGAGACCCTCCTGGAAGGAGCACTTGTCCAGCATCTCGTACATGAACTCCCTATGGGAGGGGAAGATATCAATACGCCCCTCCCCCAGGCACGAGTCGTGCCTCTGTCTTCTCTTAGAACAGTGTCTGCCGATCCCACCCAGGACATCGTGGCCAGGTTCACCTGTGCAACTGGGTTGAGACAAGGGTTGCACATATAGATTAATCTTCTGGCAATATTGATGTTTATATTATCTTTTGTTGGCTGAGAATTCCAATATGAAAATCTTAGGGCAGAATATTCGCAAGCTTTTAACTTTGAAAAAAAAAAGAGGAGAAAAACATATGTAATGACTGGTTATCATTGTGAATAAAGCAATATAAAAGTACGATAGATTAGCTGATCATTCCATAATTTAGGATGTAGAAAATGTTATCATTCAAAAAGATCTACCCCCCCCCCAAAAAAAAAAAAGGAAGAGTAATTTTCATCGGAAACAAAGAAGAAAAAGAGATAGAGACAATGAAAGATACAACAGAGGAGAGAGAGAATGAAAAAGGAAAGAGGAGAGAGAGAGAGAGAGATTTACAGACATCGATTCACCTTTTCATATCACTAAATATTTAATACAAATACAGAGCAAAATGAAGAAATCAAAAGGAAGGAATAAAAAAAAAAAGTGCTTAAATTTCTCCATCATATACCTTGTGCAAACACCATCATTGTTGGCAGCATTGTATGCATAGCATCCGTTCATGCTCGTTGCATCCAACCACGATATGTGCTTGAGCGTGTCCACGTCTTCATGGTTACACACCCGCCAGCCGTGGGCGCACAAGGCTTTTCCCTTCCTGACATGACCCTTCCAAGCCCCGCTGCAGGCTGCGATGCTCCGCATGTGATGCAGGCCCTCTATGGTGCCGTCCTTGCAGCCTATGTCCTTCTTTATCGCTGCAAGGTTGGGCAAGGAATTCAGAGGAATAGAAAATGAGCCTCCCATTGACCTGTCTACTGTACACAAAAATGCACTGTCCTATCATTATTTAGTACCATACAATCTATTGTATAGTGATAATCAATTTGAGGATATATAATTATAAAAAAATAAAAAAAATGTATTCACCAGATACCATTTTGATTCACAATTCAATTTCATTGAATTCAGTTCAAAATTATTGACATCTTTATGCGGGGCTTCACACAAACTTTTTTTGGAAGGTAGTCTTGTTTGAACTTTCTTGAATATTTATGCATGCGACCTGTGTACAAATTTCAACATTTTGGGGGTCCATACTTAGATTTTGGGAACCGGTTAGTGTCGAGACCTGCTAAACTAAGTAAAGAAGGCATTTATGAGGCATGGATAGAACAGAGTGAAATATATACCGTATCAAATATTTGAATTGTATTTCCAAATTTACCTGCTGAACATACATGACAATTTAAAGAAGTGTGAAAATATAAAACTAGTAAAAAGTCTTCTATAAAGGCACTGATATTTAATTCTTCATATATCACTTCATATAGAATTTCCATTTTCGGTTTAATAAAATTTGGAGTGGACTTTAAATGATTATTATTGTTATTATTATTATAATATTTCTTACTGATATTTCAGTACAATATTTCTCCTTCTCAGCACAGAGAATTCAAACAACTTTAAAGGCTCCTAAGTAAAGCAGAAAATACTACATCAATCAATTTTTGTGAAAGAACAACAGTGCTTTGTCAATAGCTCTCAACTTAGATAAACATTATAAATGAATATGTCTTACAAGCACTGAAAGTTTACCAGAATATATCACAGAAACACTCAATCAAGAATCTTAATTATTAATCGTTCAAGTAGATTAAGTTGAGACTGTTATCAATTCAGGTCCACTAAAATAACAATAATAGCAATACAGAAAAGCATCCCCCCTCCTAATTTTTTTTTAACAATATTAAGTTTAAAGCTTAGCTTTATATTTCATTAAATTTAAAAGTCTAAAAGTGCATGAAAAAAAATTATCTGAAAAAATATGTCTTATAAAAATGTCTTGTATTGTGTATATTTGTTCACTTACATACGATTAAAAAAAAATAGTGGCTGTAAGAGCGAAAGTGTTACCTAAGCAGATGTTTAGACACTGCTGAAATACATGTGTTCAATTTGTCATAACTATGTGGTTAACACTTCCATCACATCTTCTTATTTTCTTGAAATACTCAATTATTAATTAGATAATGGCTGTACTAATGCTGTTACAAGCACGTCTGAATGAAATACTCAAATAAAACATGTTGTCAACACAAACTTGACAAAAGAATGACAGATTTCTGTCACTTCTTTGTCACCAGAACTCAATGAAGTGTTCTCTAAATGTTAACTGACGCTTTCTTAATTCAACAATGCATTCATATGAAGTGGAGTGTAAATTCAAATTTAATTGAATACACTGGGACATGCTCCTAATGGAGAACGTACCAGTTTCGCTCACAGATATTTTGAGATAAAGTGCATACCACCTCTAGTGCTATGGGCATCAAACGCAATTAAGGGGCTAATTTTTTTATCCCTCACTAACCAGAAAACCACAAATTCACGCAAAAATGCACTAAGCCACTGTCACTCAAGAAAAAATTATTTCAGCGATTTACTAAGTACGGTCAACACTCTTGATTATTTGTTGTGATTACAGAAAATATTACTCTTTATATATCATAAATAATTTTCTCCCTTTAATGCTTTCTGTCTTGTTCCAATTGTCTTTTACTCATATCTCAATTAATTTTTTTTTCACCTTGTAGTAGTACAATGTGACTACTACAATAATTTCAGCAATTAAAAACAAATGTTCTGGCATAAAGGCCATTTAGGTTCATCATGTTTCTCCTAAATCATTTTTTCCCTTTTAATATTATAAAATTACTATCATCATAACATTATAAAACATCATCACCATCATCATCATCATCACCATTACCAACACAAGCATCAACATCATTACCATCATCATCATTATCACTACATCATCAATCATCATAACCACCATCATCATGATCATAATTATTATCAACACCACCCCCATCATCATCACCTATCATAATCCTCCTAATCATCATCATCATCAACATCACCTTCATTATCTTCATTATCACCATCATCATCGTCACCATCATTATCACCACCACCACCACCACCCTCTTCCTAATCCTTCACCTCCTTTTCTCCTCCTCATCATCATTCTCCTCCTTCTCCTCCTCCTCCTCCTCATGATCATACCTACCTTTTTCTGAGACTTTCACCCTGACATCTTCTTTAGCATATCCCACGGTGTTGGAGGCGATACAGGAGTACTCGGCGCTATCCGACAGCAACGTCTTGTGAATGACTAGCGTATCTGTGTTGATGGGAAATATAAACAGGATGAGAGCCGTTACTAGAGAGGAAAGATACAATTTCCCATATTCATGTAAAGGATTCAGCACTCAATAATTTCCATTTTTCTCCATACTTCAAGGGTGTGTCAAAAAGTGAGAGAGGTGAATAAAAATCATCATCATCATCGTTGTCAGCACATTTTGTGATTGTAATATTGTTTAATTATTCCTCTTGTACATATGAGTGAAATTATTTATATCATATATATTCACATAATCATATTATATTGATTGGTTATTGTTTCTCTATCTTTAATACAAATACAATGTACTAGTAATTACTTGAGCCTTTCCATTAAACGTGAGCAGAATAATTTTCCATGTTTGAATGTACATTGGAACAACAAATGAATGAATTAATAAATGAAATTCATTCGCCTTAGCACAAAGATATTGCATTCATACAAGACTGTCTTTAAGAAGTGACATTTAAGTATGAGAATAAAATTGACAAAAATAAATCTAGAATTGCAGTATTATTGCAATTTCCCCTGCAACAATCACCTCTTGATAACTTAATTAGTTTAAATGAGGAACATGTCATTAGAGATATATCTATTAATCTGGAAATTTGGAAGGGATTTCTTTTGCAATCACATTGAAACAGATAATCTTTCCTAGGAGCAGGCTTCACTTAGAGGGAAAAAGAATTTTAGATGAAGTGCAGCTAAGCATGTGCATGTGATTCCATCTGCCTTAATTTATCCCCTGAGTTCAGTGCTCTCTAGGGGAAGGGAGTGTCCCTTTCCTCCTTCAAAGTTACCCTTGACATTAAGGGTGGCACATGGGGTTGTGGGGGAGGGGAAGGGGAGGGGAAGACATGATGGGAGAGGGGTAGTGGCACAGAGGGGTAACAGAGAAAGGGGTGTAAGGGAGGAGTAATGAAAAGAGGGGAGCGTCCCTTTCCTCCTTCAAAGTTCCCCTTGACATTGGGGTGGCACACCGGGCTGTGGGGAGAGGGAGGAGGGGGAGGAGGGGGAGTAGGGGGAGGGGAATGGGTGAGAGTAGTAAAGGGGGTGTGGTGTGGAGAATTGGTATTGGGAAAGGGGGTGTGAGGGGTAGCAAGTGAAGGGGTGGAAAAGAAAGTGGGAGGATAAAGCTAAAATACATCTTACGAATGGGTACATATTCATGCTAACTGACGTCAACCAAAATTCCAGTGAAAAATGTCCTATGTCATAACATTTTATAGATATAGTTCAAATTTTCTTTCCATTTGAAAACAGATCAGAGTCCAGGCCATCTATCTTTAGTGGCTTTTTAAAGATGAAAGATCATGAAAATACAGGTGCAAACAATACCCAATGACCTCTCTATGCCTAGTGAACTTTACTCAAAGCAAACATATTCAGTACAAAGTGGCTTCGAAGTCCATCCTTATTGCCTTTGAATTCATAGATTATATTTGTTTTGGGGAAAATCTGAGTGTTAGTTACAACACTGCATTTTAAAGGCATTATTTCTCAACAGCTTCTCCCCAAAAAGAATTTTTATTCAACAAAATGAGATCAAGAAGTTAGAAAATAGTTCATGTAAATATTAATCCATATTCAAACTTCACAACAGCTTGCGTAAATGTTGTTTTATTTCTACTCAAGTATTAGAGTGGACTCAGTGGAGTGCTTTTCAGCAGTTTCTTTTCTTTCTCTTTGGAATGAACAATGGTAATAAGGCTGAGAAAAATGATATGTTTGATCTTCAGTTTGCCAATATTTGAAGATTATTGAAGTATACTTGTCTAGTGCTAAAGATCAAAGTGTCGGCTTCTCATAAAAGCTGGAAGCAGTTTGCCGATATTTGGCTCACAAGAAGGGCTTCATGTTATCTGTATACAATTAGATTCAGCAATTAATTTGTGCAGGACATCCTGAAAAAGGAGGAGTTGAAATTTAATTTATTCTTTGTCTTTTTGTTTAAATCCTACGTTGCATCGTAATGACTTACAGACAAAGCTACTCATCATTTATGTTTCCGGAGTTGGTTTCTAAACCCATTTGACATTTCAAGTCTGCCTATTTGTCGATCTACATATGTATATTTGTCTGTCTTTTTAATCTTACCCTCTCTCCACCCCTCCCTTTCCCTCAACCCCTTTAATTGTCCCCTCTCTCCATTTCTTCTTGGTCCAATGCTTTCCCATAAGTATTTCACATGTGCATCCCAAATTTAGACATCATCATATCATAATAATAATTGTCTTTGCTTTAGCTCTGTAACCCACTTTGGTGCTAATGGCAGTCAATGAATTATAACGTACCACGTACTCATTTACTACACCGGGGCGGAGAGAGGCAAATATTAATCAAAGCCTTGCTAAAAGACATGCATGCGTTTGAATCCAGGACACTCCCATTTTTAATCAAGGTTTTAAACCACACCACTATGATAATGAATTTGTTAGATTACATAATAGTAATACTGGATACTTAGAGGAACTTCTAAACAAAAAGTTCCAGTGCTTAAACAAAATAAAGATTTGCTTCTTTATCCCCTCCCCCTTCTCTCTCTCTCTCTCTCTCTCTCTCTTCCTTTCCATACAATTCTTATTCCTTTCTTTTTGCCCTCAGCGTGCCCCTCCCTCCTCATATAAGTTGGCTATATATACCCCTCTCACTTGGCTTGGCCAATCATAATCTATTCCCTCTGCTGGGATACATTTCATTATCAGTGCTTTCCAAAAACGAGCACATTTAGGAAGGAATGAGAGCAATTTTCTGTCTTCCTGTACACTTGATAAAACGCCTTTTTCTACTGGTAATTCACAAATACTGCCTGACAGCAATTCAAGGATTTGTATAATCATTGACTGATGAAAAATGTTTCAATTGGCAAATTTCTTGTTTTAGTAACAGTAACAGTTGGGAGGGTCATCAAAATTTTTCACAAGTAAATCCTACATCTTAAACAGAGAATTAAAAAAGTTAAAAAGTGGTACAAATTCTTGATTCATGAGCTAAAAGACAAGTGAAATTTGTTCCCATAATTCCTTGCATGGTGCAGACAAAAGTCTGTCTCTGCATCCCCTGACGGGAGGATAAATAGGACTTGGAAATTGGAATAAAAACTAAAGCGATAGCTATAAAATACCTACAAATTAAATTCTAAATGTCTTGATAAGAATTGCAGATGACTTGATGCGTGCTTTAAATTTGATGGATTTATTCAAATTCTGATGAGAAATGTTTTGAAATGGTATTCCAAGACAAGTTTCCATAAAAATCAGGTGTATCAATGGAATTCTCAAAGAGTAAAAAATAAAAGATTACCTGTAGATATGTATCCCAAGCTATGGTCATCGACATTACCTTTATTAAAAACTTCTATAAGGATGAGTGAGTTAAATTATTTTAATATTTTTGCTTTCACCTTAAGCATTAATTTGAAAATAGTAAGACATTAATACTGGTATTTAAGAATTACTATTGAAAATTCAGGAAATTACTAACACTCTCAAAACAAGTCCTTCTCTTTTTTTGGCAATCAAAATTGGAAAGAGGGAGATGACATTTGGAACAAACCTAATTTCTCAATTTGTTTGTTGCATCAAAATCGCATAAATAGGTTAAAGTGCCTACAGTATGCGTCGCTTCTGGTAGATTTATTTATTCCCAAATCTCTCCGTCTTTGACGTCTTAATTTCCGAGGTCTGATTTTTCTTGGATGGAGCAGATATGTTATAGTACCCGCGAGACCAGAAAATCATACCGTGCAGTGATCAGGGAGTGAGTAAGCGTGTAAAGCAAAAACAATGGTATTTCCGTTCAAAGTTTCCAATATAGATACAGGAATGTAAGATTTTCTCACGAAAATTGATTCAGTATAGTTTCTTTGATGTAAAAAGTCAGCTATGTTGAATGCTATATTTCCTTATTAAACTGGACTGTTGTTTACTTTCATACTAATCGTTAATAGGGACCCCACTGGAAATAAGCTCTCGAGCTTTCGTGGGTTATCCTGTTCAAGCTGACTTTTTTTGATCTGTTATTATTGTATATTGTTGTATGTTGGAAGCTTGTCGAATAAAAATCAATCAATCAATCAATCAATCACAAACTTCAATCTGCCACTCATAGAAGCCTTAGACTTTAAAGGTACTATGTCCCTTTTGCAGCCAACCTCAAATTCTGTAGAACTTTGCAGGAATTATTAATATGTCATGTATGTCCTATCTGTGAAATTTAAACGTTAGCAGTGTCCTCATATTCAAATTATGCAAGGAAACCCGTTTACTTGCTAGACTTCACTGTCAGACACTATTGAGTGACTGACTGGCTTTTTTTCTTCTTTGGTAATAACATACATGAAAATAGTTGTAAAGGGTACATGAGCATTTGTCTACATCAATAACCCACTTCTTGTGATGGCCAAGATTAAACTGATTGAATCTTTGCGCAGCATAAAACGTATGACCATTCGGTACAATTGTCTGAAAATCAAGACTATTACTTTTGGGCTCTATAGCCCTAAAGTCGATTTGACAACTAATAGTCGTTATTTTCCCACTTGAAGACATTTTCGAGCCCCACCTGTTTTAGGGAAGTTCTAAATTAGTATTATCTTTCAAATGCAGTTGGAATTTAACTTTTTCATTTTTTTGGCCTGCAAATGGGACATAGTACCTTTAACGTCCTGAATTTAGAATAACAATAACATTTTTGGTAAATGTACTGGATGATCAATTACAATTCTTTCGTATATATATATATTTTCATTCTGGTTAAGAAGTATTTACTCATTGCTCACTTTTATTATCATCTAGGATAAGAGATTAAAAAGATACTTTTCTCTCTAATCTATCTTTGTTCTTTGAAGGCTGACTGAAATCAATTTGCAGTCAATAAAAATCATCTAATAAATAAATAATGACAAGAGTGGACATGGCAGAAAACAAAACATAAGAAAATGGAAAAACAGTTGAACAAAAATTTGACAAAAATACATGTCCCCCAAGGAGCCTTACAGATAAGTTATTATGTCTCAAAAGACCCATAAAGAATAAACTGTTTTTAAAACTGGGTCCAGTGGTTTGAAGGAAGTATTCTCATTCTTCAAGAAACTATGAAGGCTTTCTGATATCTCAAACTTTTGCTGTCTAGGAGGAACTACAGATGACTGGAAACCAAAAATGTTGACCAACAGTGGTGTAATATTTTGACAGTTACATAAATCAAAGTTGTTTGCGACACCACCATTCAAAATTGACATCTCTATTTGATGTCAAAAGCAAGTTTGCAAAAAGGAACTACATTACATACATTATATACACCAGGAAAATGCAACCTCTGCATCCTTATCTTACACTAGTTTAATGTTGATTCTTTTAATAATGCTTTTACAACATGAAATAATAACTGAGGAAAAAAAATATTTTGAAACTTAACTTAAACCTTATAAGTATCCTGACAAACTATAATTCAACAAAGCCTGAATAACTATTTCAGTTATCAGGCTTGCAATCTAAAGCTGTAAGAAAGAATCTGAATTACATTTGGAATGTGTAAAGGGCATCTTCAATCTTAAACAAATGTGAGAATTTTTCATTTCATGTCTCATTTCAAAAGAAGAAGAAAGTAACTGTGTAAATCTCTGTGGAATTTATATCTTTTGATGACGTGATCGTGAGAATAATTATTATGATTAATTTTTCATGAATAAAGTTTAAGTTTTATATCTTCACAGAACTTTATAGATAAATCTAAAAAGTGATAAAGATTGATTAAGTGAGAAAATATAAACTTTATCTTTTAAGAATAACCCATATGTCCTTTGGCAAGACATTGATTTACATTTGCCACACTCCACCCAGGTGAAGTAAATGGGGACCGGTAGGAAGTAATTCCTTGAATGCTGTGAGCACCGACATCGGTAGCCTAGCAGAGCCGGGGTGTTATTGGAGCACTTTGAGCACCTTGCAGGGTGGATATGTGCGCTATATAAATATCCAATATTATTATTATTATTATTATTGTCACAATCATTTCATGAAAAGAGTTGAGAAAATGTATTCCAACTGTATGGGCAACAGGGTAGTTACATATCATTTGTTTGGAGCCAAAAGGGCATTAGTTAATTTACTTTAACACACAGTTAACGCCCTCCTGGCTCTGAAAAGATGATGTGACCATGTCAGAGGCATAGTGCGATGAGAGCAACCTACCTTGTGTGATGATGATCCTTCCATAGGTATCTTGGAAGAGAAAGTCACCGTTCTTAAGCCATTTAATCCTAGGAGGGGGATTCCCCGATGCTGGGCAATGCAGTGTGATGTTGTGGCCCAAGCTCACAGGTAACTCTGCTGGAAACCGCTTGTGGATGGCAGGTGGAATTTCTGTATGATAAAGAAAAAATAAAGAATGCTATGAATTTATGCTTTCTAAACATTTGTAACATACATGTACAACCTCGTGAGCCCTTTAACAGAGTCAAGAATGTTTGAAAACAGATTCAACTGACATACAGTGAGTGGCATATCCATACAATTGGGGGGGGGGGGAGGGAGGGAGGGGGGGGCATCCCCAAAGGTTGGGCAGAACAATGTATCTGGGCAGTTCTATATGCTGTAAACTCATTGTAACTTGTGATTTTCCATCCTGAGCATATGCCTTGAATGTATGAAACAACACTGACATAATTTCTTCAATAGATATACAATACAAATAAATCACAAAAATGCTTTGATTTATATGTTGTCAAGGCCTAAAGATTGACAGTAACAAAGTTTGATTAAAAAATTGAACCAATTAAAATTCAGCTTCGTAAGAATTACAAAGCTCTTTTTTGTCTTCAAACAGGGGAAACCACTGGACATAATGTGACCACATTCATCAACACATCAGGAAGAAGAGTCTCCAATCCTTACAGACATACTTGAAGATGGCTCAAGAAAAGGAAAGAATAAGCCAAACGACCCTAGAATTACTCAGCAAAATGTAAATGTTTGAGTCGTGCGATTAATGTTGTAATGTACAGCAACACTTTGGCCAGAGGTCATTTGAAACACATGTCATCCACCGGGGGACACCAGCGATCTTTAGATCCAGGTGCGAGGGAGGGTATGAGAGATTAGTAAGGTTCACACGACACTCTGCTAGGTTAACTTTAAGTTAAGGTCATAGTTATAGACTTTGAAATTATCTTGTGGTTAGGGACCGTGTGTGAACGCACTTTTGGTTACAGAATTTTGAGTTAAAAGTTACAAATCACAGCAGATCTTAAAGTTTGCGCAACAACTGGGAGCAGCAGTAGCAGCGTAATATGCCGTGGGGACGCAATTGACTTTGAGGTTACACCAGCTTGAAGTTCAAATGGGGAAAAAAATGTTTTTAAAATTCAAAACCTAACAGGATAGTCCATGAAAGTTGTGAAGCTTATTATCAAAGAGGGTTCTAAGGACAGCATACTCATTCTTGTGAAATATTTAAGACATTGATTTTTTTTGTCAATTAAATAATGGAGACTTTTTCTTCTTAGTAATTTTTCTATAAAAGAAAACAAACTAACCATCAACAAATATCAAATTTTTATCAGGAGGTGAAAATGCTCAAGAAACTTTAAAACTATTGATCCAAGAACATCACTGAAGATCACATTTTTACCCTTCATGCAGTTGGTGTCGATGAACTTTACTTAAACCACCTAGCTCAAGCAACATAAGACGATTGCCGGATATTGAGTCTGCTCGTCCCCTTCACAAACCTGCAGTGAGCTAAACATACTTGCACCCACCATCATAGCCAACCTGACTAAGTAAATGTCATGCGGTATAAAATTGTACACCCATGCATGAAACATCTACCCTTATATATTGTGATCACTGGCCTTTCATGTTAATGCTTTATTTACATTTCTCGTCTGGGTTTTCACATATTAGTTTGTCAAAATAATTTGTTATAAAGTCTCAAATTGCAAAGTAAACTGACAATTATTGGAAGGACCCAAAAGGCCTCAAATTGTTATATTTGCAGACATGGCAAAAAGGTCCAACTTTGTCCCAACTTTGGACAGTCCAACAAAAAATTTGATTGAAGGAGAAGGGGCATCACCCCGCCCCTCTCTCTACCAACCCCAAATGAGAAGATGATGCCCTTTTTTCATCAGAAAAAATGAGGCTCTATCTGTCCATACCCTGAATTAACCTGAACATAGGAATTTTGTGATGGGTACCCACTCTTTTCTTCAGTGAGAAAGGTTAACAAAATGTCATATTTTGACTAGGACTTGAGGATGAATGCATTATACCAACAAGAGATGGTTTCTGCATCTCTGTCCTGTAAAGGATAAGACTTAAGGTAAAAAGCTTTACTCTTACAAGGCATGGAAAGATTAAATACTAAGATTAATGTTTTAGCTGAGCTGACAGTCTATGATTGGAAAGGGTTAGCTTTATTCCATATTTTGACCGAGACTCATGGATGACAGCATCCCATAAACAGAAGATGGTGATTCAAGCTAACCCACAGAGCAACGGAGAGGACGGGAGGAGGACGACCCGACGGCATACTGATACCGATTCTTCCACCCTACTTGACTTTTGCAACCAGATACAGCGCACTCTCTCCTGCCCTCTCGAGCACCAGAAATCTACACCACAATGACAGTTTATTTTCATTATATCATCTGTTGAGAGCCAGAAGGGTGTTAACTCTGTGTAAAATGATATGAATTAATGCCCTTCTGGCTCTAGGCAGATCATATGATCAGATTTGATATCTGCTCTGTTTTGGGTAAGCAAGCATCAGCTAAACAATCTGCTTACGATCAAAGACCTTATATATAGGCTTCGGTAGTTGTCCTCCGTAGCTACATCTCTCTAAAAATACAGAAGGCATCTGTGATTGTAGGAACAAGTATACCTTTCGAGATCTAAATTTTCTAGCTTGTTTTGCAGTTGATTTTGTTTAAAGTTTCCCACTATATAGAAGTGAGAACTGGCCAGCAATCCCAAATAATTTGTCCATTTGTTATTTGCTACTGCAGTATCTCATTCCTGCAGGTTTAATGGTACATGAAACATCCTGTTCTTGAAAGCAATGTGATGAAGTTTTTTTATATTGTAATTTTTCAATCCATAAAAAAAGGAATATATATCAATCACGTCAACAACATTCTAAAGCGCAACAAAAAACCCCAGCTGAATAGCTTTTAAAAAGAAGAAAAATCAAAGAAAATATTCAGAGGTAGGGACATATCCCTAGGTCTTGTAGACCAGTGCAGAGCAAGACAAGGAGACACCCGTATCCTGACAGACAACCTGTTGCCATGCTGTTGCAAATGGCATGATCTTTCACTGTGAGGAAGTATCAAAAGAAGGTGGAGATCTTTTGAGGAAATCTCTAGAGTTTAGACTCAGGGCTAATCCCAAGTCTAAACCCGATAATACTCAGTCAGCGAATAGATATATCCTGTATCCTCATACCACGAATGCACACGTATTCCTAATCCTATGAATCTTTCTCATTCAGGAACACTTTTAAAAAAAATTATTTATTAAGTTTTATTTTATGAATTACGATGCTAATATCAACTCAAAAGAGGCCAAACGACATTTTAGGTGTTCAGAACTCCTTATTCATGATTCGAACTACATTTAAAAAAACTAATTCCTACTTCAGGAAGGAGTACATGGATTTAAGAAGTTATTTTCAGACTAACGGATAACCGGATTCAAAGAAGGCGATAGGAGTTACAGTTCATGTGTATTTAGTTTCCTCATGAGGATCAGAAAGGTATCAACTCTGGTAACCCACAGACTACTGACTTCTCTTACTCCCATAGGCTTCATACAGGATCCACCTGCTTCCTGTAGGGAATGGGTTAAAGCCAGTACACAGTATTCCTAAGAAAAGATCAAGTCTCTCAAAAGTTACACTATTGCGACGCCTGCTTTGAAACATGTTCATATTAATTTATTGAGATCATGAACTTGAAGCAAGTAGGAAACCACCTCCCACATCACCGCTTCATTTCTAAGGACACATGTCAGGACTGTGTTCCGAGTCTATGTGCATGATCTTCCTGTTTGGGTATAAATTGAGACAGCAGAAAATGTTGCAGTGATCTCCTGTTCACATTGTAAACCCCCTTACCACTCCAATCTTGCTTCCAATCTAGATTACATTTTTTCCTGTTATATATCGCAAGTATAACGCATGTATGATTGCAGGACCAATGCTTCAGCAACAAATGTTCTGCCATCATTTTCTCACACTGACCACATTAGGCCCATTTACACAGCTAAAAAAAACATTTGGAAAAATCATCCTTTCTTTGGACTGCCATTAAAACCCCCATAAGAAATCTTCAGTGTTTGATAATTCTGCGTTTCTTTTGTGTGTGAGTTGTGCGCATGTGCCACTTGTCGCTGTCCTGTATGCGTTAGCACAGAAGAGAGAAGAGTCACGTGACGAACGTGGGAACAACCAATGGTTTTAGCTTGCAGTGTAAATGAAGCTATTCACAGCTTAATTACTTCGACCCAGAATACAACATTTCACCTAATCCTGAACTGAAGTTTCAACCTACCCATGTGATTTCAAAAAGCATCAACAAGCGATTAACCATTCACACCAATCTTTCTGCGAGCGAAATCTCCTTTGCTTTTAAAATAACTGAGATGATCCTATCCTTAAAGGAAAGTTTCCACATCTCTTTCTTTCCAGCTTAAACCAACCTCCTTAAGGAAAACTATAGGTCATTGTAATTTCTTGATGTGGAAATTGAGACAAATTGGTTGTTCTAATATAGCAAATATAGACCTGCTCTGTTTCTTTCATTGCCATTTTTCATCTTTCAAGGTTTAGGATTCTTTACCAAATATAGTTGTAGGTCACACGCACCTGCAACAATTACTCCACAGTAACTTCCTACACTAGCCAAATTTATGGATTTCAACCCTGGACTTCTACACTGAATTAACCCTAACCCAAACCCTAACACTAACCCCAACGCTTACTTTTGACAAAATAAGGCTCAGACCAAATGTTGGGTCACCAAAAGATAGTGATGATACTTTTTAAAAATTAATTAATTAGTTTAATTCATTTGTATTCCAACAGGGTTGCTTTCTCAGTAAAGCCCTGTACAAACTAAAGATTACAGATACAGAGGAAATTGAACAAAATTAAATACATACATAACAAAATATCAAGTTTCTTAAGTTCTTTAGCCACATTTCAGAGCCAGAAGGGCATGAACTATTTAATTCAGTGATCTAAGAGAGTATCATTAATCTTATCTTTTTAAAACACAGTTTCAGACAAAATATATTAAACAAAATTTCAGTTTTTATGTCTAACCATATCCCTGGTCTAACCACAATTGCCATCTTGGTGTAAAATCTAATCATTTGACATAATCCCTGTTCTTTGGACATCTTTCAGCATGGTCGTTTCTGATGATTTCCTTGAAATGGCTACAAGGGGGAATAATGGTGCGTCATCCTTGCACGGCCAATTAACATCTGCAACCAAAATATATTTCCTAACTTGGTCTAACCAAGAAGCAGAACGGCTATGCAACCTGCAAACAATCCGGTGCAAAACCGACACATGCTGGCTGGCTGGCTGACTGACCAGAACGGCGAGCGTCTAGCTTGCGTGCCGTAATTGGGTTATTTACTTGCTTCTTGTGGAAGTTGCGTTTGTTATTCTGGTCCGGGTACGATGAGCATCGACGAGTGAGAAGCTAATGTCTGAAGGTTTCACGTTTAATTGGTCCTGATGTGGCGTGGAGGGTGGCTGGGAATGATTGGAAATCATCCGTAATTTACAAGTTTCCTGAGACTTTAATTGATCACAAAAAAATCCATTATCAGCATGACTGAGCATAAAAGGATGGGTATCAGTCTTGTAAATTATCTAATATTAGAACTTAATAATTTATAGAGAGCTTTTTAAAAAGAGATTATCTCATTTCTGTGTACTTGAGAGAAGCCGCTCCTCTCAAAATTCAAAAGAGTGATGGAGGTAGTACAGAAAGATATAATTAAAGAGCATATTTCTGGCATTGGTATAGACTACATTTCTGGTGCATGGTGGTGAGGTACAACAAACCTTGTCTACTTATCATATTGGATTCCTATGTAAGTGGAGTAAAAAAAAACTACACACATAGATCTGTCTAAAGCATTTTACAGCTCTCCAGCAGGCAATGTTGCTTGTAGTTAATCTACATTTCTTCAAGCATTTATCATAGAAGTGTTACAATCTATACAGAACAGTACAGCAATTGCCCTAGAATTTGAGAATAATATTCACATAACACAAAATTTACCCTAATATTTCAAAAGAATCCTTATCTTCATTATAACTACCCATCTTTCCTTGGCTTGTAAAAGTGGGTAAGGCACCAATCTATCTCCCCACTACACATCAAAACTCTAAATAGAATTCACACAAAACATTCAAACAATAAAGTTTCTTGTATGACAATGAAAGACAAAACTCTTGAAACATCTCACTTCTCAGTACTCCTTAAAGAAGTGCATAGAATGAAGATGCGCCCTGATGTCTCCCCATTTTGAATCATCTCTGGTGGGACCATGATAGGACTTGATGAAGATGACACATTATCAACACCTTTCTGACAGATGTCATCAGACTGTTTCCATTGCCAGGATATTTGGTTTTACATCAAGATTGTGAAATGGTGATTCAATCTCTTATATAACTCTTTATTTAAAGTAAAAGTGATAACTCATTCACAAATGCAACACATTTTCTAAGCTGTAGCTCTATGATTCCTTGCGCTAAGAGTAGGTAAAATAACTTCATTTGTTGTGATAAAGAAGTGTTAACCCATTAAGGTATCACTGTAGTATATTATTGTGTCTAACAGCAGACTAATTACACTTGGCTTGCATTTCCTTTTCTATGAAATAACAGTAAATAGCAATTCAAACAACTTGAGCTAGATGGTTAAACTTTGTTTGACCTATATACAAAAAAATGCAAATTAATCTCAATGACAAGTTTACCTTCAGTACTACTTCTGTTGAAGCAATTAATTCAAAAGGCAATTGAAAATTAATGCAAGTCATTTCCAAGATTTTTGCTTAGTTATCATGACTCCTAATAAGCATACAAAAATGTTTAACATTGGAGATGAGTAGAGTATAATATCAAAAAAGACAAGATGTCTGCAGCAGTAAGAACAGAGCCTTATCCCACGAGGGCTGGTATTTCGCACTCCATGCATTTTTCTCACTTTCTTTCCCCCTTGTTTTACACATCATGAACCTCACACTGACTCAAGAATTCTATTTTACCAGGAAATGTTCTGAAAACTGTGAAGTGTTGTGGGTATTTGGACAATGTGTCAGCCATGAGTGATTGAACTAGACTGGATATGGATATGGGTATTGGTCCGGTGTAACAAACTAAAAATAAAAATGACCTCATATCTTCTTCTTCTTCTCTACTTCTGTTTTCTTTCCCCTCTTCTCTATCTTGTCACAAAGGAAAAATATCTAACAATACTTCAAAATTAAAAAGTACTTTGATATCCTACAAAGTATATTTTACTTTGTTAAAAACTAATTTTGCCTTACACTGAAAAAATAATACTTTTAAAGCAACACACTTTCTTGAAATCTGTGATTTGTCAAGACTCGAGATACACTTTTGATCTGCAAAATGATTGAACTTTAATACAACAATTTGTGAAAGCTTCTTTCTGCAAATACCTTTGTCGTTAAAATTGTGCAAATGTTTCAGTTCAGGAAATCATCTAGTTTGCAGTAGCTTATCCAACACAAGATTGCAGATCAAGCCAGGAGGGCAATAACTCTGTGTTAAAGTGTATGAGCAAGATCATTTAACTTCCTTCTGTCTTCAAACAAGCAATATCTCAATTTCTTCCTTTTACTCTCTGATCAATGATTCAAAAGCTGTTACGCAAACAAAGTAAACCTAATACTTCCTGGGTAATCTCTCTAATGCCTCTGACCTATTAGCAATCTGAATATCTTTATTCCTGGGATTAATACTGCTGTGATTAATGCCATATTAGTCATTCAAACTATCTAGATCTGTTTCATGTCATTTGCTTTTAAAGGGGTGCTACTAGAACATAGAGAGGCAAATAATTGAAATATGAAGGACAGAAAATTATCTCTTATTTTGAAGAGGGAGAAACGCATTTACTGAAAAAGTGCTTTTATTCATAAGTAAGAACCGAAAGATCATATACGACTTCTGATTTTACTGGGGCTCAAAATCGCCTTTACTGACCACATGCAAATTACATATGAATAAGTTTTATAGTAAAAATAAATTTCAGCAGAAAAAGCTGAGAAGATATAATATGAAGAAGAAAAGAAGGAATAAGATAGAGAGAGTATAGAAAAGAGTAGGATATAGGAGAGATAGAGAAGAGGAAAGAGATAGAAGGAACAGAATAGAAGAAGGAAATAGATGGAACTGACAATATGAAGACAAGGAAGGAAGGAAAAGAAAACATCAAGATAAAGATGGGGAAAAGGTACAAAAAAGAGAATTAAAGAAAACAAAGGAATCAATGAACAGCATTATAAGAAATAGACTATAGAGAGAAAATCAAGTATTCATGGAAAGCAACCTGTCACCATGCATCTTTAGGAGGTCACCTCAAATTAAGCCATCACTAACTGAGGATCCTATGCAATTTCTGACTCACGCCGCTCTCAGTCCCATGTATAAACTTCCTGCGTTGTGACTTCTGTTGCTCTATGGGCGTGTCAGGTGAGAAACTATTTGGCAAGATTAAATTTAGAGCACGGGGGAATTCAGAAAAAGAATCTCTTTCCTTTAGAGCAAACGTGATGAAATGGGAGGTAACCGACCACCGATGAGCACAAACTGTGAAGCTTGAACTTTTGTTTAATTAGATATAGGCCTCTCAGTGAACCTTCATTAAGTTCATTCAACCTCCTATATCTTAAAGGCACAGATTAGACCATGATTTATACTTTTGACCTGGTCTTGGTTACCTTAAATGACCTTTTTATATGACCAATGACATAAAACCTCAATTGATTCATTTTTTCATATTTAATACTTACAAAATTGTGTTTCTTGCTGGTGACATGGTTTACTTGACTGTTTCAAATATGATTTTACATCAATTATTTTTTTCAATGTTGTTATGAAATAAATATCTCAAGTGAGTTTCCAATAATATGTATTTCTGTAAACAGGTTAAACCACATATGAATAGCCAATATCATATGATGTATTATATATCTAGTTTATGTCATCTATCTCATATAAGTATCTAAACTTCACTTAATTTTTGTGACTGCTATACTCAGAAGTGCTACATTGGAGTGTATCAAGTAAACTGAGAATCTTTCTTTATCTTGGCAGCTAAAATTTCTCCTTCGTTATCGCTTCATTTTCAACTTGTCTAATATAACTGGAGATAAATTGGCAGTGGGAATAATTGAAGCTCTTTACATAACCACATCATTTGCCTATACTTAGGATCTTCGATTCATTCAAGGAATTTGTTTACAAATGACTTCCCTCTTTCAGTCAATTTCTTCAACCTTCTCCCTGGCCTAGCTGAGCCCTAGCTCCCTGCAGGCCCATTATCATCATCCTGCAACCCATCTGATTGAAAGGTCCCCTCCCACCTGAATCCATCTCCCCCCATGCAGGAAATGGATTTCTCTAAGCCAAGAGTTGGTTGCCATAGTGACAAAGTCCAGTGGGCCCATCTGATTGGCTAAAAGCTGTCAAAGTCCATCTGACCTGATTGGACAAGGTAGAGATAGTCTTGAAAACTAGGTTTCGCTGTTGTTTTTTGTTTCTTCGATTTTAATGATATCAACTTGATACTTAGTAATAAATCTTAATTGCATGATTGCTTGTCTAGAAAATAGACCAAGGTTTTGTTTCCTTTTGGATATTTTACCAATACCAATTTATAACTTACAAAGAAAGCAGACTTGCATGGTTGATAGTCTTGAAAAATCAGACCTAGGTTTTGCTTTGTTCTTGGCTTTCTTTTAACCATTGATTTTAACATTACACCAATTTGTAAATAATGCCATTATTAAAAGCACCATATTAATACTTCTTTGATTCCATTCTTCTGGCAGAATCTACCTATCTACAGAATTTGTTTTTTTTTTTTAAATATATTTATATATAATTATATGATTTTTTATAAGATTTACATTCAATTTTGGATTGAATAAACATTTCCCTGTAACTATCAGATGCACATGCCAATGACCATGCAGAGGAAAATACTCTCAACATGAAATACTTCGCTACCTCCAGTCCAATAATTTAGATCTATGTAATCTGAAGCTTATGTATCTGGAGGGGGAAGATACACCTAATACGTTAAACTTGTTATTAAAGAAATGAAAAACATCCTCGGCCGACCAGTCACCGACATATCTCAACAGACACAGGTGGTGTGAAACCGTAGACAGGGCCACCAGGCACATACCTCTATATTATCTGCTAGAGACAGAAGGATTCTAACTTGTATACTTTTAACACAGATTTACGCCCTTATGACATCAAAATACCCTCCCCTTAATTCTCCATGAAGAGACATCGTGATTAAGAGAAGTGGAACATCTACCGGTAGATCATTATGTCGTTTTCAGATGATTGTTTTCCCTCTGCCTATACCTAATAGCTACTGATAGTTGTTAATACTGAAGAATTTCATCACCTTTACTAAATTTCCAATATAGTTCACAGTCCTTTATCTACTGAAGAATAGGTCTTTCCTCTAGATAACAATACTTAAAGTCATTTCAGTATTGGTTTTTGTGAATCTACACAAAGCTTACAAATCTGAATGTAGAATAATGACTTTTTATATATAGAAATCTAAGATAAATTACGTAGTGTTATTTCATTAATTCCATGCAAAAATCACAAAATTATAAGCAAAATACAAAATTTCATGTACCGAAGCCCAGAAAGGCTGTGGTACATGAACATATAATACAAGACAATGTTTTTTTCTTTCTTAAAGAATCAGAATTCTTCTAGAAAACATGATCTTGACTTGGAACCAAACTCCCATGCACATACTAAAAAGTACCTAAAATACCGTCAAATACTCAAAAAATATAAAGCTTGCATGTATCAAGAGTACATCTCTGCATGTCATTAAATGTTCAAACCCGTTTCCTCTGCTACAGTAATCCCTGGCAAGAAAAGTTCGCTATATTTATCCAGATGAGAATTCCAGATGCCTTTGTTTCTTCAAAGACACCATCGGAGAACAAGTAGATGAGATCAGCATATGACCCCATTGATGATCTTATAAAGCTCCGTCGGATTATAAAGATGATGAGGGGAGAGTTTATCTTTATGAGGTAAGCGTTGATGGAGGGAACAAGAAACGGAAGAGACTAGGTCTTCAAAACCAAGTTTTAAATATGTTTTATGGATGAGATTGCATTAAAAACATAATTAAATCAACCAACTAAAGCCAATGTTACGCAAAGTATGAATATGTAGCAGGGCTTCATGTAATATCTAGAGTAAACTTCTGAAGATGATTTTTAGCCTAAACTACAATGTTTTCTATTCAGAAGACAGGTAATATTGCTTCAAGATGTTACAGTAATTGTATTGCATCAGATGATATTCCTCTTGTTAATGATTACCGGTATTCACAATATACACCTCTCTAAAAAGAAATATAAAAAAACTTTAAAAACCTAATTCAAATATTTTTGTTAAATATCACTCGATCATCTAACAAAATTTATTTGTATGTTTTTTTTTTTTTTTTTTTTTTTTTTTGGGGGGGGGGACACCTTTTTAGCATTTTTTTTTCTTCTTCAGTTTTAAATATAATGAACTTATTATTATCAAACAACAAAACAAGAAACAAACATGGAATGAAATAATATTTCTTATCGTACTACTACCCCAAACTAAGTTTGTGAAAGTCTGCCCTGATCTCTCTCCTTAAAATACAACTACATCTCAATCAACACTTCCAGGATCAAGTGCATATTCCAAGTTCATTCCTATCGCCCTGAGTTGTTCTTGCGGTCTACCTAAAACCAGCCAACTGCAGCCACGTAAATATTTGTATTTCCAGCCTGTTGTGCCGCATGTTTCAACCCCCTCCATCGCTGCAAGGTGATGATCCCCTCTAGCCTCGGAATAGTCATCCTCTTGCTAGTTAGAGTTTCATGTTTTTATGCTGCAAATTGGCACCTCTGAACTTCCGTGATAGAACTTGTTGTTGTTAGGTTGAAGGAACTGCTATCAGTTTCTTTTTCGTTGTAAATATTGTCATTATCACAACAAAATGGTCATCAAGTGTACTTTGGAGAATTTGGACTCTCGTTTCCTCTGATCATTATCCTTACACTGTAAATTCCAAGAATCTTTTGTAATCTTTTTCTCAATTTCATATTTGAAATTTCAAGTTTCAACAAAATCATTGAATGCACCGATTAATAAATGTAATACTTCCGCAATCATTCCTCCTCCTCCTCTCTCTCTCTCTCTCTCTCTCTCTCTCATTTTTTTCTCTCTCTCTCTCTCACACACACACTCTCTCTCTCTCTCTCTGCCTAATTCCTCCTTTGTAATAAGGCAGACAATTAAATTCCATCTTTCATCCAATTCTTACTTCAATTTTTGTATCCACATCCCTTAAATTACCATCTCTACCTGACAGTTTACAGCAGCAGGCAACCCAGTCATCAATCCTTGTCTACAGAGGAAGGCTTTGACAACATTTTAATCATTTGTCTTTCCCTATATATACTCATTGAATGCATTCAATTGCATAAGACGCTTGGCTGGCAATTAAAGAAAGAAGACAAAATACAAGCAAGAATCTTGCAGTTTCTTACCTGGTAGTTTACAGCAGACGACCCCAGTCATCAGTCCTGGTCTATAGTGGCAGGCCCTGTCAAAGTGTGAATCAAGACAGCAGCTTGCATCGATTCTTCCTGATGCTATACATGATGACTGCCCCTTGTTTTGGTGTGGACAGTGCTTTCCAATACCTCCTAAATCATCCTGTAAATCATTGAGATAAAAGATAATGAAAAATTTCATGACATTTGAATTCAGAGTAAATTAAGTGTGCGATAAAGTTAGAGATATTATTAAACATCTATACAATGCCTGGCATTTGGGTATACTAGAGAGTAGATAAAAAATTTCTATTGCAAGTGACATTTCTGATGCCAATTAATAAACTTGAATAAAATGTTGAATAAAATTAAAACTAAACGGTCATTGTAAGAAAGCAAACTAATTGTTGCTGATTGCTTCACATAATAAAACAAACCTATTTTTGTAAATTTAATACATGTATATGAACAACTTAGGTGTGTAAACTGTTTATCCTTGTTTCACAAATTATATGTAATTGGTCCATCTTGATAGTCAAACATGAATTTAATCAGTATCTGTAAAAAAAAATGTGTGCATGTAAAATTCAAAAACTCATCATGTGTCATATTACAAATTTGCAAGATCACAAATATTTGATTGTATGAACAATTCATCACAATTTCAAATGACCAACTAGACAAATGAATGATCATTGTTCCATCTCAATGCAAATGAAAATCCCTGTCTCGATCTCCCTCTGTTGAAATTTAGACCACCTGTTCGTAGCAACTCAATAATACAATAGGTTAAGAACCTCCCGGCAGGATTAGTCAAAGAATCCTTCTAAATGATGTCATAAATAAGAGCTCCTCTTAAGTGCCCTCTATATCTACACTCTCCAGTACTCTCTCGCAGCTCGTCAAATTAAGGGCCTCTTAAGACACTCCGAGGTGTATAAAACCTTATACAATTGTTACAAGTGTGTATGTTTAGCTTCCTATGACACCCTTCTCTTAATACGTTGGACCATCATCCCTCCAGGTTTTACCTCTTCAACCCAATGTCAGAAATCCCCTAGACAATGGGGGAAAGATCAGTTAGCAGTACTCCTACTCAGCAAAGTACTTTGAAGTGTCTTACGCCAATTTACAAATAATTGAACAGATCTTCCCTTCTTTTGGTACCATAAAGGAAACAACTCCTGTAACAAAATGCCACAGAATAAAGAGCATGGTGGTATATAAGCTGAAATGGCAATAAATGGGAAGGAAATAACGCTAGTGTAAGAAGTGGGTGCTAATTCCATCATGTGGTACCTCAGATCTGTGCCAAATCCCCATTTCAAATAGACAATCATCTTCAATTTGTATCTGTTGGCTAGCTGGGCAGTGAATATCAAGAGAAGGGAGGAACAATCAGAATCCATATGAAGTTTCAATTGGAAAGGATTTCTATTGTAAATAGCCTAATCATTATACACAATTTTACAGAGATTTCAAATATTTGAAATGCTATCAAGAACTTTTCAATCTTTTTAACCTGGCTCATTGCTAAGCAGTCCACTTCTACTTGTCAAATTACAAAGCACCAAGAATGTGCTTGCAACTACTTAAAAAAAGGCAATTTCAAGCACTTTGTATGTCACTTTTAGAAATGAGCGAACATTACATATTAGACATATAATCTGAACACTTCTATTGGATATAAAGTTTTTTGAAAATAGTTGTGACTGTATTCAAGCCAAACTCTCAACATTGTGATTTGAAGAGAAGATGAACCATTTCCCATCATGAATCTAGTCTTGTCTAGTCACCAGCTGAGAGTCAGAAGTGTGTTAACATATCATTTCAAATACCCCGGTAACAATTTACCCCCTCCCAGCTCTCAACAGAAATAGGTATACTCCTCTATTCAAGCCAATGCTTGCAACACCCCTAGGAAGACTGTGGATTTAGAAGGAGACAGACAGGATCACCCTCCGATCTGCTTTATGGTCATAGGCCCGAAGCCAAAGAGACGCATTGGATTGTAGGAAACTTGTAAAACAAAAGCATGGGAAACACCCCGGACGGACGAAGAAGTCTCTGGTGTTTTTCAACAGTCCCCTGTAGCGGTAGCAGAAGAGGTGAGATCGACATTTCAGAATTGCAACAATCTTTCCTCTTCACACTTTAAAAACTAATTATAGGCATCTCAAGGCAATGAAAATATCACTGCCCTAGAGTATCAGGTGGAAAGCCAATTGTATAAAGCAATACACTCAAGTGAATCTTTTTTCTTTTTGTTGTGGGGGGGGGGGGGGAGGGGTGGTGTCTAGGGTCTCCAAGCTGGCACAAAAAAACTTGAACTCTCATAAAGTGTTTATTGATTTGGAAGTGCTTCATGGGTCCTGTATATGCTGTTTATGATCTCCTTTATTTTCTTCATACTCCATCGTTGACCGATAGTATGGCAAGTGAACATTTTTTAGGTTGATTTCATATGTTCTAGCTACTGATATAAATAAATTTACTTTAGGTTATTCATACATTTTAATGTACAAACTTCGAATTTTACAAGAACACGTCCCTTACTTGAATGAGTTGTTACAGTACATCACAGTCTAGCTGTTATGATGTGCTGAGAAAGGAGATCTGGTTTCCGTCAGTGGTTCAAGATTGATGAGATGGAAGGGGATGAGATGGAGGAGGAGGAGGAGGGAAAGGGATCAAGGAGGATAACTTCTAGGAGTACAGATCCTTGGTGTTTGGATACCATGGGTGTCGTGTTTTCGGAAGGAGTAACCCCAGCAACCTTGTGGAAGCCAGGGGTTGTGATGATGCGCCCATGTTGTGTTTTCAATGGATTACCGAGGGGTAGATTCTTCACTTTTCAAACAGACCAAAATATGCTAGGAATTGAGTCACTTGCTTCTACTGAACTAATATTGGTATCCACTCTGTCCTTTATCTTTGTATTCTCTTACTCTGTGTATTCATGCTTACATTTTTTTTCATGAAAAGATGCCTCTCAATTCATTTTTTCGATGCAATAACCATCTTTATATTGCTTTTTGATCAGAAAAAAAAACATGTAGCTAAGTTTTATGGTGTCTTTCAGTCCCCTTTTCTCCCCCCCCCCCCAAAAAAAAAAAATCCCCCAAAGATCCCCCTTGCCTCTGATGTTATTTGTGCCTTTATTGTTTATTCCATTGTCCATCTACAAGACAAGAATCAAACTACACCAACAATTAATTTCAGCAGTCATTGACTCATTACTCACATGATCAAATGAAGCTCTCATTAAAGGTCATCTTCTAAAGTTTGACCTCTGTAAATTCTTCCATGGTATTGTCATATAGATAACATCATTCAGGCCTATTTCCCATTTATAATTCCATAAGTAAACATTTATCAAAAACAAAAAATGTGTTTAATATGCATACACAATAACAGTCAAAATCTTGAACTAGGGAAAAGTTCAAGGCTTAGGGCAACAATTTAAAATTCAAATAAAGATCATCGTAATTCAGGCTCATTAGAGCAGAATATTGTACCTGCTGCGTCTCCTGCCGGCGGGGATTAAACAAAAGGCATCCCAATTACTGCCAATCAAAGCTCGCATAATGAATCACTGTCTTGTCAGGGCTGTCATTATCTCATTAGCAAATGAAGATGGGGAAAGATAGACAGTCTTGGACAAACAGATCATGTAATTTGATTAACAGCCGAGAGGGTCAGGCTTCGGTTCCGTTTGGAACCAGAAGGGCGTTCGCTCATATACTCTAGCAGAGCGTTAACGCCCTTCTGGCTCCGAACGGGCGATATGAGCTGGTCCAGCTCGCAGACTGGGCAAACCCTAATGATGCGTCATATGACATTTCCTGTGGAGAGGTGCAATGTTTAAACAGTATTATATAACAAATGAGTCCTATTTTGACGGGAGAACAATGTCCATCTCCAAGAAGGATCTAGGGGTATAGTTTGCAAAAGATGCCAAATATTTATCTGTTTTAACAGTAAATGACCATGTGCTGTACTTGTATGATTTAACAAACTACTTACCGTACACATAAGAATCCCATCTGCAATATGTCAGACAGAAATCCACTCAAGATAAAAGACAAAGACTTAAAAACTGAATTAGTTGTATTCTTGTAAATTTGATGTTTTTTGTATTGTTTTTCGTAAATCAACAATGGAAGGTGGACTGGCTGAATAGAGCCTCTCCAATCTGCTCTGTACAGATATTTCATAAAGTTTTATTCCTTTTAGTTATTGATGATGGAAAATATTTGTTTCTTACAGGAGATGTATAGAAACATATTTTCAATAATTGTATTTAGGGTGTATGTATGATTGAACGTTTTCTTTTGGGAAAATATAAATTTCTGATTTTTACAAAGTTCAGAGCAATTGGGAGGGAACCTCACAGAGTTGCCAATTTGTGTTTAATTGATCACAACTTCAAAATTTCTTAACTTTCTTATTTTTAATTGGATTTAATTTGCTGAACTTTCACTGACCTGATCCTCTCATTTTTCTGCTTCTCTTTAAACCAACTTAATATCAGGGGTCACTCTGTGTTAAATTTTATGAGTTAACATCCTTCTGGCTCCGAACAGCTGATGCGTCTACAAACCATATGGATCATCTGACGTAACATATCAAACCAGAAACAAATTGAATTCCAGAGAAGAATCACTCATACTACATCCTGAATGACACATGAGAAGATAGTCAAGGGGATGACAACTGTCTCACATATTGCTTCCTTTTCTTCTTCTTGTCCAAGATTCTCAGAGAACAATGACCTCTTAAATCGTGCTGACAGCAAGACATTCAGCAGGATTAATGAATTCCATTCGTTTGTACTATTGTCTTTCCTCAGCATGATGTAGTTATGAATGAATTATGAGTAATGTGAGTTTCATGTAATTTGATTATTAGTCTGGTTAAAGAATGTCATTTAAACTGTCTCATATGATTCCAGAGTTATTTTGGTATGAGAATCCCTACTGTAAACTTTTCAATCCTTTCTAGTAAGTGCTGAACACTTGAGAGTTCATGCAGAGACATGAATAACATAGAGAAAGAGAGATTTAGAAGGGAAAGAGAGAGAAAGGAAGAAAGAAAAAGGGTGAAAAAGCATAAGATAAAGCAATTATAAAGGAAGAAGCATAGGAAATACTGATAGAATAGAATGTTGGATGGAAAAACCACAACAAAATTGAAGTAACAATTTCCGAAATGGCCTATATCTTTCTCATGCATATAAAAAATGTATTTCCTATACAGATTTTGTTCAATAAAGAGAATTAAAACAAAAAATAAAAAAAGAAATAAAATAACTTATAGAGATCATATGCTTCCTAGAATAAATTTGTTTAGTCTCATACTATCCATTACAGCTCCTGAATATCCTTAGACTTTTAGAGCTGATGGGGGGCAGGAAAATAGGAAAGGCTCTGCCCCCCTCCCCCCCCCCCCAACCTTCCTTTCTCAACAATTCTGCAACTGTACATAGGAGCGATGGTGATGTTATTTCTTACAGCAGCAGATAAATTGGAGGAATATTGCTCAACATGAGGTCCATTTTGCCTCACTCATTTGTAAGACAGCTGGCAAAACCATACTTGATCAGAGTCGTCCAAACGAAGCAATTTCTTTTCTAATTGGTAATATAGCACTTCAATGTTTGGAACGTGAAAACAACACAGAAATAAGCGTCAAATGATACAGAAACATCTCTACGTCCTTGAAGTACAAGTGAAACATGCATGTAGGAAGAACAGAGGTCCTTTTAGTTTACGTGAAATTTGCATGTTGTCTGTTAGAGTCAGAAAGGCTTTAAATGTGACAGTATATGATTCAACACCCTTCTGGCTCTCAGCACACAAGCCATCACAATCTGCAAACACTCATTTCACTTTAAAGTTTCCTTGCTTAAACAAATATTATTAATTGATTATTATACAATAAGGATTACGACTCTATTAGAACAAATTTATATAAAATGTTAAGCCGATCAATCCAACTTCTACACATTTTAATTTATATTAAATGAATAACTTGTTGGCCTCAGAAGGACCACACCAGACTGAGCTGATTTAATATCTGAAAAATTGCAATACTTCCTCTAATTTCTAGGCTGTAAATTGCAATTGAAATTGTCCTCTGATAATAATGAGCTATGAATCATTAATCACAAATTGAAATACATCTCTCTTTCTTTTGGTTTTGATTTATCAATACACCTGTTGTTATTATTTCCGATTTGTGTTCAAACAGGTAAATGGGTATGCTTTATGAGCCATTCAAAACGTTGGAACGGATTACAATTGTCAAGGCCAAAGAACAAGGGCCTGTTTGGACTACCAATTGGAGATTGAATGAGCGAAACAATGACTTTGTGACCCCACATTTGGCAAAATTTTCAAGAAGTTATTGTGTGTAAAAAAAAAAAATCAAAAAATATCAAGAGTTACCAATGAATGACGTTTTTTTAAAAAGATAAGAGCAATTATTTGTGTCCACTAGGAGAGACAGAAATGCATGACTTCTGAAATCATGTCATCTTTTTGGAGCTAGAAGGGCATTAGCTCATATACTTTAACACAGAGTTAATGCCCTTTTGGCTATAAACAGACAATATGAGATAACGGCATTCAGGCTCTCAGCAGACGCTAGTAGCAGTGAGGATGCCCCTTCTACATGTATGACAGCAAATCATGTGACAAAACTCTTTATTGGTAGAATCAAACAAAGCTTTTCACTCACATGTCTTTTTCTTCAAAATCAAAATCCAATTAATTATTAAATCTCTAGATCAATTACAAGTCTCCAGATCAATTACAAGCCAATGGTTCTTGTCAAACAAATAATTATAAATCAAATCAAATCTTTGATATGGATGAACTCCTGTTAATCAAGCAAAAAATAACCTGCCATTATAATACAATAGTTAAATTAAGCAAATGTAAATAAAACAATATTTGGATAAGTGCATGCATTTCTGATAATACACATGTTCTTAACGTCTGACAATATAATAAAGCAAATATTGACATTTCACGGACTGTCAATCGAAAAGCTTCACGTTTTAAGTTTCTTTCTCATTTCCGTATGAAGTATGATGCACATTTAGACAAACAATATCCAAACCAAACAAAAAGAAATCATAAATCTTGGCAGAAGCCAATTTCAGCTTCAAAATCAAAGGCACTATAACAAAGAATTAATCAAATTCAATGGAAGAATCTCCTTCATTTCATCACAGACAAAGAGACGTGAATAAGGAAAAAAAAAGACCACAGGATATTGCAACTCATAGATAACTGGTAGAAAGACTGGTATCTACTAGCAGCAATCAGAGATAATAGGTAATACTTGTAAGCAGAAAGTGACAGATGTGACTGCACTTTTGGACTTAGAGTGCAACTTATCCTCTGAAGATAAATATCTTCCTGTACTATTTTGTCTTATTCACCGGGCCGACGCAACACGAGGCTCTTAACGTTCCTTCGGTATTGCTCTCCGTTCAAAAGACACGACCATATTCATCTTAATATGCTCCCTGAAAATTGAATCAATTTGTTTTAGAGATATATACAGAGTATTATGTTTTATTCTTTCAGTCACAATTTTTGTTCTCCTTTCTGTCAAGGTCACACGCTTAGGGCAACTTCTGAGGAGCTTAGATACAGAGGAGCATCATGCACAATACATGTACAGCTGTATATGTTTCTAACCTTTCTACATATCTTTTTCACATTTGGTCTTAAATTATTATTATTCCAGATAACTGTCAATGTATAAGCCTACGAGGTACAATACTTTTAATGAAGGTTTGATCAAGCACCGTTGTATATTCATAAAGATGCATCCAAACACATAGCTACATGTATATATTCAAAGAAAGAGGCTCGATACTAAACAGCGCAATACATGTAAGTCATTAAATATGCGTACATTCATACTGCACATGTACCAGGTATAACTAAATGAATAGATGCCTGAATTGAGTAAATGATTTACAGAACAAAACAGCTAAATCATAAAATTCATTTACCAAATATAGAATTCACATTCACTGAACTACAATGTCAAGAGAAAAAGAGATAAACACTAGATTTTAGTTTTTGAAAGTGGCATAAATAACTTGAAATTAAAAGCATTACAAATGTAGCAAACCTGACAAAGCCCACATGGAATGTCACAGAATCATGTATGTAGCAACCCCAGATGGGAAACCAAATACATACTTAAGAACCGATATCATGATCCTTTGTTGACATACGAATATCACTTTTGACATTGACACTTAATCTAATTTAGGCCAAATATTTCCACTTTTGCCCCGTTCCAGCGAAGCTAACGAGAGGGAGATTTCTCATTCCAAGTTCATTCCCTAGGTCAACGAACTCCACGAAAGAGGGGGATTTGAAATCAATCGGCGTAGAGGCAATTTGTAAACATTAATTTCAACACTTTGTATGATGGGGAAACTGGACCTGTAATGCGATACAATTATATAGGTAAACAGGGCAAGAGAGCGTGCCGCCCGAAGGATTGAGAGGGAAAATTAACCAAGCCCACACACGTATTACATCCTCAATTTTTCATATCAGCTTGTTTGATATTCATTCCTTTTTACTTGAGGTTATCGTGTGTATACCGGTAGTCATTTTTAATCTGCATGTGTCCCTTTCTGATGAAAAATTTGTCCAACTGCAAAAATTCTTGATCATTGGTTCTGAATAAAAAATAAAAAAACAAAGGTGGATTGAACACCACATGGAACATCCCATTGTGGTGTCTACCTTTTCCTTAAATTATATCTGATTTTGTATAATCAACTGAATTATATAAAGCTCTTGGCTAGAAGGCATGGAAAACTGAGCTCATGGTAGACACAAATTAAGTGTACTGTTTTCTCCTAGTGCACATTGTTTTTCTCTTTTCCGGCTGCAACATAAAGAGCTGAGGCAAGTCAAAGGAAAGGTGTAGGCATGCATGAAGAAATAAAGACTGATACATAGAACAATGTTAAAGATTATTTTACGAATTAAATTGCTACACATTATATTACTTAAACTGAAAACAATATTTTTGTATGTGCAATACTGCAATTGGAGATGAAATGTGGATTTGCCTCGTTATCCCCAAATCGTCATTGCATTACGATCCATCTGGCCTCATTTCACGATGTCAACATGGCCAGTCGCACACGGAATGAACATCTGACGCGGACAGAGATTCAGGACTGTGAACTCGGAGATAATGCAAGCTTAATCAACTTCTAGCTATGATTCCGAACAAACGGAGAGGAAAGGCAATTGAATAAAAACTGGGGAATGAATAATAAACCTTTGGCAAAACGGAAAATTCAAAAGAGAGATACCACCTGCCAGCGTGCTGACAAATCAAACACTTTTCTCTCAGCTAGATACCTCGTTCTTTTCCTGTTCTCTAGATGGTGTTACTCACTAAATTGTCTGGGCTGTAATATGAGTAACGATCCTTTCGAAGGAAATGGGGGTTTATTTCTCCCTCGTTGTTTTCTTCTTCCACTTTCTCTTTCTGCTTGTGTCCATTTCCTCAAGCAGTGACCACAAATAGGGTTTTTCTTGTCCAGGGGGCAACGTCAAAAGAAAATAGAGTCTATCTTTTCTGTTTTTCGTCCATTTCTTCAACTATAGCATAGCATTACTGATAATTGAATCATGGGAGTGGAGGGCAATAAAATAGCATTTCCGTCTGCTGGTATTTTTCTCTTCTATTCCTTTTTCCTTTTGGGGTGAAGGTGCAGAATAGAGGGCTGATTTTTAGCTCAACTGTCAATTTTTTTAAAACTATTTAAACTGGATATATAATAAAAGATATGTTCATAATTTGAATCAAAGGTAAGAGAATGAAAAGCATGCAGGTTGCTCATAGGATTACATGAAATATGTTCATGATGGATTCGTGAAAGTATACATTGTATTTCGAGGGGCATCAGCACTGCGATAAGTGAATGTACATGAGTTAACGTACGTCCTTCATGTTAAGTATTATTGGCAAAGAAGGAGCTTGATATCAGACTATTCTATAACTTCTATTTTAGACCATCTCTTTGAGTGATTGGACCTCCAAACTGGTACCAAATTTCCCTAGGCCTTTCCAATCCTGTCCAGACTTCAAGACCACTTGGAAGTTCAGACACTTGCTATTTCCGACCCTCCAAGGCACAGGCACTCGAGGATTTACAAGAATTTGTCTACCCTTCCCCTATTTTTGATACGGTTTTGGCATTGACATCTTTGGACAAATATCTAGCCCATGGATAAAAAATGTGTGCTTCCAGAAATTTGTCTTAAATTTAAAAGGTTGTTCAGGATCAAATGGCCAGATCAGTGCGATGGTCGTTAAATGTTGAGCTACGATACCTTTTTGAAGGGTGTCAAAATAAATTTAATTTTGTTTTCTTTCTATTTCTATTTTGCTGCCCATCTACAGGTATGTAAATTTGACAAGTTTGCTTCATCACTTTTTGCATGCTTAGAGCCAGAAGGGTAATAACTCTGTGCTAAACTACATGTACATGAGTTAATGCCTTGTGCTTCCAAACAAGCGACATGAGCTTACATCCTTCTAGATCATAGCGACAATTTTCAAGATGTTTACAAAATACACATCACCCACAATTTAATTTGTTATTTATTTCATCTGGTTTGCCTAAATGTCATCTCAATATGCTAAAAAGTACATTCCAATCAAATCCTGATTTCCTTTTCATTGATTCGGATAGAGGCAATGTAAATAACAACATTGGTCCTGGAAGCACCCATGCCAGCTTCCAAATTACCCAGTGGTAGAGTAGAAAAGATGCCCTTGGCTCAGGAAGCATCCTGCTGGGGTGTGTGTTGTTTCAAGTGGTGTTAATTATCCCCTACTTATAGCATAGACGTATACTAGTGTTTAGATTCCCCTACTTATGGTTAGTGTTCAGACTACAGGAAATTTGTACAAAACTTGCATCGAGAAACGTGTACAAGGAATCATCAAATAGCGAGGAGCGTACAGACAAGACAACAACATTGTATAAAGAAACGTTGAACAGTTTATACAGAAACTAATGTTGAAGAAATCAATTAACATCATAACATCTGGTTAATTATGGGTGCGCAGTCGTGATAAGCCCCGTCCACTTATACGATTTTCATAAGATGCAAGTTCAGACTGGAACCCTAGCTGATTTTTTATCAAGTTTTTGTTTGAGACGATGCTCAAACAAGCGTTTCTTTCTTCGACGTTTCTTTATATGACATTCAGACCAGGAAAAAGTTGATTACTTATCACATTGGTATACATTAAGTTTTGGACTAGTCTGAAAGTGGAGTAAGGAAACATATCTCCCCCTCCCATCACACCAGGAATCTCAGGAACAGATTGAAGTGTCCAATTTTGTTACCCCTAAATGGCCTGGCTGACAGACAACAGGTCCTTGTTTCCCAACTATTTGTAAAGTACTCGTATTAACATGTAATCTCTTTTCTTGATATCATTGAAGGTTCTTTTCATTATAAACACCTGAGAAAAAAATTCATCCATGGTTCTTATGGCAGCTCAGCTATAATCGAGGTAATTATATATAAGCGCCATGAGTGTCAGTGACTAATGGATATGAGTGCTATATAAGTGCTATATAAGTGGCCATTATTATGAATAAACAAATTGGGCAATTTCAAAGTTTATTTTGTGAAATAAACAATTAATCCATTTATTGCACCATCTGTTCCACACACTTTGGTAAATGCAAACATAGGATTTTGAAGAGGGGAGGGGAGGGGTGGGTGAGATAACACTGCAGGAAGTGGGGAGTGATGCAGGATATGATAAGGAAGGGATTAGAGAAGATAAGAGTTAATTGTCCTTCATACTAATGAGATGATAGTGAATGGATTCCTCTCCTTGAGGAAGAAAAGTTAGAACTGGTAAAAGTAGAAATGGTAGAACTTTATTAGGTAGATTACATCAAAGTCTTTTATTACATGTAAGAGGAAAATGTAATTGAGCGGGTGTGGGAGGGTTTTTGTTGTATATATATGTAATGTATATAGTTTTCAATGTTTTCCCATGCATGGCAAACACAAGTAGATGATCTCTCTCTCTCTCTCTCTCTTTCTCCCTCCCCCTTGGATGTGGAATACAAGTACATTCATTGTCTCTCCCCCCTCTCTTTTCTCTCTCTGAGTCTCTCTCTCTCTCTATCTCTCTCTCTCACTCACCCCATGGACATCCAATAAAAGTACATCTATTCTCTCTCTCTCTCTACCCTCTCCCTCCCTCCCTCTCCCACCCTCTCTTTCTCTCTTTCTCCTCTTCTCCTATGGACCTGCAATACAAGTACAAGTATATCCATTCTCTCTTCCCCCTCCCTTCCTCTCTCCCTACCAGACCATTGACATATTCAATTTAGAGAATAGTTGTGTCCCTAGTGACCACTAATTGCCTCGATGTTGGGACACCAGAAAGGATGCAGGAAAGCAACCTTATTTGGGGAAGTCATTTACACCTTCGCAAATAATATTTCAACACGTTTTTACCCCCTACGCACTAATTAACAGGTCTGTGAAGGAAAACGTGCAAAGTAAACACAGAGCTCTTTCATTCAACATAACAGAAGAAAATTCTGTTCTTTCCCGATCGATCGAGGTACTGCACATTCAGTTAACCATGGAAAGGACTGTTATGTCCAGCACTTCAACAGTAATTTTGCCCCAAATAAACTAATTCTATGGTTTTAAAACCATTTCAAAAGGTATTTTCTCTTTAGTATATATTACATTTCCTATTTTCCACATTTATTATATTTTTGACAAATGAAATCATATTGACACATCAAATCTTTCCACATACAAGTTTCCTTTCCATAATAATTTCTTGTGATCCCCTGCATGACAAGCTTGGACATATTCTGAAGCAGGTCCATGATTACCGGAAGCTTCTCAACTCCATGTTTTTTATCAAACTAGCGACCAATAATCTTTTTTTTCCTTTACGGGCCACCTATATTTCAAGACGATAATCTATAAAGAGAAGGAGCCTGTCAAATCATATCATATCATGCGCCTTGAGCATCTCTAGAGATGGATATGTTGCGCTTTATAAATATTGTTATTATACTGAGAAATGTCCAGGCACTGAACTGAAATCTGTTCAATGCACTATCCATGAAGATCATGTAAGAGAAGATAAAGATGAGGGGGGCACATAAAAAATATGTAGAATACAGAGAATGGACGTACTGGTAGAATAATTCCTGTCTTGCCCCATTCAGACTACAAAATTAATCCTACAGTGTATGTGAAAAACATAAAGCTACATATACCGATACATGTATTACAATAAGTAAGACATTATTTCTAGTTTAAGCGTTGTAAAGTGAAACATGATTCAGCATGATTTTTATTTTTTTAAAGCTCAATGCAGTCCTTCGGAATACGGTAAGGGTCCAACTCTAGCATCATACAAAAACCATTTAACAAGGCTTATGGCTTATTGTAAGCACACACCGATGATTGGCCAGCTGTCACGTCAACTGACCACTTTAATGCAAGTTTCTTTACACAATCCTTCTTTATACCATGCCCCTTTCGCTACACGATGATTCTTTATTTGTCGTTTCTTTCTGTGAGTTTCGTATCATTTCCCTCCGGTCTGAAGGGGCCTATGTCCTGGCAATATCAATATACCAGAGATGGTTCCCTGGATGGATGAGCCAAGATCCAAGAAAGAAAAACAAAGTAACTCCTATCAATTTGCCGCCAAATCCGATCAGGTAAGAGATGCCATCAAAACTGATTTTGAACAACTCATCTCACACAGCCTGTAGTCTGTACATGCAGACTAGTTCTAAGCCTTTTCAAATTATTCACAAGTATTTGCCCTTCCAAAGTAAGGCTGCATGTTTAGTGTATCATGCACTCTATGATAAAGAAATTACAATTCACACCTTCTTGTTCTCAAATCAAAGTCAATTTCAGGGAAAAGTACATATCACAATTATTGTTCAATAAAACTTAAGCTGGAAAGACTGATTTAAGTTTACAAAGACCAACTTCTTGCACAGACCAAACTCTATTCTGCAAGACACAAGAATTCATTAACTATTTATTACTAGACATATAAATTGAATTGAATTCTTTCGCAAACAAATTGTAATTCATTTTACTAGATGATAGAATAACAAAGCCTCAAATGCATTGTCATTTAGTTTGCAGCAATTTAGTTTAGTCCCTTTTTAAAGTGTTTAGGATAAAATTGTAGAGAGCATTTAGGTCTGAGACCCAGACTACAATTTACAAAGTCATATTTTGAGGGAGTTATCAATATGACAGACTGCTACCATGCAAAGCAATTTCTTTACATCCTTTCATCAAAGTACAATCACTTTTTATGAGCAGGAGGAGACATGTATGATAGACAAGGCATTGTCAGCTTCCAGTTATTGACATTTTGATACTTTTTAAAATGACATCATATACGGTCGACAAATTTAAATAAAAAACCTGTCAAGTTATAAATATATCTGTTCTACTCTGTTACAGTTTGTTCCTTTAAACAATTTGTAAGACATAGTTATCCTTTATATAATATATGACGCTATGATCTCTTGGAGTTTTAGATACTCACATATGAATGATAAATCATTATTTTTAATATGGCTTGTACACATGTCAATTTCAGCACACTCCAAGACATCTTAAGACTCATGGATGGATAAAGAATTTCACAATTTCAGAGAAAAAAAATGAATGTAACAATTAAAAGAACAGATTACAAGGCAGAGAACCCCCATAAATTCACATTTCAGAATAATCTGTTGACAGCATATCAAATACATTGCTAAAAGTTAAATGTCAGCATTTATATTTGTTCCTAATAAAATGTTTTATAGGAACACAAAGTGAATGAAAAATAAAAACATGACTCCTTCAGTGTCTTATACTGCCTTCAAATTGCTTCAACTTTAAAAACTCCCTGATAATAAAGATATATCATACTCTGCGCAAACAAATCTTTGGATGCAGTTTCCTCTTCATTGCCAAAATATTTTCTAAATAATATATTTATATATCTTATATATTTTCTTGAATACACATAATTCGATGAACTTTGGATATTAAGGGTTAATTGGTGCACCTACTCAGTCTGTAATAAATGGACCTTATCTCGATGGTAATGAACTTTGTGCGATGCCAACTTCGATACATGTCTACAGACTGCGTGAGATATCCTGGCTCATATGGAGTTCAACTTAGGTGTGTCAATGACATGATTTTAGATCTAGATGAATCATCAATGCTTGATCCAAATTGATTAATGGAGATGTCATTCTTCATGTGCTGACATTGCCAACCAAACTAGAAGCTGATTCATAGAACATTTTTTGCCAAATGTTGCAAATTAATGCTATGTAATTATTTTTTAAATCCACTTCTATTCCTACAGGGTGTCCACTAATTATTTGAAGCTTTCAAAGAGGTAGAAAGGGTTATCTCCATCATGTCTTTATTCTTGCCTTCTCTTCAAGCAACCTTCCACTTTTTCATGAAGAACTATTGTACAGTACTTTAATTTGGCAAAAGGTGCTTTTTGAAATATGAAATTAAGCTAGAAAACCATTGTCATACACATCCAGGATACCTGGGTGGTCTCACTGCAAGCCAAAGAAGTTTAATTTGTTATTGCTGTTTACATTATTTCTGCTAAAAACATGACTGTCATTTTGAATAAAATACATTGATAATACATGAAAACTATGTACAGAAGTAAAGACTTAGCCATTACATAATGTGTCAAATGATTTAATAATCATGTTTAATTTCGATACAAATATACTAAACAGACCATACTATTTATTCGTCAAAACGCTCATTTTACCATGTGCTAAGAGCCAGAAATGCTTTTAAAACCCTCTTTAAAGACTTAAAACTCTTTGGAAATTATGAATTAATGCCCGTCTAACTCCAAACACACGCCTGCCTCAACGCACAAACAAGCGGTTGCCTCCTCTATGGAGCAAGTTCATTAAGGGACTGTAATTAAGACCTTTAATTAAGACGATAATCACACGTGACAATGCACTAGCAAAACAGCCCATCTTTCAAATGAAAACATGTCAAGTGGTGTTTGCTTTATGTGTCTGATGGCTGATGGCTTGAAATATAAGACCATATGGCATTATACAGGTAAAGTCCTTTTAATAAATCAACACATTTACCGGAGTCTGCTCATGAAAATCAAATGAAAATGGTGAATGTTGAATACTAATGACATGAATGCAGACTTTTTGTACAATTTGTTCATCTGGTTTGCATAAAATAAAAAAGATTGCAGGGAGTTTGAATAAAAGCCAAAGAGAAAATATAAGGTGAAATATGATTTAGGGAAGAGAAGAGATAAAGACAGAAAGAAGCAGAATTTAAAGGGAGCAATGTGATAATAAATATAAATAGATATAAAGAGAAAAGAAAGAAAACATACAGAGAAAAGACAAAAATAGAAAAATATACAAAGATAGAAAGAGAGAGAGAGAGAGAAAGAGAAAGAGAAAGAGAGAGAGAGAGAGAGAGGGAGAGAGAGAGATTCATGAAAAGAGAGTTAAATAGAAACAGAGACAGGTTATAAACAAGCACTTACTCCTTGGATCAATATACTGCAATTACATTCAAATGTGTTGTCAGAGCAGAGACAATCCTACAAAACCATTTTGTCATACAATACAGCCAACTCAATCTCATCTTTCTATTTTCAAGTAAAACAGAGCCACGAGCCAGCCAGCATCCATATCTCCTTACCTGCTCCAGCGTGTTCTTACACGGCCCACATTCTCCCCTGTCATGTGCCGCATTGTAGGCAAAGCAACCCTCGATGGCGACAGACTCTGTCCACGTCAGCGTGCCGAGCAGACTGGCCTGCTCCCAGCTGCATACCCCCCAGCCCGGAGCGCAGAGGTGGCTGGCGTTGCCGACGTGACCCTCCCACTTCCCCGAGCAGGCCGCTAAACGGTCTTTACTCAAGAGGCCTTCTGTTGATCCGTCTGCACATCCTGTGAAGTAGAAAGATGAAATAAATATTGGCCATTACAAGATAAATTTAAGTCTGCATGTTAAATTTATGGGAACTGCAGTATGAGCATAATATCAATACTCATTCAATCTTCTTGTATATAAATTCAAGCTACATCTTGACTTCCTTGGACAAAAGACATTCACATAACAATGGTTTAGATCTGAAAAATAGTATTTTTTAAAGGATAAGATGATACATAAGATATATATATATACATGTAACATTTAAGCTTTGAATTTCAATTAGTCAAAGAATGTAGAATATAGTGACCCTCTGTTTATCCACATTTACCAATCACTGAAATTTGAAAGTTAAAAAATATAATGTGAAACATTAAAGGGTATATTCAAGCAAATATGTGTGTAGGATGAAACATAATACACTGTATATGCTAAAAATATATTTTGAGGTTTTGACAACTGGCTGCCACCATAATTATACCCTTTTAGTTTCCTTTTGGAATGGCAGGTATACAGACTTGGAGTGATTTCATAATTGAATATATCATTAATGATAATTAGCAAGGGCACAAGTACAAAATCATGAGTTTCATCATGAATGCATTTAGCATTTACACATTATGTGACTTAAAGATAAGATACATGCAGCCTTGCAGGGCAAAAATGTTCACTGAGTGATGCAGTGGCGTATCCATCGGACACAAGGGGCACTTTCAACCCATGCCAAATCCTGCCCATACTTAAAATAGCCATGCCCTTCCCTCTGGCCATACTCCTCCCCCTCAAAGTCCAATAGTAAATTTAAGAAATCTACTTGATTTATATTTCTGCTTCTCTTCTTTACCTGTAAGATATTTTTACAATAACTTGTGTGCCCCCCCCCCACCATTCCCACATAAAAAAATCCTGACTACCGTAAGCCTCTGTAAATTTTGGTGTGTATCAAACCCATGAACATAGCACCCCTTTACTTTAGTCTACTGGCTGCTACTGTAGAACCATACCTCAGCGAAGATGAACTATCTCCTATCTATCTTTCATCCAGGAGTAATCTAATCACCCCGCTACCCATCGCACCTTGAACAAATTCAGACTTCCTTCTTTCCCACCCCCAGCGCTTCCTTCATATTCCACAGCTACGTTCATATGAAAGGCACTTGGTTTGAAACTCTTAGATCATCTTTATGATTTTTTATGACCAGGGTAATAATATATATCTGTAAAGCGCTTAGACACATCGTTGTAGCGATGTATTGGGCACTATATAAAAGTGGATTATTATTATTATTATTATTATTATTATTATCTTGTAGTTAATACCATGATGAAGATGCACCCGTGGTTCTGAAACGTACAGTTTACTTGGAGTTTTAAACCAGAAGTAATTTTATGGTTAGGGCGATATTGAGCCACAGGGGCTCCTCACTCAAAGTGTTTGCAGTGTGGACACAATCAACTTTTGGGTTTCACCAGCTTGTACCAACATCTTGCTCGGTTTGCAGTTTAAAACTTTGAGCATCCTTATTTTGCTGAAGTGTAAACACATGTCACGGTCAGCTGAAAACCTTCAGATTTCACTAACTTACAGTTTTAAAATATGATAAAAGCCGTGTGAACATAGCCATATTCATCTATTAATATAGGAGGCCCCTGGAGCCACTTTGGATACTTGCTATCCTAGGAATAACGTTTTTTTTCTTTCCGAAAAAAGTTATGTCATGGTCAGAAATTAATAAGCAGGGATGTTTCAAGTCGATTTCTTAGGATGGTTGAGGGGTATCAAGGTAACACTTTAATATACTGCATCCATTTTTGGATAAATCCTGAAACATATGAACAAGCAATACAGGGATGTATATATTATCTGTTGGGAGCAAGAACTGCGTTATCACATACATTTATATACTTCATATAGAGTTAATACCCTTCTTGCTCTGAACAGATGAACGATCTAACTTTCTCCTTAAAGGTAATACAAAGTTTTGGGAAATTTTGAAAATTGGGTGGATAGTGATTCTTTATAATTTTGATATATTTGGATGCCCCTGTGGATGTATTATAAGCACTAGAAAATTTAGCACCTGAAACACTTTTGGTTTCGAGAAAAATTGAATATAAAAATTTACCGGTGCTCCCGGTAAATTTTGATAAATTTCAAACAGCGCCTACGGCCGTACAATGGTAGCTGTGACCATGAAAATCTCAGAATATGTAGTTGTGATATATAATTTCCAAACGGGAATAGCTAATCGGTCGATTTTAGTCAAGAAATATTGTTTCATAGCTAAATTAATATCTTGACCTTGAGAGGGAGCTATTCAGCATAAAAAGTTAATTAATTACAATTTCATAACTTTAGACTCGATTTCAACCGCGATAACGATCAATGAATATTGAAGGATCACATATGCTTCCAATATGTTCATTTGAACCAAATCCATGACCCCATACCAAAACTTTGTATTACCTTTAAATGATTGAAATTATCCCATTGACAATGTGGAACTGGAAAATACATGAATTCAGGGTTTCAGCCTAGATGAATGAGCTGATTTGGTAGTCAGTGGACATTTTGGTATTATATTTCTCTCTAAACTTGTTACTTATAGTCGATCCACCCCCCCCCCCCAACTCGGTGTTATTTAGGGTACGCGTATGTTTGTTCCCTCCGCTTGAAAGCACCGCCCTATATCTACGATATGAAAGTCAATACAGGCCAGACTTTGTTGTGCTAAAAAAGTATCCCTTTAATAGAGATTTTGGGAATGCGCATGTGGTCCCTTCGACCCTGGAGTGGGGGCCCTGGATCCACTCCCAAAACCAAAATTTGTATCATGAACACTATATTCTGCCCTTATATACTAGCTGCTTATTTCACAGCATGGCCATATGGTTTGTCAGATGTGGTTAGCTGTAGTTAATCTAATTACATATGACAACATCATTAACTTAAAGAGATTGCATCGACTTTGAAAAGAGATTAATATTCTACATTTGCCAACATTTGGCTGATGGCATAGTGAAATCACTTGCATAATAATACAGATTCAAAATAAGTACTAAATATACAATGGTGTAATTTTCTGATCTTGTTTTGAAATTATAATTATTGACCCAGATCTGCATTAGAACAATCCTGTCCCTTGATTAATTACCCGGTAACTTATTTTAAAATAGATTTTTAAACCTTTTCTTTTATCTTCCTCTCAGAATTTTTGCTCCTTCTTATCCTTCTTTATCTTCATTTTCATTTATTTCTTTTCTACAAATCATGACTGAATTCACTCACATTCTTTCAGAGAATAATATTTGTTGGTTGGTTTGAGATGAAATGAGTATCATTAAAAACTAAATGTATTATACCACTAAATATATCTCTAAAACGAGATAGAAAGAGAGGAGAGAGAGAGGGAGAGAGAGGGGGGGGGGGAGATTTGAGGTAGCAGTCCTCATTACGGAATCAATCATCCTATTAAGTCCGCTGTAAAAATAAACCCCTAGGAATGGATTTATCCAAATGAAAGTTTCACTACCACAAAATGCCAATCATTTTACTGATATCACATGACACTTTTTTTTCTCCACAGATCTTGTCTTGAATTTCATCGCAACAAATTGATATTTTAAGGATTAAATTAAAGCACTGTATTACACAAGAGTTGAATTTAGAACATGTAATTACATTAGTATAATGCTTTCTGCAGCAAACTCAGCTGGTAATAGAAGATACACGTTTTTAGCTAAACTGCATTAACTTTGAGAAGTACAAAAGTTGATAAATAACTTTTTGAATAAAAACATATACCAGTATTCAAAATGAAATAGAAAAAGAAATGCTAAATTATAAGATTATAGCCTTTAAGGACAGGGTTGTATATTCATTTCTCAATTTGATTCTCTCTCTCTCTCTCTCTCTCTCTACATTATCTCTCTACTGGTAAAGAAAAAAAATGACGCTACGTTGGGTACTCTGTTCACTGTCTCATTAAAGAATATTTGTTATGTAAGCAACCAAACTTCTAGCAAACACAATGTATTATGTATATGAACATTAAAATATATAACATTCTTATAATCTGTTTGCAACACAGTTATTATTTAAATATTAATTATTTAATCATACTTTAAGGGTCTGTAGTAAGAAATAAAATGGTGAAACAAAACAAAACAGCAGAGTGACTCATATACAATACATTTGTAATATTTTATGAGGCGAGTTTTCCCTTCACAATCCTCATACATGCATACTTATCAATCAGCGGTTGAGAATGTAATATTAGTCGTTTACATTGCTATATGTCAGAGTAGATATGTTCACAGAGAGCGATATACAAGCAAGGGAATCAATAGAAGGCGCGTCTTCATCATCTCGAGATTGCCAAATAGCCCGCTATTTTTGATTTGGGAAATAATCCTGAAGTTACAAATCGCGTCTCCATCAGCTAGAGATTCAAACTCGAAACTTGAAACTCAACCTTGAGAAATTAGCTCGAGATATTTTGCTCAGTGTTAGCGCATAATGTGAGTCTTCGGTCTGGTGAAGACGCACCGGACAAATAGCTGGATATTTTGCCAAATAGTGGGATATTTTGCAAACTATCCCAAGATATCTTGGGATGATAATCCCGACCAAATATCCTGCTAATTGCTACTTCGGTCTGATGAAGACGCAAATTAGCTGGATAGTTTGCGATCGGGATAGTTCAAATAGCTGGATATTTGGCAATCTCGAGAAAGTGAAGACAGGCTTCAAGAGAGCTTTTCCCAGGTTGCCTGAAATGAAGAAGCATGCGGAATGCCGGCAAGTAACGTAAGATGGTGCACCGACTCTGCCAATGAAAGATAATTCAGAGTTTCATGTTGGGTTCAAAGCTCCGGAATCGTAGGAAAGATTAGAGAAATAGGAGGTATTGGACGTAGAATGACGATTGACGAACACATGTCTGGTATAGATTTCACAACAAGTAGCCCGCTTTGATAACTAGATATGACTATATGCAATGCCGTTCATCGTGATACGAGTTTGACAAGAATAGTTTGTGACCTATATCCGTCCTATCTTTAAGACGCTATGTTATCAATGTAGTACATGTCTTGCCATGTCTACTGGAGACAATGTTTGTACTGTATATTTGCACGATGATTGCAGTAATGTGGTTAATACTGCGATAATGATGTATTATACAATATGTCAATTCATTAATAAGGATTATTGTCTGTTTGGAGCAACATGGGCATTTTAAAACTCTAAAGTCTAAACTTAAACACAAACATAAACATAATTGCCAATGTGGCTTCAGATAACAAAAAACAAATATAAAAAAAAACAAAAAAAAAAAAAAAAAAAAACATCAATAACAATATCACACGTTTATAATAGATACATCAAATCTTTCTCTTGTTGCCCTTTTTTCTCTTTCTTTGGGGGGTTGAAGTTTACAGTTTTATTAAAAGCATTTCAGATATCAGATTACATTTCAGCTTTTTGAATATATCAGATGAAATTCTACCAAGCTAACTGGAAAAAAACAAAAAAGGTACTCCATACAGGAAGTCATATTGAAATATGAATTTAAAAACATGGAATCCCCAAAGTCGACCATACTTTCCAAACTTACATGTATTGCCATTTATCATTTTTTCGGAAATCTAGCCAATTAAAATGTGTTGAATAATCTATCTGGATTCATAATGAGGCACAAAGATGCCTTCAGATAACATCATCAAAACATGTTTGTCTTCTTCCATCATCCTATCATATCTCCAACACCTAGGCCTATGCGAGCTAAATTGGAAGGTGATATCGAGATTCGATACCTCTCTTCTCCCTATAACACGCGTCAGTAGCACGGTGGAATCTAGGGGAGACCAGCAACGATGAACTTGCTGGAATTCCTGCGCCACTGCCCGAAGCAAGGGGGTACCCACTCTTTATTTCATCATCTCTTGATAAGAGTTTGTTTACTGACTTTATACAAGAGGATACATGTATTTTAATATCTTGTTCCCTTGTTTCTTATGTGATTCATCTTTTGTCATTTACTAATATATTTTCCCTAAGGATTTTGTATATATCTCTATTTTCATGATGTTATTGTTATATATTTGAAAGCACTCTGTATCTATAGTTGTAGGAAGGAAAGATGCTACAGAATATGATCAGTATCATTATTAACATAATCATCATTTTCACTATTATTACAATTGATTTTAAATTGATTTAAAAACAAAAATCTTCTCAAGATACTATTCAGTTCAGTTTCTTTAAAATTAATAAAAAGATATGTGTCAATATTAAATAACAGGTATCATAATTAGGCATATACAATTTAAGAACAGGGGAGATATAAAAGATGTTTAAAATCTTGCAACCTACAGTTTGAACCCTGATTCAACTCTTATAGGAACTTTCAGAAATATCCATGAATTTGAATGGTAATTCAAAAATATGGTCAATAAAATACATATTTAGATAGATAACGCATTCTACAAGATTGACCACATTTTTCAAGAAACAATATCATCAACAATGAAACTTTGACCTGATTGAAGGGGAGCTATAAGGACAGATATCAGAATGCAAATAGGAAGTGGCGACACAAGGACGCTAAAGCAAATATGTGGGACCATTAAAGGTGCCAAGAAATAAGCCCGCTGAAGTTCAGGGACTTCCTGTTATCTTCTTATCATCCACACAGTTGTGAGGACGACAAGATGTTTTCGTCTGAACATCAAAACATGAGAAGGAACTAAAGTCTTAAGATATGGGTCCAGAACTTCTAGCCTGATATGAATAATTTTTTATACTATTTGTCTCAATATATTCTTGAGTGTATGATCCAGCAGTCTTTGATAAATTTTAAGTTCCATTTTGGACATGTCTCTTCTTTTATACTGGTCTGTATTTTAAAACATTCCCCTCCCGCCCCCATCCCCTCTCTCTCTCTCTATTATTTCTGACTTTATTCAAAGTCAAATGGTTACATATATATATATCATGTTATATGCTTAAATTTTCTCTCAACTGTTAAATATCCTTTCAAAACATGTTCACTTACAATTTAAAAGAAACCTGGTTTCTCCAAATAAATTTCAACTGATTCTTTGAAAAGTAAACAATATACTCTTCATAAAAAACTAGATCACCATAATTTTTGATAAGGCATTCATTCTGTATGTTTTATTTCACGTTTGGGGCCATTCCATGAGAAGAAGGACATGACATCAAAAAAAGAAATGTACCTCTTATGTTAATTCTTTGATTTATCACTAACCTTATGCCATGGATGTTCATAAAACATTAGGGCCTTTCAAATTCAATACAATTTTTTTTAAATTTTTGTTGATTTCCTAAGATCTCAAACTATCATCAAAAACGTACATGTGGGACTGTAGCTGAAAAAAACCCAATTTATTGCAGATTACACAGGATTCTTGTAATATTTTTTCCTGAAAATTTCGCTAAATGGAAAAAGATGAATATATTTCCATATTCTAAGGGGTCCTGTGATATTTAATCTATTACATAGGGGTGAAAATGGCCTCCGGACAAAATGTAACGCGAGTTACCGTAACGTGAGTTACCGACATATTTGCTTCCTGCATTTTACTAGTCCATTGTTTCTTATCTTTAATATTGTGATCTTATACTAGTAAGTCACAACCTACTATCAAATTAAAATAGGAAAGATTTTGTCAAGATTGTCTAGTATGAGGAGAAAAGAGGGTCTCGTAGAATTGACCATGTCCTTTTTTTGTAACGCGAGTTACCGAAATTCAATAATCCAAGAATCTAAAAAAGTTTGTTCTTCAATTTTCTTTTTTGTTTCATTCAGTTGTTCTATATCTACCCTGTCCATGTTTGAAAAAAGTATCTTGTAGATCCTAGCAGTTCTAAGATATAGGCACATTATCGTGTCAATGTACCCATTAAGTGTAACGCGAGTTACCATGGAATGGCCCTTTGATAAAACAAATGCAAACACAGACTGGCGACAGATGAATCGTAGATTGGAATTTGGCAGTAGACACTATCTAAGATTAGTGTTGTACTAGGACAAACAATTTACTTGTAAGTATCAATCTCCTCTACGCGTCTTTCACGAAGCATCCGTCATTAAAGCAAAGTTCAGAGTGAGTTCGCTCTTGACCTTCTGGATGGACACTATATCATATCTTACTGCCATAAACCGTTACATGGTCAGATCAGTAGTGATTGGGATTCATGGTGTCGGGCTTGATCGATCTGCCCATGTATACCATCAAACTGAACATACTCTATTGTCTCATTCTGCAATAAATAGTATCTACTTGCAGAAATGGCCAATTAACTCAAAATAAAAGCATTTAAGACAAACACTTAGATTTTTATCCTGGCTAATCAGAGGTTCTGTTTCTGTTAGTGTTGAGGTGTAAACATCTTCCAATATGCACATATGCAAGATATACATTTGTTAAAATAAATTTACATCAAAAGTTTACACGATCTTATTAGAACCAAACTTTCAAATCAATGAAGAAGTTGCAACACTATGCTAAACAACTATATTCTATTTTCATATCAAAATTCTTTGATTCTCTGTATAGTAAAAATGTACTCTAATGTCTTTCTTCTTAAAGGTAAAGACCAGTATTGGAAACGCCCCAATTTCAAAAAATGAAATGGAAGCTCTCATTACCGATCATGTGAAAGAATATGTTTTGACTAATACATGATGATAAAAAATTTGCCGGGAAACCGCCTACTAATTCATATATTTGGTACATTTGTTTCTCTCATGGTCTGTGAGAGATATAGGGTAGTCCCATATACATCTTTCTGTGTATAGTGCTTGTAACTTTACGAAGAATGGGCCAAATTTCTTATCATTTTGATGATTCCAGAACCTTGCAGATGCTAGATGCTAGATGATCAACCTTTTCTGATCGATTCCACAACGTTTCTTTCACAATGCAATCGCATGACCATAACTGGTCTTTACCTTTAAATCTATTCATCATGTCTTTATATCATCATTGAATATAGGCATTGGTGTGTTTTTCACGATATTTAAAAGATATAACAAGCATTTACAGGTGAAGTTAGGTCAGGGGAATTTTTTTTTTTTAAAGTCCAATTTATTGTTACTACTTCAGACTACCAAACCTCAATGATTGGTAGAACCTTTAGCCGAAGAGTGGAGTACTCAGTACAGAGCAAACTTCAAATTGGTATCTACTACCAATGACAGGTTCAGCTACCTCCAGGAGTCCTGGTGGACATCACCTGATCCTGGGCCGCCACCTAGGCTGTCAGCGATCAGCAAAACTTTCCTCTCCCAAGTAATATTCAATTTTCATCATTTCAGCCACCTGAGATATCTAAAGGACCTCTGTCAAATATAAACTCTAAACTGACCAATTCAAAGATCACATACTGAAGCTATTCATCACAACTATTTCATCAAAACTAAATTTTCAGGAGAATTTCTTTTCTTCTTCTTCTTTCCGAAGGCAGATGTTTGGAATGTTTGCGGTATGCATGATGGCTTCAGAGAGGAGGTAATATTTCAGGATTTGATGTAGATTTAATGGGTCAATCTACTAACGGAGAATGATTGACCAACTAATTTAGGGGATTCCCCCATGGATTCAGGCCTATCCCTAGACAACGCCATCCGACCAAGGTTCAACAAACTAGGGACAACTGAAACTGAAAAGAAAACAACTTCTTATGAAGAAAAAAATAAACATGACAAACTTGTAATATCTCTGATTTTTCTTTAAGATTTTGCTCTATAAAGAATAATCCACACAAATATTGTTTGCTCTTTAATTTTTTTAAAAATCTCTTATGATTTGTTTCATCATTTTCATGGAAACTCTGTGATAATTAAATTAATGACAATTGGTTCACTTTCACTGGATCTAAACATTTTTGTTGTTAAGTCTAAAATCTGAATGACAATAAAAGCTCTTTAGTTAGCTTGATAAGTCAGATTTTTCTCCTTCATACTCTGTAACTTTATGAAGTTCATTTAGTTGATTAGATCCTCTCTAAGCAGTCAAACATTTCATTCTAAGAGCTGAACGAGGAGAGAGCAAGCTAGCTCTCTACATATTTTGATTGGACCACAAAGATTTTTAAAACTATTCTCGCCGAATTAAATCCAGCTTGAGAGAGGAATTTGCGGGAAACTTCCCATGGATATCCACTTATCACATGGCCCTCTAGCTCACCATCTAACAAATAAAGTATTTAATTTCAACCAACTAGGCAACGATTAACACTAAAGACACATTACCATTGTGATTCTCAACAATTGCCAGTCCCCCATTTTCTCTTATTTGCTTTTCCAATTGGTTATCTCCCCTTCCCTAACCAGGAAATTAATAGCCTTGTTTCGAATCAAGCATTGTTCTTTCAAAAGCTAGCTGAAGGCATAAACAAGAGAGAGGCGTTTTGGAACAAGAAAGCATGCAGGTGATACCGGTAACGAACTAAGAGTTGGCCTCTCTCACTAGGAGTAATTTTACAACGGTTTTCTCCGTTTGCGTTGGTACATGTGACTCTGTGGCTGACGTTTCACACGTGACTTGTAGGAATCAGTTGTCGAGAGGGCGGTTTCGTTTGGGAGCGCGCACTGCCGGGGTAACCCGAGAGCACCTCTCTGTGGCAACAGCCGCATTCCCAGGCGAACTTGATGTTGGTTTTTGCAGCCCGACACTGGCTAATCCACAACGCAAACCGACAAATGAATAAAAGCATGAGCAGCCCCGTGGGCTTGTAATCCTGCCAAAGTCTTTGAGTTTTCACCCCCACAGCGAGTCGTTACTGCAATTACCCAATTACAGGGCCCCTATCGGCTGCCCCAGAGTCACAGGAGAAAGCTGGTGTGAGCTAGCCGCGAGATGACAGACCAAGGATCTCCTCTTCCCCCGACCCCCTTTTGTTCCTGATCTTCAAAGAAAATGAGAAAAGAAGATGGAAGTAGCAATTGAGCTCTTCTTTGCAGTGTTATTATCCTGTCATTATTCCCAATCACGGTCCATTACGGTGTTGTTTCTTGCAAACTACCGATCTTTTGTCCTCCTTTCACCCTGGTCAACACCGATCAAGGAAGGGATTGGGACAGGGGCTGACTGGTATGCCAAACTATTGTGCGGGGGTCCCCAGCAGATATTTACCATTTCATTCATGGGTTGAGTTTAGCCGGGCTAAGTGACTGTATACCTCTCAATATTGCCGGGCATATCTCACTCAGCCTTCAAGACTATTGAAGTTATTAGTCATCAACTGAAATAGAAAAACTACCAATGCTGATATCAATATTGAGCAGTCTAGAATAATCATAACTTAACCACATATTTTAGACCTCAATAGAATCTTGTTTGTACCAATAACTACAATTATTTCCTAATAAATGAAATCATCTTGCAGATAAGAGTAATTTGAAAAATAAAATGAAATTCTGCTTTTAACAAGACAATTATTCTTACTTTTCAATAAAATCAACATCGTATTCCTTTCTCATTCTCAATTTGGTTCATGCTCCAATATCCTCATTTGTTCTTGACTGATTTTGACTTTTTAATCTCTTAAAGATGTACATACATGTATATGCTCTCTTTTATTTTATCTTTCTCATACACCCTTGCCTTCTCCATTCATTTTTCCTTCTGTTCGTCTCTTTTTCTCTTCATCAATTCATCTCCCTATCTTCCCATTTGAGTTTGATATATCCATCTCTTATATACCTCTGCTCTTCTCTCTTTCTCCTTCATCCTTGTCTCTTACAATCTTCTCTCTTTCCTTCTCATCTTTTCTCTCCATCAATTCATCTTCTTTTCCCCTCCCATACGAGTATGATGTATCCTGAAGGAACATCATGGCAACGACAACGGGGGAAAATAGAACGAAGGATACGTAGCCCAAGGAATCACTTACTGCCACTTCTCTGATCCTAGCTCGCTCGCCCCCGCCAGCAGCCAGGGGTGCAAAAAGCGCTGGCTGAGGGGTGCAGATTTCAATAGGGGACAAATCAAAAGGGGACATTAAGAAAGGAATCGCAACAGTTGAATTTCCTCCAATTACAAAAGCCACTTATCTTCCTTTATCGGTACATGTCCCCCGGCCAGTTAGCATGTTGGTGAATAGGAGACTCGTTCAGTAGCATCATTTGATACAGGGCAGATGCGGACTGAATAAAGACCCCTAAAGAGGGCGAGATCAGGCAGAAGGTGTTACTTCTTTCTTCCTCCCATTCTTTTTTTTCCTGGTATCCTGTGAAAATTGTGACCCTACCTTTGTTAGCCATGAATGCAGGTGCTTCCAAATACAGATTCTGGTATCAAAAAGAGGTTTATTCAGGTTTATCAAAACAGAAATGGGACTGACAAAAACCAGGCAGAAGAAACGTGTGACCCATGTATTCTTCTTAACAGTATGTCAATGTACAAACGGCAGAATGAAGAAAAGGCGGGCTGAAAGAAACGACTCTACTGAGACCCCTGAAATAACAAATATCCGATAGTTTGGACACAGAAGACAAATGTACTACAAGACAGAACACTTTCGATGATAGAGTCTCATTTATTCAAACTTCAGAGCTTTTCTCAGACTTTTGAAGTTTTCAGTGAATCTGCCACAACTTGGAAACTCTATTCTCTTTGGGAAATCTTATTCTCACAAGCAAAGAATCTGTAAGTTATATTTGCAGCAAAATGCATTGGAGAAGTTTAGAAAAAGTCCAATAATACATGATCTTTTTCAAGCTTACAATATTGACTCTGACCAGAAGTGTTTTAGTACAGATTACATTAGAATTTGTGAACAAAAGCTCTATTACAAGCTATTCCATGTGAATCCCTTTTGATTTAAACCATCCCGACAAATTTGTTCAACAACTATTCCAAGTAGGTTTTAACAAAAATCAAATCATGCTTTAACTTATATACATTGTTTTTCAAGACTAACTTTTCAAGACATTTCAATCCCCCTCCCCCCCCCCCCCTCCTTTCACTAGTATGAAGTATTTGAAAGGGGCTTAAACATATTGTAAACATTTCCAATAAAAAACTGCATTTTTTAAAATAGAAATTGATACTCATACCATGATACCTAATTAACTAGTAGCATCATTAAACAACCACAACACCCTTTCCTTGGCTCAACAATGTACACCATAGGCCTTTACTTCCTGAGGGACTGAGGAACACATGCTCTTTTGTGACAAGTATCTTCAAAGAGCATGAGATTGAGAAAGGAAATGGGGGTGTTGATAATAATCCCTAATGCACACAAACTCACATCAGCAACAAACAACAGATTTGTTAGTGTTTGTTTGCCCCTATCTTGGTCATTACACTATCATTATGAAAATTAGATAGAGGGTCCTAATGAGGCCTATATGCATACATAGCAAGGCAATTTGACAGTTAGCAACTTGACCAAAGGGTAATCAAGGCTCACGACTCCTTGCTTGGTTTGACACAAATTCTGATAGTGTAAAGTCTTCCTTCTCCTTGTTATCTACTCTTCTATTAGAATATTGTGAAACAAGAGAAATCTTGTGGAGAAACTTTAGGCCTACACAAATACACAGAGTGTACTTAATCTCTATAGACGCATAAACCATAACTCCAAAATCTTCATGCCCACTCTGTATACACCAGCTATCTTCCTCTGTCAAATTACCTGTCCAGTCAACTCAGTATGAACTAAGCTAATTGATAGAGCTTGTGTCAAGCCATGGCCAAGCCAAAGTCATTAAATTACATCAAGGATGACCAGACAGACATGGACTTGAGCAGTATCCTTATCTTCTTAATACAGTACAGGAACTCAATGAAGCTTTTATACCCTTTCAGGGCAGTTATAAGGGAATAGGCCATATGTTGCTGGACCATACTAAGCAATTTCATGTTTACCTTTTTGCGAGTGGGTGCTTTTCTCCTTCACATCCCTAACCCTAACACCATATCTTTTATGAAATAATGTTTGAAGCAAATGTCTTAGGAGCAACTGTTTAATGATTGACCACCTAAAAAATATAAAAATAAGGTGGTTTGAAAATGTTCTAAAATGTAAAATCTCTAAATATTTGTGTAAAGATTAGAATACCTAAATTAGAATGTACTTCAACCAATGTTGCCTTACAATGATATCAAGCTGTGCTGCAAAATCAACACGTTATCTGTTCCCTCACAACGCTTTTGCAGAAAGATACATCCATGACCTTTACAGTTGTAGGACGCAGAACTTCCTATCCGCATAATCCCAAGTTTTCTTTCTAAAAATGAAAGAGTTTTCACATTCCATCCATTGATCTGTAATTTCCTGTTTAGTTTGATGTAAAGGAGACGTGATAGATGCAGGGTGATGCCAAACAGTCCAACAAGATAAATCGTTGGATTCACCTCAAAGGGGTCCATATGTTTCAATGGCCATACAAAAGAAATCAAAAGAAAATATAAGATACTGGCATTTATAAAAGAGAGAGGAATAATTTGATTTCTTTATTGTTGATTTAAATCCTTGTAACCAGAATACTGAAGAAAGAATTTGTTGAAAACTCATTATCAGTTAATTTCAGAACTTTCTGAAAATGAGAAATTAGTGCAGTAAACAAAAGTGTTACCGACTACTGTTAATTTGAAAATGTAGTAAATTTACTACTAATGATGAAAGTAAAATTTCCTTTAAAAATTTGAAGTCATCTTTTAAAATATGTTAATATATCACTCATACCGGTACTGATAGACTATATTTGATTATCATTTATAAAAGCTAACATCTTTTGTTTATTTTTCATAAACAACTGTAAATCTGACCAAAGTTTATTAATCTGTAGAAAAGGACTTGGCAAGAGAGACAAAGGAGCTCACATAGCATATCCCCAAAGAGACACTGGCATAATACGGGAAGAGGGCAAACAAAGAAATATTCATGACAACATGGACAGCAATGTTGTTATCATTTTGAGTCATACATGTGTGCCTATATCATCTAAATAATCATTAATTCCAAGCAGTGGGCGGTTGTATAGATAGACCTGTACCAGTCATACTAAATCTGTCATTCCCTTCTCTGAAACTTTACACATCAAGCCTGAGAAAAAAGAAAGACAAAACATAACATGTTGCTCTTCTCCAAGACTTCAAACTCAATCCTACTAAAGACGTTTGGGTTTACAACTTCCTGTAACGATGTAGATGGGTACAACGTGAAGTTACGTGAACCCACAGAGAAGCTGGTGAGAGACGCAAATAGGAGGGGACAGTCATTAGGTCATACATCATTTACATGAGGCCAAGTTGTTCCAGGAGATACAAAGACTTCCTTTCAACATTTTTCTTTCTTAGGTCTATATATTTCTTACTTTCTGCATTTTGTCTCTATTTCATATGTGTTTCTTGTGGATTCAGAGTTTCAGACCCAAGTCGTTTGGACTCAGTAAAAAAGAAGTCAACAAGGTGCTATACAATTGTATGTGGATGAAAACATGGCTTCTAGTCTTGGAGGAAAACAGATCAAGATATACTGTTTAATCTTTTAAAATAAATATTGAGAAATCAGTCCAGACTTCCAAAGGGTTATGAAAAGCTAGTAACTAATCATCCTGAAAGTAAACATCGGTTTTCTCCTAAAATTTGATAATTTTCAGGGTTAATTCTCATTCGATTAGAAGAATGAATGATTTAAGACTCTAATGGCCATGTAAAAATGTAAATTGCACCTTTAATTTTATCGGTACCATGGTCATATAAAAAAAATACCTTGTAAAATTGTAGGCATGCCAATTACTAATGCATGCTAAAAGGGTGAAAACCTAAAGATCCTATCTTATGTTTTTGAATGCAACAGTATCAATCTGAGCTGGCTTCGGGACCCTAGGGTCCATGATATGACAATCCAAAGAACTATTGACGGGCCACTTTCCTTTCACACTTCGGTTACATATCTCTGCATCTAAAGCTGGGCCTGGACTTCATCACAACCTGACAGAGTGTGCCGCGGATCCTATTGTTCAGGAAGCTCTTGGAAGGCTGCAACATGTCCGCATATGTCCTAATCTGACACCTACCGTGCAAAGCTTCACAGACAACCCCCTTCAGACTATCAAGATTCATTGTATAGCTACACGTTAAGTATATATTTAATGACTATCTGGTCTGAATGTTGTATAGCTCATAGTGAAACAGATGTTTTTAAGCGCTGTTTTGAATAGTGTGAAAGCTCACTGAAGTATACAAGTCCACAGCTAACGTGTGAAAGTCATTATGAAAAACCTTATATAAGGCCTAAAATAAAAACTTGTTGTAAAGCCCTTTGAGTGCCAAAACATGGGTCTGTCGGTCGGAAAAGTTTTTTTAACATTTTTTATAGTTTTTTTTTGTCGCCCTCATTGGGCCAATATTTTTCAGTTTTTAATTATTTTTTTCCCGCCCTCTTTTGGCTGATATTTCTTAGTTTTTAATGCTTTAATACATGTTTTTCATCATCATCATTCCATTCATATCTTTTTCACCTCATAATAATCCATGGGTTGCAATGTTGTGTTGATCGAGATGTGTACGCGAGTAGGATTTTGAAACTAGGGCAGAAGACGAGGGAGAAATTGGGAATGATTTGATTTTATGCATTTGTTTTCCATTTATCACAACAAAAGAAATATATATTTTTTTATTCATTCATAATAAAAAATTCAGATTTTGGGGTCGGTCGCAAAGGGCAATACAACAAGTTTTTATTTTAGGCCTTATAAGTATTGTAAATTATGCACTGTGATTATTGGCCAGCTGTCATCTCAGCCGATACTGAACATATCAACTAACTCTTAATACGTTTCTTTACACAAATCTTGTAGTCTGAACTGGCTAAAACTGAAGTAAACCATTGACTGTGCATATCACCTGGGAGAGTTCTCACATGATGACAACTCATTTGGTTGATGGAGTGAGTCGATAAAGCTTCCTTTCATTGAGCATGAAATGTCATGAAATATATCACGAGATAAGTTTTTATAATTGGTATAATTTTGTCATATAAACAGCATGATTCTTCAAATTATCATGTCACTGGAGCATATCGTCCTTGTTTTCACGAAGTGACGGTAGTGAGGAAAATCGTAACGCAAAGTGAATGCAATTTTTTTTCACTACCGTCACTTCGTGAAAACAGCGACGATATGTTGAAGACTTGAAGTCCCAATTTGCAGAAGCTCTGACTTAAAGATAAAGTTGAGTTCTGGTCATGCGATTGCATTGTGAAAGGAAAGGTGTGGAGTCTGAAAAAGTTGATCATATAGCATTTAAGTATTGGTGTGTACTGCAAGGTTCTGGAGTCTTCAAAATCATAACAAATTTGGCCCAGTCTTGGTAAAGTAACAAGCACTGTACTACACAAATGGTGTCAGGCCTACTTACCTTGATTTCCTTATCTTTCTATGCTCATTACTCAGCCAGCATACATTTTCTACCAAAATTGTTTGGCAAATTACATTTATTTGTAATCTTGAACATTCAGTGTAAGTTTTGTTCAATTCTGTGAGAATTCTTTTCTTTTTTTTTTTACCAGTACTCAAGTTGATCTTTAATGATCTTTTTAGATAATCTCCTAAGGTCACAGACCTCATCTCCAGTGTAACACAGGAGCATCTTCTTGATCTTGCTGAAAGACGACTACCCAGGTTCTTGTTCTCCGTGAATAATTTAGCCCCATAAGAACAACAGCATGGGATTAGCAGGGGCAGACAACAACATCCTCTCTCAAAAAAATGTGGAAGTGACGCCATTTTAACATGGAGTACCCTTGCATCTTGTACATCGCTTCATCAAAAGCAAGAAAACTTAAAGATACAATAGGCCTATACCAAAATTTAGTCAGAGTACCTGCTGACAAAATGCTTTTATATGTGTCCAATAAAATCAATATCAAGAATAATAGATGTGCAGCAAATTGAAAATGCCTCATTAAGATAAATTTGTGGGAAAATACATTTTATTCTTACAAATGTACATGTTTGAACAAGTCTTTAATTTACGGAATTGTGTGTTATTCCTCCATTTCGTTTCATCTTCCTGCTATGACAATTGATTTAGTTATAATACAAAGTGACATATTTTTGAAAATCATGAAAAAATGTATCCAAAATGTTGGACAGTACAATGTGAAAAGTGCAATGTATAAAATGACCAATCACAACAGGAAACAAAAGGAATCATTAAATTAATAATGATAATAATAGCATTGGACAAGCTCCAATATCACCTGGGCTCTGCTAGGCTACCATTATCGGTGCTCACACTCACAGCATTAAAGGAATTCCTTCCTACTGGTTCCCATTTAACACCTGGGTGGAGAGTGGCAAATGTAGATTAATGCATGATTTATTTGATATCATACAACAAACTGCACTGTCTCAGCATTACCAGAATGTAAACAACGAGAGACCGAGAAGGAAACAACAAATCACAATTTGGGAATCAAGAAAAGCGATCAATCAAGTCAACAAAATGATGTCAAGGCATAAAAAGAACAAGCGGTGGTAGTCAGGGATGATGACAAATGAACATTCAAAACAGATGAAAGTATGAAGCAGGTAACAAAAGGAAGGAAGGGCATCGGTAACAACTCTTAAAGAAAGAGGACAGATGATGACTGGCGGAGAAAGGTACCAGGAGAAAAGAACAAATCATCTACCGGTAGCCCTAAGACGTATCAGCATCGAGACAGGCACTGGTAAGGATTCCGGATATGCGTCAAATCATGGTTACCGAAAAATAGAGTGCAAATGGTATCTAAAACAAATACCTAGTGAATGGGAATTGTAAAAGGAATGAAATAACAAGATTGAGGGATTTGCGGTAACATGTGACACCGTGAGCCGGGAGAAGAAAGGTTGGAGAATAGGAGAAAAGGATCAAGAAACAATGAGGACAGGTATATGGGTAGGAGAAAACGTAAAGTGGGAAATGGTAAGTGGGGGATTGGTTTAATCTTGAAAATCTAACAGGATTGGAGGTTGCATACCAAAGGTATTTTCTTTTCAATTCTGCGGCTAGTTTGGGTGGGTGCAATTAGGTGTTGAGGATTCACTCGCAGACAGTCTTTTTTTTTCCATCTCTGTATGTTTCACTGTGTACACCGTTGTTGTCAAGGTGCATACATTGTACAGTTAATTGGAAAGAAAGCTCTGCAATTTCCGGAAATAATCAGCTTTATTTCTCAGAAGCCCTTGATGAATTGCGACACCTTTTTCAAGGAGATTTTTTCTGTGATAAAATCAGAAAAAGTTTGAAACTGTAGGCAGTTTTGATTGTTGCATTTCAGTTTGAGATCAGAAGAGATAAAGCAGCCACTTTTGATAATGCTTCATCCAATTGTACTATCTCTCATTTCAATGATTCTTATAATATAAGCTTGAGTGAGAAAAGTGGGTCCTAAGATTTTAATCCAATACTTTCAAGGGTTTTGTTAAGAGGTTTAGAAAGAGCTTTACATAGTAATGCCATTCAGATTATTACACCAAGTGGTTTTAATCCCAACTTAAATTCATTTTTGTTTTTGTCAGAATACTCCTCCCTTTTCATTTAAATCTTACGAGACTTACCTCTTAATTTCAGATCATTACATCAAGTGGGGTTATCCCCACTTTTGCTCATTTTTGTGTAAGTTGGAAAATGCATGTCTGCTTCTTGTATAGACCTACATGTTCCAAATCTGTCAAACTAAACTAATCTGGGGTTTTTGTCACTAATCTCCTGTCAATTTACAATTGCAGAATGGAGATGCTTCATGTTACTTTACACCAACAAAACCTATATCATGTTTAAATAAAATCGTGATCTAATCATCTAGCTGATATATACTTTCCCTACTACTTTTTATGTAAAGAATTTATAGTGCATGGTCAACTATTTGGTTCATACATACAACTCTTGTTATCAATGCTTTTTATCAATTTGTATGCTTGTAAATACTGATCTATATATCTATCAATGTTACATTTTGTGTTAATATACTTTGCATTAAATTCAATCAAATTGAATTGAATTGAATTGATTGGCATGTTCTATTGTGTCATTTACTGGTCAGCCTATTTTTGGAAGGTTGCCATGGCTGGAATAGCCGCAATATCCAACACATTCAAGTTCTTCTAATATTCCTAAAATTCTTCCAACTTCTAAAGATGAGTTTACATCTTTTTAAACCATCACATACTGAATTCTTTAATTCCCATGAGGCGTACACAGTGACCACCCCACTCCCATAGACAAAGGGTTAAGATACAGTCAAACCTGTCTATAGCGACCGCCCAAGGGAAACACAAAAAGTGCTCTTGGTAGACAAGTTCCTTCAGTGCATGTTTCATTGGTTGCGTTTATCTAGCAAATTTTTGGCTAGAATCAGGTTTCTCAAACGTCTTTCAGGCAAATTTAGAAGTAGATAAACGCAAAGCCTTTTTCAAACGTCTTTAGATATTGGCATATCTAAAGACGCAAAAAGGCGCGTTTTGAGAATGTGACATACAGCCAGAATCACGTTTCTGAGAGATCGATAAACGCAAAGCTGTTTTGAACCTCACATACAAATATGACCACCCAGGTGTTGTGTACAAGCATACGTGTGAAGTTGACCTCCAAGAAACTGTCTGCTTCCCGGGTCAAAACAGCTGGGCAGACACAAGGCCTTTATTTTGAATCGTGAAGGGTCGATAAACGCGACATCCCGCAAATCACGATCGTATAGTGGGGTACAATAGTGGGGTTCGATAGTGGGGTACGATATGTACATATCTAGTGGCAAGCCTAGATAAACGCGCTCATAGAGAAACCATTTTCGAGGGAAACAAAAAATGTGTTCTTTTATAGACAGGTGGTCACTAAAGCAGGTTTCACTGTACTAGTGTTACCTGACATTGTATTTGTAAGATGTGGCACGCACCAGTAAGGCAGTAAGTGTTTCTTGATAACTATAAGGAGGGACTAAGTTTAGGATCAATTAAGAGGTGATACTCTAAATCCTGTCAATCTGACTTTAGGATTAGGATTAAGAGGATAAACAGAATTAAGATTAAGGCCAAGGTGCTAATCCCATCACAAAAGACGTCTTGTCCAATGTTTGAATAGTTCCACTAACTGTAACCTGTTATACTCCCTGTAAAACAAACATTCATGTGATTTGCTAATTGGGAGTATTATGCACTACTTTGGTTGGAGACTTGAGCTTAATCATGCCATTCACAAATACCTTAGAGTATTCTCAAGAGTTCATTTCTGAAAATGTCAAGATGCAAGAGGATCTTAACATCCAACATGGGCCTTTCCATATAGGAATTAACAAAATGATAGTGACCTCATTAAAATCTATTTGAAACAACTGAGTAACTGAAAGGTGTTCAAGATTTTAAAAAGAATAATGAACCAACAATGAGAGGACACTTTACCTATACTCCTTAGAGATTTAAAGAAGGTTTGAACAATCCCTCATTAGTCCATTCATAAACAACATGTAAAAGTTAAATAACAGCAGAAGATAATCTATATATTTAGTTATGATAGAAAATTCTACATTCTCAGTGGTTTCAAGCGTTATCACAGTGACCTCAATCGCCTCATTTCCCTTCTTTTCTGATATTCATTTAGTAAAAAAAGTGAGCTCCAGATGATAATTGCAAACACATATTGCTCATCTTTTACTTTCACTTGCCATGTGTGCTATTTAATAAAGTACAAAAGAGAAGAGTGTTTTCTTTTCCACTACAAAATAAATTCATCCCCTTTGTTTAGTATTCATCAAGCTTCAATGCCATTTGCCACTTTGATGTTCTTTTCTAAAAATGAGTCTGAAAAGTGACAAAGGGGAACAAAGAGAGCATTTTCCCCTGTCTTGTGTTTTATCAGCAGTAACAAATACAAGAATAAACCTGAAATGTGATTTTTATACAGACAACAAGGACCTATAAGAGTAGTTAATTGACTTGTAATGCCCTATGGCTTTGATGAAAGTATTTCTAGTTTTCTTTATGTGAGGATACAGACATCCTTCATTCAGGCAGTTACAGGTTTCCACAAAGTAAGCAACCAATTAGAACAGAGCTCTAAGGGACCTAACACCTTCTTGTCCTTTCATTGGTCCTAATGCTCAAGCTTTGGCAACAAATGATTAACCCATATTGCCTATGGAACCCGGGTGCTCAAGTACAGAAGCCTATTAAACCAAAGAATTCAGTGGTCAAAGGGTTAAAAATGTAGATCTACTGTCTGCAGAATTGGTGTAGCTGTTCAAGAGAAGATAGAATCGATTGTTTGACCTTGATACCATCACAGTATCTATGACCGATAACTAGGGCTAAAGGGATCAATTTGGGTCCATAAAAGGAGACCTATCAAGGGCCTAACAGTTTTAAGTTGTCCCCAGTGGGGATCAGTTAGTATTAAGATCTGGATCCTGGTCTATCCCTAGTCCTAGACCTATCATCTTACTACTTGCTGCTATTCCCACATAAGCTGTCCATCCAGGAAAACATCCTTACATGGGCTTCTCCTTTTATATTGGCATTTGACTCTATAAAATGAAAAACAGTATCAATGATGAGAAGATGAATTCAGGGAATGTTAAAAACTGTGATAGTTGCAGCTTTCAAGTTTTGAATCAATGATTTAAGATCTGTCTGCAAGTAAAATTTAAATATCTATCCATCATGATCCTCTGTAGTATAGACCAGCCTACAACATGGCTTTGTGCCAATTGAATCAAATCTCAAGTTCTTCCTTTGAGTCTTTTACTTACTTATGGTTGGATAATGGATATTACCCAAACCCAGGAAGACTAGCTCTGTATCCACAACAGACTTGTAATGGTACCAACCAATTCGCATCTCCAGAGACTAGGGGGATCCTAGCGCTTCCTTTTCATCCCTAACACCTCTCCAAATCAAAAATAGATAATGATTTCCTATTTACGTCCCTTTGTGAAGGGCCAAAGTTTGTGGGAACGAGCTTGCGTTGTTAGAAACCGACAGCCTTTTTGGGGTTGCTTCGATCATTCTCTCTGATGCTGGGAGGTTTGGCGAAGGTGGTTTCTATCCTGTATACTCCCTGGAGGATAGGGTTTCATACTTTCTATAAGATCCATTATCAACTGATGTCAGCGCAGAGTAAACAAACGCTTAACAAAATGAGATAGGTAGAATGAGATGGAGATTGCACTTCGACACTTCAAAAAAAGGGTGACTGAAAAGGTGATTTAATCGGTAATGGATACAAGTTGCACATTGCTTTCTAATTTCTAAGGAGAGAAAAATATGGTCGAAGATTTTTGTCTTGAATACTCCATGGTAATCTTTAAGAAATTCAAACTTGCTTGAGTGGAAAAGTTCATAAAATTGCCATCTACATGTACCTTTAATATTTCCCGTCTTGGCCATGTATTGGGATCTGTTAGCTTGGACTCTGGAGATGGCTAAGAAGACCAGTTCTACTTCTAGCCCTGAGTGATTGAGAAGACTAGGATAAATGGGAGCATTTGCACAAAATGCCTTCATCACAAACAGTTGATGCCTCTACTGTTAAAATTACCAGTTAATAATATGAATCCTAAAACAGACATCTTTAAAAAGAAAATTAAAAAGTGTAGGTGAACCACAAATACAAAAGGGTCTCAGATCTCCTTGGGTTACCATAAAACTTTTCCCCACCAATAGGCTTGAGAGGAGCCACCAATGAGATTGAGAAAGGGCTGCAGTATTACGGATTCCAGCTAAAGGAGGTACAATCTAAGACTATTTTCTGCTTTGGCAAGTTCATAGAATAAGTGTCAGTATAAAGCAGGCCTAAACTTGCATATTAGGAAACTTAATAGCCAGTAATTGGAGCTAATCTTTTTCCATAGAGCTGTCTCGAAGCCATACTTGGCGTGTGGGCCTAGGTGGAAACTCATTCATCCCGCATCCAAGAACAAGAAGAACAAAAATTGATTTAGGCTAAAATCACTGCAAAAATCTGAAAATACCCACAAGGAAATTCTCGGTGACAAAAGAACCTAAAATCAGCAAATGGGTCTATTTTGGTTTTGCATAATTGCAAGGAATCGCCTCCAGTGGGCTATTCAGGACAACACAAATAAGAAAAGAAAAAGAGCAATTGAACAAAAAAGGCCCTGGAATGAAAAAGTGCTCCATGCGCTCGCCAGCCAGCCCCTCGTGTTAGCTGCAGGACGTCGGCTGGCTACTACCCATTCACGTCCTGTCACAATGCCTGGCCCAACAATCAAACGCAATTTTAGACATTGAAAAAATAAAAGGAAAACAACCAGCAGTTACATTGTGGGCCTGAATGAGCACAAATTTTTAACAAATGATTGTTTGGGGATGAGGAACATTCTTCGATAATGATGGATGAGAGAGGAAATCGTTCCATTTGTGTTGATTTCCGCTCCGTGTGAGGGAACATTTTGAATAACTGGCACCTTTTTTCACAGTTCAGAGTTTCCACTTGCTGCAAACATGTGGGGCTTCATGGTTGTTGGAAGAAATTGCTTTTCAATCAAAATATAATGATGACAAATTACAAAAAAGTAAAAGAATGTAGAAAAGAAGTACATGGGACCTTTAGGGTCGAGAATGAGGGAAATACAGAAAATATCAAATCATCATAAATAAATGTATCCTTTTAATGTAAAAGTGAATGAACTCTATCCAACTGAAAGTCACTTTAATATTAATTCACTAACTTAGATAAAAAGAAAGATTTACTCCTTCAACAAATCACAAGGATATGATATGACACTATATCAAAGGAGCTTGATATACAGGACAACTCATTTGAGTGATTATCTTCACTACAATTTAAAAGAAACAACTCTTTAATCTATTTTACAGTATGCTTGTATTTGCCTATAATGGAAACAATTCAAGCATCTCATCTTATACTAATTAAACAACTTTCAACCACAATATTCATATAATAAATAATAATAATAATAGCACATTGCTTATAAAAATACAAAATAACACTACCGGCATGGTCTCTAGGCATGTTAGAACATGACTTTGTTAATGTCACAGAAACAGAAATAAATACATCTTTGAAGCCAACTTAAAGTTCATTCTTTTTAAAAATTCCCAAATTTGCCTTTAATCAGGTAAAGTTATCTATTCCTGTAAATAGTTTGACTGGAAAGTATAACTGACCTATACTTGCACTGCAAACTGTTAATACATTAAATTCTAAATAAGCATTCCAATGAGTATCAACAATTGTTAAATCCAACATTAAAGTAATATTATCATTCTGAAAACATTTACCACAAGGATACCAGGAAAAAAGGGTAAGATCTGCAAAGTATCATTCATTCATAATCTTGTATCCAAACAGAGGTTGTTGTACAAAAGGGTCAATATAATAATAAAGCCATTTTATGAGCAAAGGACGAAGATTTAACTGTGAGTGAAAGAGAAACCATTTTAATTCTTAAATTGGAGGAAGTTACTACAAGTTAACCACAGAAAGACTCTAAATCGTTTTTCAATCAAGCCATTTACAGCTGAATGTGCGTCTTTGATAAAGGAGCAATGGGGTCTCTTTGATGCTTAATTTCATTGTTGGGTTTCATCATTAAAGTGAAGCCTCGGAAGATTATTATTTAAATCTCCCTTGGTATTAGGTCGCTAGATACCGCAGGGCTAGGGGAATGACTGACTGGTAGAGGGCAAGTTATTCTTTCAATTTAATTTTCATTCTTAACATGTAGCTGCTTCTAGCAAGTCAATTGAATATATTACAGAGCTGCCATTTTCACTTGTACTGTGGAACTAACATTATTGCTTGGTCTGAAGGGGAAGAATGATACTGTAATCTTAAACTCAATATTTGAAATTGAAAATCATTTCTACAGTGGATAACAGGAATATCATTTAGAGTGAAATTGATGTAGACACGACATATCATTCATTTCTTCTCACACAACTATTTTTTTCACCAATATCTACTTTTCAAATTTTCTCAATTTGAAGCAATTATATAATAATTAATTAATTATTCTCTATTTTTGGTTGAAAACTAGTTCATCAAGATGTTATTAGAAAGTTACTCTGAAAACTGATGAGTAAATACATTCATTAAAAGATACCTGTATACAAAATCATTTAGAAAATAAATATCCTTTTCTCCCTCCTATTTAGAGAGATCTGAAACCACAAGATAAAATGATAATGCTCCTACCGGTAATTGTTTTCAAAACCAATACTTGTCCCATTTCTGTCACATGAACTTTATGGTCCTTTTCTTTTCTATGTATCTCTTTGCTTCAACAATATCTGAAAAACAAGGTACAATATACTATTCACTATGTATGTTTGCCCAGGACTATCGACTACTGACATTTAAATGAATAACTTACAAATACTGTGAAACACCCTGTACAACTAGAAAATTAATCTTTCATACTTCAACCTTAGAAAAGTTTCTCTATAATCATTTTCTAAGAATGTTTGAAATTTACCTACCGCCTACCACCTTTTAGTTTCAATGTGTTGAACATTGAAATGAAAGTATTAATTTAATACCTTTAACCACATTCTATCTGTTCTTATAACAATATTTTGGTTTTTCTTCAATTATATTTCTATTTAAGAAACAGTATGACTTACCTTGCTCTGCGAGAGTAGTACTCTTTGTTGTGAAAATACTGATTAGGAACAGGACCAGTGTCAGGTTCAAAGGCATTCTGGTCTCCATTCTAAGGCTATGTTTGTTAATAATATCCAATGGTAGACAAAATATAGACCGGATCCTTGGTTTCCTATCTCAAAATAAAACAAATGAGATGAAACAATCTTCTTTTGAAAGTATGGTATTCAACCAAATCACAGTAAAGATGCCGTTGTCCTTCGATCCAAGATCCAGGAACTATTCAAGCGTTGGATCCTCTTCAGTGATGTATCGTTTGAGATGGATTAATAAGCCGTTCTAATTAATATCATCCTTGTAACCCAGTGTCACATATTAGATGCTGTAGATTCCTTAGCATGTCAACTTGATGATGATGAAGGAATGTGATGATAGGATCTCCTGGCCTTCAATCAAGTAGATGGTGATCAGCTAGGTGATTGTTGTCTGATCCAACATGTCCTTGTGGAAGAGATTTACAATCCAAACACTAAATTAACACCTGGTAGCCAACAAGCTCTCCCACAGGTCTTTATGATTCCATAAAACCAGAAGAAAAGCAGTTGTCGCAGGACTCCGGTTCTGTTACCAGCGGTATAAATCCTTAGCGATTTGAACACTCTCCAGGCTAAACATAAAAAAAATGTTATTCTTTTTTGAATCCTTGATTGAAGAATGTTATGCTGGAATCATAAAGAGTAATAATAATTCCACTTGTCAAAGCTCGCCCATCATCTTGTACTGTTGTTACTGAGGGTGAAAAGTGCAGTGTGCTCCAGCGGTCCAGTGTCCATATCCCAGTGTTTGAACTCGTTATGCAGTCATGCTAAGCTAACACATGCATGTCTCATCGTACACACTTGGATTGATGCTTACTCAACCAATGCACTATCCATACAGAGCCACACACTATGACTGACACATCACTCCTGGCCAATCGCCAGCCAGCACAGTGCTAGGCTCCGCCCACAGAAGGCTTATTTGGTGGTGGAGTGATTGACTTGTTTTATAGGGGTGGTTAAACATGTACAAGAGTTTCCTTTTCTTCCTCTCTATGTAATAGACTCTAATTGCTGTCTCCACAAATTATCAATTGTGTCAATGAATGAAGTTTTGAACCCTATCTATAATGGAAGAATCAATCAAAAACTTTATTTTCTCAATGATAGAAGGATTGCTTTCCAAGTATAGTATGTAATTTCTATGAATTTTCAGGAGATCATTGACATATATTTTTCTTTCTTGTACTTCACCCACTAGGTAAAATATTTTATTCTTGCTAATATAGTTATCAATCCTTTCTTTCAGCGTTTTTTCAACCATTTTCTCGTCATGGCCCCCTTTTAAGAAATAAAAAGTTTTGCATCACAGAAAAAATTTAATGTACAAAAAACTTTACAGAACATAAAGACCTGTACCACTGATCTCTACAAAAAGAGATCAGTAGCAACCTGTACATGAGATATGCGATTTCTAATACTGTGTTTTCACGAGAATGACGTTATTCAAATCTTTGATATCAATAAATTTCTCTCGCGGCATGTGATGGTGATGCCGCACCTGGTTGAAAACGTTCGGTAAAATATCACATTTTATTCAGTCCTTTCTCAATGACTCTACTCTCTTTTCAAATATTTATTAACAGTTATTTTGTGTGATAAATATTTGTCACTATACTTTAAATTAACAAATACTATTTTCTTAACTTCTTATCGCCCTTTCTTAATTCTTGGTCCTTTTTTGGTTATTTTGTAATGCCAAATTAAAGAGATGAGCAGAGTGAGTCTCCATAATTATCTATCAAAAGAAGTCCTGTAAGAAGCATCTAAATACTAAAACCATGATAGTAAAAGATGAATCATCTTTAAGTCACGATCTCTGAGAAAATCTGCAGAGAGCCTACTACCAATGCCTCTACCACCATCACTGCTGCAATGCCGAGAGACCTCAAGAAACACCGCCAAGACCTCAAGAACGCCGCGAGGATCTCGGCTAACGAGACATGACGAGGCAGAAAGATGATGGCTTTCCAAGGCGGGCGATGGGGGGAAGACGAAGATGGCGTTCCCATTGATTTTCTTGTTGCATAATAGGACACCTGCATGTGTCATTGTGTGTCATCTCGTGTCACGGCGGAGGTTATTCGATGATTAATGCAACATGGAATCCAGATGGCGAGCGTTTGGTGGGGAGAGGTGATACACCATCTAGTTCACTTCCAGATGAGTGTAATCAAAATATTAAGATGGTATCATAGGGTATCATGTAGGCCTAAGCAGCATCCTGCAATGTTTTATAGGCTTGAAGTATCGGCAGAGATGCTAGAGTACATCCCTCATACTAGCTGGTAATAAAGTATGGTAGCTTGCCAGATAGACACCCAAAAAGTGATGAGAATATACAACAGATACAACTAACCAAATTCAAGACTTCCGCATCAGATGAAGTTTTAGATTATGCTTAAATTTGTTTAAAGATGAATACTGTTTAAGATTTGGGGGTAGAATTGATGATAAAAATAGAGAGAGAATAATCTTGTTGAAGAGATGCAGAACAGAAAAAGAGGCAGCAATGTGCCTCATGAACTTGTACCATTTAAAAAGTCTGAGTTATAGGGTAGACTTGGTTTATTGCGCCCCCCTCTTTAGGTTATCAATTAGTGCATAAAATTATTTAGTCGTAAAGTTAAAAATATATACCACTGTGGAGAGGCACTATCCATATTCTATCCCAACTTAACTATGAACACCAAGGAAATTACTTCATCTTCAGATGGGAAAGTCCCTAACACACGTACATAGATTTATAGTTAGCCCTATTTACAGCTTGTCATATTTGAAATTTCTTCATTCCAATAATGCTGACAAAAAGGGAACAAATTTATTCTGAAATTCAAACCATGATATATCGCAGGCAATAATAAAGTCCAACGACCAGCAAAGCCTGCCCGCCCGCACGCTGGGCCCTTTCTCCCCCTTCAATACTTCTTGCGGCGGACAGTCCCAATGAGAAATATAAAGGGTATGAACCAGTTTGTATTTAGAGGGAATAAAACGGTGGAATTTCCTCTCATTATATCCCTGCTGGTTCCAATTGATTAGGAGGAGATAGATGGGCAGGCATCTTGCTGGGAAAGTAATTTTCTCTCTCCTCGGAACTACCATGTGTGATTTTCACCAGCTACGCGATGACCCCTTCAGCCGTCAAACGTTTTCGGGAAATCGCATCTGAAGTGGATGCAAGGAAACTCACTTCGTTAATATCTCACAATTTTTATTGGAAATTCACTTTTTGTGATAGACACTTTCTTACAAAGGTCAAGAGGGTTTTACTGGCAGGGGAAACCACAACTTTTCATATCCTTAAATCCTAATTTTATTTGATATCTTACGTTCCTTGCCTACTTGCAATATAATACCAAAGAGATACCAGCAACAAGAATGTCATGCTATACATCAGATTAGAAAAAAAAAAATTTACTAAGTGAAAATGATTAACACTCTAATAATACAGATGATATTAGAACAGCAATATATTTATCACCTCATACAAAAAAACAACATCAATAAAGACCAACTGAGCAGTCTCATCTGTTTCAGAATTATACAATTCTACTTTTTTTTTGGGGGGGGGGGGCAGGGGGGGGGATTTGTTGGTTAAAGTATTGATTATCACAGGACTGTCTATTTCAAAAATGTTTCTAATCATATCATCCATCTTGAGGTCAATCCTAAAATAGAAACTTAACCCTGCTTTCTGACCCTCACATCAGGAGTTCAAATAATGTTTTTCTAACCTTTTCTCACATTTTCTTTTTCTCCCTCTCATTCCTAAACCACCACGGGCATGACCTCCACCCAAAATTATCTTGACCTCTCGGACTCAGAAATACAATATTTCAGTCCACAAAATTAAGTCCTTCTGTATATCCCTAACAAGAAATTACATATGAGAGGGGTCCGGGAAGAAAATATCCAAAAGGGCTTGGGACTGATACTGTTTATTTGCCGATAAAGTTCAGATATCTTAAATGTAAGATGATGACCTTTTTGTGTTGCAACACAAACACGGCCGCTTTTGTACAAAGATTGTTAGCAAGATATCAGGACTTGCACCACACACAGTTATTTGGTATTTCAGTTAAAGCCTTGAAATATCGAGCATCCAATATTGACAATCATGCTGGGAAGCGCTCCCCACCAGTTGGACTTGGATTCCGGGGTTAGAAGATGCAAGTTCTTGACAAAAAAATGGTTGGTTGAGGGGGTAAAATCGTGTGATGGCTCAAAGGTGACGTGTCTTGATGGCGCGACCGCGGACAGATTGCGGCGCTGGGCGTAATGAGCGTTCACAGTCGGTAATAGCCCCGGGAACAGGTGAAGTAAACAGTGGCCAGCGTGACAACCTCTGTATGCCACGTTCCATCCCAGTTAGCAAAACCAAAGATTTTGACCAATCGAAAAGCAAACTGAGATATGTTTGAAGTCTTGTACTTATTTTTATGAAAACAGAAAGTCTGTTTGCATGGATACAATCTACTTGCCTCATTACCATTGTTTTGAATTTGGACACTTTTTATACCACATGGCATCAAGCCACAATTTTTTTATTTTTTTTTATCCAATTTCTTCAAAATGTTAATGAAGTTTATCAAGTTGTATCAATCCAAAGCTCTGAAATCTACCAATGATTTCTTATAAATATTTTGATATGCAAAACATTTTTTTTTTCAATGATAGATTTGGTAATAAATTATGTAAAACTGATTTTAAAAAGGGTTCAGTATAATTTGTCAAGATTAAAAGCATAAAAACGATATCTCTTGAAAATCTGGACTAAAAAGTAAGCTCTAACAATGACAGATAGATCTATCATAGTTTGTAAAGAACAATGATATCAATAGGGACACCTAACCATTTTATTTACCTCACAAAAATCAAACACAATCATACCCTGTATACCTACATTATCTTTAAAAGAATAGTATACTATTCTATAAGAAATGGTCTACTATTCCTTAGAATCATCAACTAGGTAATTACGCTAGAGGTTGAATTTCTATTGGGTCTTCCGAAGCAGCGCTGCGGTACTTTCTCTTGTGGCCAAAGTTTTGCTGGATGCCAGCAGGACTGTGTTTACTTTTCCTCTGCTACTGCTTGGGGTTTCTTATAGAGGAAGCACACTAATTCACTTCTAAACTAAGTTCAAATCAACAACTAATGGATTCAAGTTCTGAATCCATTTATAAAGGGAAATCTGACACATTGAATTACAAAGAATCACATTCAAAACATGGACCAACATTCAAGTTCAATACAATAAAGTTGAGTTTAGTTTAGTTTAAACAGTTTTGAATCTTAATATAACATAGAAGAGTTTGATAAATATGTACCCTTGAGTATAAGTCAATGAAAAGTTCATACCCTCAGACCGACAGTATTAATTTCCCTCATTATTCTAAGAAAATATACCAAGTTTTAAATGTTAAAAATGTCTCTTATTACTTTAATGAGAAGGAAATTCAGATTATCTCTCAGCTCACAACTTCAAAATATAAGATTTCACAACCAGTGTTGATCTAAACCTATATCTATATAGCACTTAGCAAACCTATTTGTAACCTAATGCTGTTTTAGTGTAAACTAGTCAACTCAAACATGCAATCTTTAGTTTTTTTTGTTATTTAACCTTCTCTCACATCAAAAGAATCTGGCTCAATCTTTTGATGCCTTAAAACAATCTTGATATATTATTTATTCAGTAAACCCAAATAACCATAATCCCTTTCTTTCATGTTCCCCTCCTCAAATGAAGTGGCAACATGCAAACTAATATTTGACAATATAACCCATGGTATATTCCTCGAAGATGTAAAACTTAAACTTCATGATATTATCTCATCAACTCCTTCTCAAAATCACACACTTGGTGATATAATGACAGTGGGGATAATTCTACAAGGGGTGCCGTTCGTCTTTGAAACAAGACAAGGATGGCCCCACTGCACTTTAGCTGACCCAGCGTTAAACGACCAAGCATCCATCGTATGCCCCGCTAGCTATTGACAAGGATCAGATTGTGATTTAGACCAGGATTGTTCCTGACCATCTTTTATCCCCTCAAAATTGCTCTTCCCATCTCTCCCCGCTTCTGAATAACTTTGTAACAACATGTTATATACAGAGGCCGGGCGGCAAGGAACAAGATGATGTAGTACAGTCATCGACATTCTATGGTACTAATTTCAAAGTGATGGGGATTACCCTTTTTTCAGTAAATGTTGGATGATCAAATTCCTCCCGATCTTATATATATATATATATATATATATTCATCATAATTAATAATTAAACTGAAGACTTGTACTATTTTTCAATTTTTAGTCTATCATAATCTGAATTGGTTCAAAATTATGTTCACTACTTGATTTTATCATTATTGTATTATTTACCTTCACTACTTCTATGAGTTTATTCTTTCAATCTCAGTTATTGTAAAAATCATGTTAGTTTTTATAACTGTATAAAGATTATTTTACAATCAATAAATGATGTCAAATCAAATCAAATCAAAACATTTTGTGCTTTAATTTTCATAAACCTGCTGAACATGCAGCTGATTTCTACTAATGGAAGCACAGCAAAAAACAAAATACTATTCTTTCTGTTGGAATGTGAATGTAGGTTTTCTGACAAAATAATAATGAAAATAGTAACATTCGTACAGCACTCAATACATATTTTTTTAAGTGCTATACATACTATTATTACTCCGGCTCTTACTGAGTCAACGTCGGAAAAAATTCCTACCCACTGGGAGAAATTTACTTCACCTGTGTAAAGAGTGGCAAATTTACATAAATGATTTGCCACAGGACATAAGTGCTTTGGCATGGATTTGTTAGTCTAAAAGAAGTGGTAAAAGCTTTCTATTACACCGAATAACCAAAAATCTGTTAGTATCTTGGAGTAAAAAAAAAATAATCACAGAATGTGAACTTTTGAATTTAATCACTGCCAAATGTCATGGTTTGGTATCAATTATCAATTGGTATCATTAGAAGCCAACAGGGATTCAACTGTTCCCCCAAACACCGAACAACCGCACCAATAATGACCAAAATCAACATGACAGTTTCATGGGGTGCGGATGTCCTAATCTTTCTACCATTCTTAGGAAATCGTCTTTTATCTTTCAAATCCGTGGAAAGCAGAGAGTGGGGTACATCATGGTGTGAAGATTTTCACCCTAGCTCATGGAGAGGTGTCACACTGCTCGCCCCTGTATGTCTGTTTAAATCAAATACCAATCGGAACGGACCCCTACCGTTCCGCAATTTCAGGAATTGGGGTGGATAATGAAAAATGACGGCCCCATTTTCACCCCTACTCCAAGATACCAACAAAGCATTCACATGGGATAACCTCTTCTATTATAAGGGTGTGACTTATCAATACCGGTAGCATCATACCCCCTGCTCATGTAAGGCAATGGGTCACATGCGTTTATCAGGAGTAACATCACACGGAAGTCTGTCTGTTAGGCACATATATTCCTCAAGCCAGATCAATAGTTCTTTTCCTTATAAAGTTTTCTTATTACTTTTTTGCTCTCTATTACAGAATACAGAAATATTTTCTAAACAAATGTATCGTTCTTATAAGATAACATATAATATGCATTTAATGAACAAGAATTGTCAGATAATAGAATTACATTTCATTATTCAGGATATCTTATATTTCAGAAGGACATTGTATGATTGATAAAAAGAAGAAATTGTTAATATTAGACATAATTCAGAGACAGAGAAATAAAGTACCAGTAACTAACGTTGCATAAATTATATTCAACATTCCTTTAGATATATGCATTAAATAATATCTGTTTATTACTTACCTCTTTTTGTAGAAAAACTATCAATAAGGGGTAGAAGCCAGTGTTCTGTGAAAAGATGAAATGTAACCAGAATTGTTAGATTTCATTAAATTCATCATTTTGTTCTTGAATTAACCATATAGTATATAATGCTTTTTTCTTCTAACAAGATGGCCGAAAAAACTATATAAAAACAATTGGAAGTTTGTGACTGGTAGGAATGCTGTTATATGGCACAAACTGCGTTTTTTTTATATCCCAGAAACTTTGGTGGTGATTTTGATTATTCTTGACTTTTATGTCCCATTCAAGCTGTGATATGAATGAAGTGACACCTGCAATAGCAAATTTCAAAAGATGGTATCTTTCGGCCAATTGATTTTACTGCCACACTTTGAAGATCTGTTTGTTTTGCAGTTTGTCAATCATTTTTTGGGGAAAAACAAGACACCTGAAATGGACAAAATGGTTAGCTAACAACCAGAGACACAAATTACATTTTGATATTTGCGTATTCTCCTCTGTATCTTGCTCTTCTCCCTCTTCCAGTACCTCTCCACTCTCTTCCCATATCTTCACAAAGTTTGTACTTTCAAATCTCCCTCCCCCTCTCTCTCTTTCTCTCCCTTTCCTTATGTCATTCTTCCCCAACGTCTTACATCTCAATCTGTCTTCCCTCTTTAAAAATCTGAACATTCAATTAAATAAAGCAGAAGAAAGGGGTATTCAATAATCATGATGACTGACTGAAAAATAGTTGAGTATGAAAGGGGTAAACAAACATGTTTTTAAAAGAGTTAAAGTCGGGCAGTGTTAATAAAGAAGTGTAAAGATGAAGAGAGTGGGGGAAAAGACCAGGAAGAGATGTTGAAAGGATAATGACTAAGGGACAGAAGATAACGAAAGAGTTGATGAAGTGTTGATTTGGGAGGATGATGCTTCATTAAGAGCTTTGACACGGCTTTTCACACCCAGACATGAATAGAGCTAGCTACCGAACCACAGATACCACTTCAAGCTCTACCAGTGGGATGCCAGCGTACCCCCACACCTCCTTAATTGCTCCTTCTATTCAAAATATCCAATGCTTGTCACTCTCCAGAGGCAACCACTAAAAATACTAAAGAGCAACAAACCTCACAAAGGGAAAACCTACTCCCCAGCGTGGTGAAGCCTTATCACGCCCATTTACGCTTTGATAATTATTAATATCCCATAATTGGATAGCCCCACTGAACACGGATAATCTTCCCCTTTTCGGCCAAGTTTAAGCTTATCCTCACAATCACAATGGGCCCACCTTGAAAATCATGTTTTACATGTATGGGGTTAGCCGGTGTTGCAAGCTAATTTGATGAAATCACGCTCAAAGGAAATCACCCCCACCATTTGCTCCGAGGATGCAGAAGAATAGCATGGACGTTGGGTTGGAATGAGTGACTTGCACTGTGCACATAACTGACAGCTTCCAGCTTTTGTTACTCGAGTGTTTGCGTTGATGAATTGACCCGACGAGGTCTCATTATTTCATTTTTTGCAATAAAAAGAAAACAAGGCCCGGAAACGAGTCTGGCATCCCTCTCTCCCTCTTCTACCCCTCGCCCCCACCACAGTTTTCTTTTCCTTTTCACATCACAGGTTGTAAAGATCCACCTTAGAATAAACCCTAGGGTTATTTGCCCGGCTGATGAAGTGAGGTTTTTAGCCTCGTCCCTTTAAGCAGCGCTAATCTATCCCTTTAAAAAGAGGAGGTCATTCTACTTGTTTCACTGTAAATATTTCAGTGTGAAAGAAAAAGCAAAGGAAAAAAAAATCTGTATTTGCACTTATAGCTCATTACATCAGAAGCAAACAGATAATTGAAGTACAAAAGCTTTTCGGCTCTTCTTTGATTTCACCTCTCTCACGTTTCTTTTCTTGCATGCAACTTTCTCTTCCAAACTAAATGGTATTTTCTGGGAATCCCTACAAAAGAATTGTAACTTCTCTGTGTAAAATCTCCTTGGTAAAAGGGAATGATTAAATAAAGGGGTTTAAAGATTTTCAACAAATAATATCAGAATACATGTAGGTCTAAGTAATGGGATTATAATGGGGCCCAAAAGATTCAATTATCTGAGCGCACTTTTAAATCAAAGAAAAATATTTTAGAAAGTAACTTATGTATATTACATTTTCAAATGACTTTGAAATGACTGAAAAATACATTCCATGCATATTATTCATATGTGTTTATTATTTTTAACACTTGAATATACCATATGTTTTTATAATTTTTAACACTTGAATATACCATATGTATTTATCATTTTAACACTTGAATATACCTGTTTATCATTTTTAACACTTGAATATACCATATGTGTTTATCATTTGTAACACTTGAGTATACCAGAGTGATATTTATATCAACATAGGTTGCGTTTATCTAGGAAATTTTTGGCTAGAATCAGGTTTCTCAAACGTCTTTCAGGCAAATTTAGAAGTAGATAAACGCAAAGCCTTTTTTAAAGGGCTTTAGATATGGGCATATCTAAAGACGCAAAAAGGTGCGTTTTGTATGTCACATACAGCCAGAATCACGTTTCAAAATGATCGATAAACGCAAAGCTGTTTTGTACCTCACATACAAATAGGACCGCCCAGGTGTTGTGTACAAGCATACGTGTGAAGTTGACCTCCGAGAAACTGTCTGCTTCCCGGGTCAAACGGCGCTGAGCAGCTGCGAAGAGACGAGGCCTTTATTGCGAATCGTGAAGTGTAGATAAACGCGACATCCCGCAAATCACGATCGTATAGTGGGGTTCGATAGTGGGGTACGATATGTACATATCTAGTGGCAAGCCTAGATAAACGCGCTCAATGTCAGAACTAGTCAGAAATAAAGATGGGAAGTTATCCTCAATTTTACAAAGGAGTAAACATGCACTCTTCCTGACACCAAATGAACTAGTGACAAAAGCAAAAAACAATTTACACATTTGAGAACATGGCACTTATATCTCCTGTGTTATACATGTATCAGAAAACAGCACTGTCTCCAAGGTTCTTCTGTTCTTCCAGGTCCTGACGTCTGCCTCTATTGTCTGCCTCTGTTGGCTCCTCGATTTAGCAACAGCATGTAAAATTCAAACAGGAGCCAACACAGAAAGACTTTTTGAATATGCTTGTTAAAGTTCCTCTTTGAATGGAGTGTATTTGCTCAAAAGAGATAGGTGGTTTGGGAGAGAGGATTGTTGCTGAGTTAATGATTTCAAAACATCCTCATGCTAACAATGAAAAGTTAGTCTATCTACCAATGGAAGGTGTTTGTTGTCCGGAAGTCTTGTTTAAAGAGTGTAGTATGTGACACAGTGAACTGTACTTTTCAAACAAAATTTCTCTGAACTATTATTCTAATATTGCTCATAAATATAATTCCTGATAAGCAAAAGGCCTGTGCCCACATTTACATTACCTCACTATTAAAGCTAGTTGTCAACTAATTACATAAGCTAAAGTACATAGCTAGTTGACAACTACGCTTGATGAGGTTTTATGAATATGAGCTCAGGTCAAATAACATCAAAATATAAAGCAATGATATTAATTAATGATCAATACTGATATCCAAAACCTTTGTAAATAGATTGATGATAATTGTAGTTATGGTTATCGATATCCTTAGTTAAAAAGAAACTCAATTCACGTAAAATTAAAGAAAATTAGGGCAATTTAATGAGATGCAAAATGCAATCTGGTTGTCTTGTGTTTTAGAAGAAGAATTAAAGCCAAACAAACGATGCAGCTTATACCTCTGATGTTTATTCCTTTATCATTATCATTTTCATTTTCATTTTCATGTTACTTTACGACTAAATTGCCAAGGGCAGTCCAGTCAACGGTAGAATTGCATTAGGATATATCACCATGATATGTTTACCATTTAAATGTTTTACTCACATGACAAAAATGTGAACTATTTTACATACTATTATGTATAGACAACTTACAGTTTAGAATACTAATCCTTCACACAAATTTCATTTTCAAATGACGTAAATTGAAAATGTGTTTGGTATAAAGCCTCAACTGCTGTTCTCATTACCAAGAATTTCTGTTCAAAATGTTTGGCTGGGGGTTGTTCGCCTAGATCCTCCACCCCACACATGCTTCTGTGCTTGGCAACTTGTAGATGTGGCAATGTTAACAGGCCTCTAATTACTCACCTGTAGACTAAGGTAACCTGTAAATAACCTCACAGGCATCCCCAGTAATTAATTAACTACTCGTCACCTGTCTGTTTACATAACAATATAGATGACATCATAGGAAATTCTCCGCCCACATAAGCCCAAAAGGATATGTTTATTTCTCTCAGGGATGATCAGCACAGGCCTAATAAGGTTTTAATTGATGCAGTGTAATCTAATAATCTCATATAGCAATATGATCAGGCATCCACGCTTTATAAATAAATAAAAAATATAGATTTACAACGAAGGTTAATATTTTCACTAAAAACATTCTTCAAAAATAAAATTTGTATATGTAAACAAGAAGGTAAATTTTAAATATTGCTTTATGACACGAGGTGAAATTAAAGTTTAGCATTTTCAGAAATAATCCATACATCTATATGAGGTATGAGCACATGGACCCCTCCCTACAAAATTATGAACAAAATTTGAAAGATACAATCATGAGAGAGGTGTGATGTATACAATACATTTTTGTTACAATATGTATGATTAAATGAGTCTGTGACTTTGTGATTGGATGTCCAAAAACATATACCTGTCCAGTTAAAAAACAGAAATATTTCTATTTTTGTCTCTTTGAGTACGGTTTATAAATAGCTCTTTTAGCATGCACATGTACCACAACTTTCTTCATTACTTCAAACTTGATCGAACCAGAGGATGGGAAAATCTCACATCTTCTTATACCACAAATGTTATCAAGATGTTCTTCCAAGTTCAATTAGTTTTGGATTTTCTTGCTAAGCTGTTAGCTTAATCCAAATCTTCCCTAACACATATTGCTGCCATGATTTTCTTCAGAGGAGAAATCAGATATATATCTGTTGACCTGCTGTTTGCGTTTCCCTTTGAGATCATCCCAGATTTGTTTCCTCTAAGTTTTAACATTGACAATTTCATTGATTGATAAAAGTATGAAGATAATTCTGTGAAGTATTATATATGCAGCTTAAAGATAAAGGTGAATTCTGGTCATCTGATTGCATTGTGATAGAAAAGGTGTGAAATGGATCAGAAAAAGTTGATCATGTAGCATGTAAGTATTAGTGTGTATTGCAAAGTTCTGGAGTCATCAAAATCATAATACATTTGGCCCAGTCTTGGTCAAGTAACAAGCACTGTACACAGAAAGATGTATGTCGGGGCTACTAACCTTGATTTCATAATCTTTCTATGCCCATTACTCAGTCAGTATACATTTTCTACCAAAATTGTTTAGCAAATGACATTTATTTGTAATCTTGAACATTCAGTGTAATTTTTGTTTGATTCTGTGAGAATTAATTTTCTTTTTTTATAACTAGAACTCACCTTTATCTTTAAAGATAAAGACCAGTATTGGAAACGCCCCAATTTCAAAAAATGAAATGGAAGCTCTTATTACCAATCATGTGAAAGAATATGTTTTGACTAATACATGACAATAACAATTTTGCCGGGAAACTGCCTACTAATTGATATATTTGGTAAATTAGTTTATCTATTGGTGTGTGAGAGATAAACGCATGTGTCGCACAAGTGTGCGTTGTCCCATATACATCTTTCTGTGTACAGTGCTTGTAACTTTACGAAGACTAGGCCAAATTTTTTATCATTTTGATGATTCCAGAACCGTGCAGTACACACCAATACTTATATGCTAGATGATAAACCTTTTCTGATCGATTCCACAACGTTTCTTTCACAAAGCAATCGCATGACCATAACTGGTCTTCATTTTCTGTGTATTTAGGAAGCTAAGGTGAGAACAATCTAACATTCATTCAGATTTAGAAATGTAGGAAGCACAAAAAAGGTCTCTCTTTTCTTAATCATTTTTTCTGAATATAACTTCTGTACCATTTTCAAATTGAGCCCAAACCTAGGTTTGACTAGCTGCAGACTTGAATTAGAAGTATGAATAATGTTACTTATTATTAGATAACATTACTTGTGTTTGGTGAACTGTAGTAATTTAATTTTATCTTGGAAGCAAAAGGGGTGATTATATAATACTAGTAGGTGACCAACCAGTGTGTACTGGAAATGGGGATAATAAGATAAAATGGTTGGGAGTTTGCAGACTAACTTTGTTGTATGTCTGACATGAAGGCATAGCTTCAATACAATATTGAAAACTTAAGTTATTTCACTCCTGAATGTTTCATTTCTAAAGGATCATGTAAACCTATTACTCAATAGAGCTCTAGATGGAATGCAGAATACAATGACTTTAAACCATCCTAAGAGCAAAAATATGAAAAGACCATGAATCATCAAGGCTTATAGTTATCCACTCTGATAACAAATAAAGCTGATAGTTCCGGGCACTTGAATCAATGCTGTGAAATGTCAAACAAAACTCCACTTTCTAGGAGCTCAATCTACAAGTTTATTGCTTAAGATTTCTCACCTTGAATGAGGTTGAAATATTAACAAAAAGGAAGTGGAAAAATGAGAGGAAATGAAAAAATATTTCCTCGCACTTTTAAAATAATTCCTTCCTACGTGAACACATCAAGCTATTTACAAATCGAAGCTTTCAAATCGAACTTGAAATCCCTCAGAAATAAAGGATATGTTAATATACAGTTTTTAAGGAATAAGAGGAAATATAAAACTATGCATTCATCTGTCCACTACTTTCAAGAATTTAAGAAGAGGGATTAGTTGGAGCTTCTGTCAAAGATATCAAAGATATTGTAGTGTTAGGAGTTTTTTTTTCCTCGAAAGATCCCATCTGTCCAGCACTTTCAGGAAAATATAAGAACAGTGATCACTTTTTTTAAATAGAACTTAAAGTAAAGTTTTAGAAATGATGGTAGCCCCAATGGCTCATAGAATTCAAGAAAACATGAGAATTAAACATCCTGTTTTAGAGCTTGACTGAATGATACAGGAAAGTTTTGGTAGTGGGAACTGCCCCATTGGTAGCAAGGATGTCTCATCTGTCTTCCAGGCTTGATTCAAAGAGAGACGAACCATGTACTGCTCTGAGGAGTTAAGACCTGGTCTTGCGGATGATAAGGATGGCATACAGACACCTTATGAATTTTAAGAATGAACGAAAGAGGAGGAAGCTTTAAAGCTTACGGACAGATGGAGTTCTGGAAGTATTTCATTTAAATATTCTAAAGTGCTAGCTGCCCAGTTCATAATACTGCAGTGTTCATTGTCTCCAAAGCCACAGTGCATAGAATCTGCAATCCATTTACTTTAAATTCTGGCATTAGATGTATACAGGGAGGGAAATCAAATAGGTTCAAGTAAAATTTGGAATTCTTCATGGTACTGATGACTCCAGTCTTCAGAAGAGAATCAAGAGATTCTTTTCTGACTGAATATTAAGAAATGATGATTAATGGATCAAAGTAGTTTGGTGTGACTAATTTGTATGTGAATGGGACCAATCTGTCTCATGTGTTCAGCATATGTAGAGAAATGTGGAGATATGGAGTAATATAGTAACGATGAAATATATCTTATGTTAAAGATAAAGAAGCAGGGATGATGAATATATATGGCGTAAAGGTTAAAAGAGGTTGCTCTGAAGACGGAAGTGGAATACTAATCATGAACTTTGAGGATCATTCATGCAAACATCTGACCAGAATTCAGATTATTTACTACAGATCACTTGAATGATCCAAACTTCTATATGCACAAAGTAAATAAATGTCATTTTCAAATTTATGTGAAAGTTTAAGAGCCTTGACAGATTTTTCATTTGTTCAGATTCAATTAACACAAACAATGATATTTTTATGGCTATTCTTTCATTGCTATATATTGAAAGGGTATAGTTAAAATTGAACTGGGGATCTCAATTGCTATTCCTGGTAGAAATCTAATTTACTTTTTCAACGACAAAAATAACAACAGCAAAAAATGATTTGAGAAACACTATTGACTGGAGGGACCATTTGTCTTCATTTTATAAACTATTGCACAGCAGGCTACCTCAATATTGACTATCACCAATATTGCTTATTTGTTCTCTTGAAATAAAACATCTTTATTGTTTTCAGAATGAAATCTTGTTGGGTGATATAAAGTCTGACCATGGGTCATCAAGAGTTTACTTTGATTTCATACCCGAACGAATATATACTACTTCAAGAACTGACCACAGGATGGCAGTATATTGATTCAGAAACACCTTAGCATGAAAGAGAAAACTGGGGGTCAATAGTCTGCATGAAGTAGCACATATTTTATGTAAGACTATATTTCTTCCAATTAATACTTCACAGAGTTCTATTTAATTCTATAATTTGTTAACATACTTTATTTCTTTTACTAAGTGACATTCTGTTCCTTGCCCCCACTTCTCTCCTCCCCCTTCCCCTCCCCCTCTCTCTCTCTCCCTCCTGTTCTCCCTCCCCTACCATTCCCTCTCTCTGTTTGCTCCTGCCTCTCTTTACATTATCTCCTTCGTATTACCCCCATCCCTCCCTTATTGGCATTCTCTCTCTCTCTCTCTCTCTCTCTCTCTCTCTCTCTCTCCCTTTCTCTCTTTGCCTCAATCTCTGTCTGTCTCTATGTGTGTCTCTCTCATTCTCTTTCGGTCAGGAATCACTTTCACCACCAAATAATAAAGAGGTAACATGCAGACAGAGTACAACTAATTATCCACCCCTCAGTCTTGATAGTACCCCATTCACACCTAGATTTGATGAAGATGCACATTTTTCTAAGCTGCTCAGATCTCTCTCAAGAGTTACAATGGATGAATGAAAGTTAATTATCATAAAATACAAAAGCAGCAACTTCAAGAACTATGTGAAAGTGGAAGAAATATGAACAATATAACAATAGAGTAAGGGGTCATTTTACCTCCTTTTTAATTTCTCATCAATCTCTTTCCATTGATTGCAGTGTACAAACAAATTCATATCAGGACAACTATCCCTAAGGATTGCCAGCCCAGGACAATTCCTCCCTGGACAACTACCTCTAATGACAATCACCCCATGCCAACATAAAACCCCTGGGAAAACTACAACTGGATAATAACTCAGGTTAACTACATCTTCAAACAGCTTCTCCTAGGACAACTAACCCGTGGCCAAACTGCTAATATCATCCTCTACTAGGTCGTGGTGGTAGTCCTACAGAGAAAATTGTTCTTAGAATAGTTTTCTTAAGGCATTGACATCTGAAGGTTGTCATCAGGTTGTCCCAACATCAAACATATCAAATCAAAATGAAAATACTTAAATACAAATAAGCATTTTTAACTTTATAAAAGTGAAAGAAATGTGAATGAAACGAGAAAGTAGGTGAGGGAATCATTTTACCTCCTTTTCATTTCTCTCATTGCTTAGAGTGAACCTGACTCTGCACTTTGAGCTAACTCACCGCTTCTTGGTATCCACGCAGGCAGAACAGGTCTCCGGGTTTCTTTGTGGTCTGTTCCATCGGACTCCAAGCCAAGGAATGCTGCTAGCTAGAGACTATTAATACCCAAGCCACATGTTCGGAGCTGTCAACGGAGGTGTCTGCTGGGCCGCCATGTCTTGTAACTGATAAACCGATGACATGATCTAGGATTAAAGACAGGGTTTGACAATATGTATCTCTCCATTTTGATTGCATTAGTTGCCAATAAATTGAAGAAATTATGTATAGCTTAATTTATAACAAAATAATTGTAAAAATGATCAAGCTATATGCTCTATTGGACCATAAGTTGCCAAAAACCAAACTGATCATTCATTTGTTCAATTTTAAATGTTGATTTATATTTTGTCAATAGCGACATCAAATTTATCGATTCAAACAGGCATTAACCAGGGGCAGGTGTAACATGAAATATATTAGACTGCTAGAAGGTATAATATTCTCCCACAGGAATTTCCTTTTCGTAGTTCTTGCAAAGATTGCATGGCAAAGATGGGAAATAAAATTTCTTGACATGCTTGATGTTAAGGGACCATCAAATGTTATGTATCAGGTAGCCCATCTACCGGGTATATTAAATTACAGTTTGACATATTTACAAGCCAGATTATAATGACAATGTCTTACCAAACAAATGCATATGGAACATACTATAAACTTGACAGTCTTGAACACTAGCTGTTCTTCTTGGAACATAAACCTTACATTTGTTAACCCTTTATCTATATCCTTTCCAAACAAGCCTTTCTTTTGCATATATTTGGATGAATTGCTTGCTCCCAAAATGGAAGTTTCAGAAATTTCAAAGAGTGGGGAAATGCAATTCTAGATGCTTAAAACTAGAATTGTATTTTGACAAGGTCTGTAAGAAGTCATAACTATATTGATCCAATGATCGGGGTAATAATATATTTGTAAAGCGCTTAGAGACATTTGTATTAAGCGCTATATAAAAATTAAATATTATTTATTATTATTGTATCTAAGAAGTCAATTTGGGTCTAGTTGATACATACATCAGCAAAACAATTTCACTAATAAAAAGAATCTCTATTGACCTCCATTTGTTGACCACATTTACCACAAGCATGCTCATCAAAGCCAAGCGGCGACATTGATGCGTTCGATGAAGATGCGAAAGGATCGAAACAGGGCAGTGTCGTCATTTAAACAGATCACCAGGGCCGTACCATACAAGATGATACACAATGAGAAGTAAAGCTTCATTGATGCAAGGTATATTTAAGTGAACCTCAGCATTATGAATGGATGAATGATGAAGCCAGACAAAGAAGGAGGAAAGCCCCCTTCAGGGGGCAATGAACCTCATATTGTAAGCAATTTGTGACAATTCATCGTCCATTGTAGCTCCCATAGATGCTACAATCTGATCTGGATTTCAATTACAGCAAAGCTATCATCCTCCTGATTCCAAATTAACCAGTACCCCAAGACCCTTGTAAAAAAAGGGAAATATTAAGCTAAAGTTTCCCCCAACTTGATTCCTTTCCTGAGGGTTAAAAACTGTTAAGGGGGTTTTAATAGCCTGGCAGGAGACAAGCTAATTTCATTTAAAATTGGATTTGTTCTGTCCACTTTGTGCAAGAATATTGCCTCCACTTACAAAGTTTTTATCTCTTTCTATCAAATTATTCCCTCTTATTATTCTATCACAAAAACCTGGAAATGGCAAAACAAGATTTTAAAAGTGCATAATGCCTTGAAGACATTCTTGTAAAGTACACATCCCCTCCATAAACTGTTAAAAGTGCAAACTTGTTGCGTTACAGAGTAGAAAATGAAGCACATGTGTTTCACATATTCCATATAGTAACAATAATTTAATTACAAAACCAGTGTAAAAATTCAAGGAGTTTGTAGGAATGATATGTATGATGACATGAAGCCTACCTGTACGTGCATACTCACTGGAGACTGTGAAGACAATTTCTATAATGAATTGTCATTTAAATCATTTGTCTGGAACAAAATTCCCAAGATGTGCTGGTCATGTCAACTGAAAAACTATTTACTTAACAATCTGAGGTCCCGCCCATATCTTCACTAAAAAAATATGATTTTAGAAAGCATTTCATGCTATTTGTCATTTATTTTACACAGACTAAACATGGAAGGGATCGCACTGGCTGAGAGGTAATGCTGTGTATTCAGATATATGCATATATAATTCCATAACTACATTACGCATGTAGTTGAAATTCTTTGATCTTCATACCGGTATGTATATCACTTGTGTTAGGTGCTTTGAGAACTCAATCTGAGTTGACTTGCACTACACAAAAATGTTACAATGCCCTTATCATCAAAAGCTTCATACTTTTTAGCAGATGTAATGCTCTCTCTTAGGAATGTAACTACCCAATGACTGTATGAAATAGACATTTTAATTCTATTAAACAGAGGAATTGGATAGTATTATACATACTTGAAATCACCACAACAAAGGTACCAGACAGCGATATGACTCAACTATGATTGTATTCTGTCTGAAGGTTAGGATAAGGTCAAAAGTAATTGACAAACCATCAGCTTTTTGTAAAAAGATGTCTCCATCATAGTACATAGTACACAAGACAAAGATTCTACTGACAAAATACTGCATGTATACCCTCATTGAATTTTACTAGATCCTTCAGAAAGTACATATATATTCTTCATGGCATGTACCACTAATGGTATCCTTCAACATTTTTGTTGCTTCATTTAAAGAATAACAAGGACTTGTCTTGGAATATTTTGCCCTTATGAATATCACCACTTTCAAAATCAAATCCTAGCCCTTGAATTTTAGTAACATTAGTCATTACCAGCTGCAAACATTACTGTTATGACAACATGCATTTTTGTGCACATGATTCCAACAACTACAAATATAATAGTACAATGAAGAGGTAGGAGTTGGTGCAACCCGTAAGTCAAATCTTTGACAATGAATATTAACCACAATTCTTTTATGACTGTATCACTGGCTTGCTATTAAAAGTTCTAATTCCGTCCCGAGGCTATCAAAATCAATTTAGCGATGCCATTACAATGAAACCACAAACTATACTTCACTATACTGTAAATAATATTTCCAACAACAAAGTTGGAAATGATTTTGAAAAATTCACCTTGGAATGACATGTCAAGTTACATTGCTAGATCTCCTCTAATTTTCACATCAAACTATCAAAGCTTGAATTATCATCACCTCATCCTCACTCAATTGTAATTAATTAGCCAATTTTTTTGTCCTCAACCTCCTACCCCTTGAGTAGCAAAACAAACAAAAATCAAGAAAAAAGGGGCATTTAACAACATTCCCCGCCTTTTGAGTAAGAAACTTTGAAAAAAATCAGGAAAAAATCAGAGAAAAAAAAAATTAAATCGGGTAATTATCATGCCTGAACACATTATTCAACAGAAGCATATCCAGAACTTGGCCTCAGAATGGGCAAAACATTTCACCTAATAATGATCCAAGGAGGGCCCTAAACTTGGGATCTCCCAAAGTCACGCGAGGTTACCCTAGGCTTCAGCGGGTCACGAGTTCGATGGACGCCCAGACTATTGGCTAGGATTTGCTGAACGTTAGGGTAGATTTCTCGACCACTTATCATGGCATGGTCCCGAATGTTGGATGGAGACAACATACTATCATTAAATTCACTTTTACATTTCACTCTTCATACTCCATGTAATCTAGTTATCACAACCACAATCTCACCTTATCGAAGACATGACTTGTGCAAACATTTGAGAATACTTTAGGACAAAGTTGATCAGCTTCGGTGTGCTGGCTCTAGTCTGGATTTCACGATCGCTAAATTTGAAATCGCATAGCGCCCCCTTCGACGTGAGACGTTATCGTCTGATCTGATTGGACAGAAGTTTTATTGCCAGGGGGAACCGCTTGAAGAGCTTGGTGTGCTCAAGTCGACAATTGCTCCGGCCTCCATTTCGTCAAAGATTTTAAGTGTGGGGTTGCATATAGGTTTTTAGCTTAAGTTAAGGATTAGGGTTCAGGTAAGGTAAGTCATCTTGACTGCAGAGCATGTGTCCTACAGTCCTACAGCCCGTCATAGTACAGTAGATATTTCCAGCCTTCTCTTCCAATATGAAGATATGATATTAATTTGCAGTCTCAGCCAACACTATATACTTAAACCAAACTTTTTTCATCTTCTCCCTTTTTGCTTTTCTTGCTCTATTCCTCTCTCAACTGATTTGTTTTCTGTTTACTTATTTTGTAATCATACTTGTCAATTTCATTCCACTCACGATTTCAACTGTCCATCTATTAACTTCAGAGAAATATTATGATTTCCATATAATGGAAAACATGATCTCTCAGATATTCTTGCTCATATAAACATGCAGTGACCATTACTTTTTTATCACCTACACTCATTATTTCCTACTGTAATTTTTGTTTTGATTTTATTTTGTGTTAACAATGTTGCTGTACAAAGTCGGTAAAATCAAAGTACAGATTTGTTAACGGTATGATAAAACCAAACATAATTAAATAAAACTTTTTTTTTTTAAATGGTTAGTTTTTTTGTAAGAATTATGATTTGCTATAATTCTTTCTTTTCAGTTCATTTTAGAAAATTTACATTGATGTTGATGTTTGAACATTTTGTTTGCCTTTATAATGCATCTGCAAACAAATTGGGACATAGTTTCTCATCTTTTACTTTAGTTTTTGTCTGTCATTAACACAATATCCACATTAAATACTGATAAACTGAAAGTGGTTATAATTGCCAATATGGTGACCATGCAACAAAAATAATTTACAAAAGACACAATAATAGATCTAATTTTTGTTAACAAAAGTTTTACTTTTGAACCTGTATTTACACGAGACAAATATACATAATCAATTATGAGTTAAAATGCTGTAAAATATATTTCATAATCATCACCTTGATAAGATCATACAACATACATGAATAATTTATGCAACTACAACTGATTGCATAATGAATTTTGTGATTGCCAAAATATAATAAAATGTTAATTTATTTGGTGGAACGTCAGGGTACAACAGGACTATTGTATAAAGTACTGAACACCCCCCGATTATGAAGAAATGAACATTTCGCAACACTTATTTAGTTCTTCTTAATCAAAATGGAATGTAAAGTCTAACATATAACATGTGAAACATAGCCACCCGGGCATGGGATGTTTGGTTGCCCGAAGTAGTATTACAAGTGCTGGTCATATGTGTACAATGGGAACTCATTAAAATAGTAAAGACATCAGGGGGGTGTTTCACAAAGATCCTAAGTTGGACTTAACAATAATGGAAAGCTGTTAGCATCAATGAAAATATTTTGTACAAGTTATTTCAAAAGGCATAAAATGTTGATTCAAATCATTCATATTTTCTCTTATCAAGGAAATTTCATGTTCTTGATGTGGAATTTATGAAAAGTCTAAAATACTTGAATTTTCACTATTGATCTTATTTTATTTTAAGGCTACTAATGACTCTAAGTTCAACTTAGGATCGTTGTGAAACACCCCCAGTTCCATGAAAATTACCTTGTTGTATTAGGTATCTCCTTACTGTAAAGCAGTTATTTTTGTGCTATTTTTTTATTTTCGTGAATCAATTATTGATCAAAAATTGAACAACACACTAAAATATTTCAAGCAGGGATCGTTGAATTATGAAATCACTAAAATAAGCCCTGTCGTATGTCCCTAAGTGGCTACCACTATAACATGAGCAGTCACCAGGCCATGCAAAACAGTTTGAGACCACAATGACCGTAATTGGACACTTCAATAGATACATAATTGGTAGTCGTTGTGGCATTACCCGAATTTGTCCTTAAGTCCTTGATCCAAGAAAATACCTTAACGCAAAAAATATTGCCTTATACGATATATTAGAGCTCTTTACCATAAGACTCCACTGTACAAAGCTCAGCTAACTCGTTACTTTCAAATTTATTTGCCCTGTACCGGTAGTCCATTTTCTTAGCCTTTGAACTTTATGCAAGCTCTTATCTAGTTAAGAATAAGTACAGTGATTCTTTTTTCCTGTATGTGTAGATATTTCTCAGTGCTTCCAGCTACCCATAATCATAAGTTTGTTCTTCTTTACCATCATAGACTGTTCATCATGCATTATTTTCTCACAAGAAAAATAAGTAGTAGTTTTTTTAAATTTCAGTTAGAGTTCCAACTATATCTATACTAGCAATCTGAGCATATCTTGAAATGCTTGAGTGTTAAATCCAAATTACCCTTAAAATAGAAGGAAAGGTCTAAATGTCTTTAAATGGACAAACACAAAAACTTAAGAGATACATTCAGCCTTAAACTACATTAAAGGATTTTTTGTGTACATAGAAAGAGGAGCCATAAAATTATATTTTAAAATTTAATATCCCCATTTCCAAATATGAAAATAACATTTTCTATGCACAATAATTTGAAATTATATCACATGGTTTTATACTCTGCAACTTATTTTCATGACAGATGAAATTGAACAAAATATAAATATTTAAAAAACTAGAAGTGTCTTAGTCATCTCAATATTGCCATGCTAATGACTAAAGCAAGGTATTTAACTGGGATAAATGAATACAAAGTACAACAAATACATTTAGAGTGGCAAAGCTACAAAAAGAACTACAAGGTAAAGCAAAAGAACTAGGTGAACTTACAGTTCCTTACAAAATATAAATAGGTAAAGAAATACCTTACTTGCCACTATTGCATTTTAATTAATCATATGTATTCAGTAGTAGGAAGGGATAAGGGAAAAATATGCCTAAAATTAAATTATTCACATTATTGACCATGTAACAAACAAAATAAAATCAACAGTAATCACATTTAATTAAGTGTGTTTGATAAATCTTACTGTGTAAGCTGTTTACAATTAACTACATGTATTTTGTTACAAGTAACAAAGATTGAACACACCTTTCCTCAAGAAAAGAATACAGTCGCCCAAATACTTCCTGAAGCATTCAAATGATGACAAAGGTAGAACCGTGATTGTAAGGACGTTTCACAGCGATGTTCACACACACCTTAGCAGCGTAGGGTCAGCTTATGATATATTTACTATGCACAATACAAAGAACTCCAGGCATTGTGCATAACCAGCTGGCCCTGTGCAGCTCAGTTGCACACAAACATTATTGTGGAGTGTCCTTAAAGCCTATCTGCACTCGTTTGGCCAGGAGGGATTGGACCTCCCTGCGTGGTCACTGACAGGTGGTCATCTCATCAAATCAGCTCTCAATTAACATAAGAAAAAGGGGACCATGGGGGACCAACTGATACCGCTTAGACATTGTTTGCTATATAGAGGGCGCAAGAAACTACAAGTAGTGAAGTCCCGCTTTAAGACAGAATATTTTTTAAATTTCTTCTAATGGAAGACTTGGATTGAATACCAGCTCATAAAGAAACTCATAATGGAAAGTCTCTCTTCCTGAACAACTAGATTTGTACTAAGAGCCTCAAATGTAAACACAGCTGATGAACTTATGGGTCCTGAATCTGAACGCTCCCATCAGCCATTCCAAAGTATGCCCTCTTTGCCATGTTGATGAACAACCCTGTATCTACCACACCTGGTTGAAAAAAAAATGATGAAAGATTGAGAAAGATGGTGAATGTTTTTTGTTTTAATTGGCTATTTTCATAACAAACAATCAGATTTTAATAAGAATATCAAAAGAAAAAGATTGAGAATGATGGTAAATGTTTTTTTTAAATAAATTATTTTCATAACATACATGTATGATCAGATTTCAATAAGAATAACACTGCAATTTTTATGATGTTACATACAAACACTATTCATCTAAATGTTAAACCTTTCTTCCAAATTGCCCTACATTGCACATCTCACTGTATCATTAATATATTTTTTTTTAATCAAAACCAAAATTAACACAAAATGAATAGCAATGTTACTCATTGTGTCTTCAGTGAATACATACAATATGATAACAACAAACTTGTTTTACTAATAGAAAGATACACAGTAGCCTGTTTGCTCTTTAATACAACAACAACCAATGCCAACAAAAATAATAATATGATCCTGTTTACTAAGTGTAGCATCACTAGTACTAATACTTCTGGAGGGTCATGCAATCATATCATCTTAGCTTCAGCCTGGCTACCATCAGGTGCTCAAGCATTCATGGATTTTCTTCTTATGAAGTACCCTTTTACTTCACCTTAGTGGAAAGTGGCAAAATGAAGATCAATAATGTCCTGCCAAAGGATATTAGTGATTTGGTAGAGATTTGAATCCCAAACCTTGTGCTTCATAATCTGGAAACCTATACACTAGCCCACAACATCTTCAGAGAGAAGAGTTCTTAAACAGAGTTTAAAATATAATGATGACATACCTGGAATCATCATAAGTTCCCTGTTGACTGTATCCCACTTCTCAGGGTTCTTATCAAACTTCCAGTCCAAGATGAAATTGCCGTTATCCGTCACTACTGGACCCTGCAAAGAAGAAGTACAAGTTTTTTTAAATAGTTAAAGTGAAAACACACAAAGGAGTAAAGTAGTAAGGTTTTATGCATTACAGTTTTATTTCATACCATTTTTTGGTCACTTTGAAAATATGCAGAGTACAAGGCTGTTCCAAACGGCTCTTAAATTTTATTAGAAACTAAAAGTGCAGGAGAAAGAGAGTATTTTCAATTCATCCCTGTGTTTGTATTGGATATGCCACATATATGTAAAGGGCTAAATGTTTAAAGAAGAAAAGTCGACATTGAAAAACCAGATGTAATAAAATCTTTCTTGACTCCTGTGGCTGTTATTTGTGGCTTCAGTTATGAAGGGTTATGTCGCCCTCTACTGTAGAATACTTACAGCTTTTGCTTTAGCCATCCTGAGTTCTGGCGAGCCACCAAATTTGGTCTGAATTGTCTTGATGACTGGGCCACATACCATTAGAAAACAGGTATATTCAAGATGTATTTTTCTGAAACTAAATTGTTTTCTTCACTACTATGACTATTATCTATTTGTTTGGTTTAAATTCTAGACGAGAGTTATGCAGCCCCCTGGTGCAAAGAACTTACAGCTTTTGCTTTGGCCATCCTGAGTTCTGGCGAGCCACCAAATTTGGTCTGAATGGTCTTGATGACTGGACGATAGGCCATGGGAATGACTTCGATTGGAATGCCTTTTGTCCAGTTGATACCTAGATCTGATGACTGTTTCCTGCAGTGAAAAGTTTCAGAAAGATGGAAATCTTGGAATAAATAGAATGGTCACATTACTTTGGAGTGAAAGTGTACTTTGAGACATCATCTCTGAAAATTATTCAGAGTTGGTGATCCTCCTTTAAATAAAAATATCTGAGTTATTGATGGTTGATCCAAAAAAGTATTACAAAAGTGGCAAATGTTGCTAAAGAACAGTTAATATGTGGAAATTTCTGTCAAGAGTCCATACTAAAGAACATAATGTGTTTTATATATTAAATAAATCATTCTCCACAGTACTTTTCCTCCCTGTGAAATTGTGTCTGCAAGGGAAATTTCTTCCAGGTGGAAAGTTTAACCCCCAAAGAAGTCATCCAGTAAATTTAAATCCATCTTATTGAAATTAGTGAAAGTGTGATGTACTTACCTGTAGTCTGCTATGACAATGAATGTATTGGCATTAGCAGCTACAATCTTTTCTTGTGTCAGGCAGCCTCTAAAATAAACACAAAGAAAATGGAAAAGTAAGTTTTTTAATCCCTGTACTGATTAACATTAAAATAGAGTTTGCATAAACTAAGACTTAAACTGTATTGCAGTTTTAAGGTACTATGTCCCATTTGCAGGCCAAAAAAATGAAAAAGTTAAATTCCAACTGCATTTGAAAGATAATACTAATTTAGAACTTCCCTAAAAAAGGTGGGGCTTGAAAATGTCTTCAAGTGGGAAAATAATGACTATTAGTTGTCAAATCGACTTCAGGGCTATAGAGCCCAAAAGTAATAGTCTTGATTTTCAGACAATTGTACCGAATGGTCATATGTTTTATGCTGTGCAAAGATTCAATCAGTTTAATCTTGGCCATCACAAGAAGTGGGTTATTGATGTAGACAAATGCTCATGTACCCTGCACAACTCTTTTCATGTATGTTATTACCAAAGAAGAAAAAAAGCCAGTCAGTCACTCAATAGTGTCTGACAGTGAAGTCTAGCAAGTAAACGGGTTTCCTTGCATAATTTGAATATGAGGACACTGCTAATGTTTAAATTTCACAGATAGGACATACATGACATATTCATAATTCCTGTAAAGTTCTACAGAATTTGAGGTTGGTTGCAAAAGGGACATAGTACCTTTAACACATATCAATTTTCCTTCAGTTTTCATATTAAAGCCATCATAATTGTAAATTTGTAGTCACATTACAAGAAAGGAATGTTCACAGGTTTAAAATTTCCTGATGCCTGCCATCTTGTAAAACATAAAAATTCACAAACTGAATAGAAGCACTTTAAGACATAGAGGTATACATTTTTCCTTGGGGGGGGGGGGGGGGGGGGGGGGGAGGGAATTTTTGTATTATTCTATCAATAGGGGACTGGTTCTTACTTCTTTCTCATCTCATCCAATACTTGATCTCTTGAACTTTGATAATACAATGGACATAAATATATTTAAAAAATATTCTCAATTGGAAGATAAGCAATATTACTTGAAGGAAGGAGTGAGTACTTACCCACCACCTTTAATACATGTCAACCCACTATCCACTTCATCAGCACCATCGATAGCTACATCTAGCTGGGGTCAGAGGTCAAATGAAAACAAACATTCCCTTTACAATCCTCATTAAAAATCATATTGACTTAAATTCCAATATTTATTACACCTATCTAGTTTCAAATTATTTCTGACAGCGATCATGAATCTTTACTTTTGCATGCTTTGTACCTTTTAACCCTTACTGTACTGGGCTATTTTGAGTACCCCGTGACTGGGGGGGGGGGGGGGCTGGGAGGCCCCCCCCCCCCTATCCCAGCCCCTCCCCCCTATGATTTTGGCCGTCGAAAGTCCGATGAGCGCGAAAATTTGCATGTTTGTAGATATTTACGTAAGGAACAAAATGGTATAATTAGTTTTTTCCTAATATGCACATTTTTGTCGTTATAGCCTAATTAATTATGCAAAATGCTAATTTTATGCATTTAACAAAAAACTCTTCATATTTGTCTGTAGACTTGTGAAGAATGTTGAAAATGTATTGAATAACTGTTTCCTTCATCTCAAATTCATGAGGTTACATTATTTTTTAAATAATAATAATAATAAATTTATATAGCGCAGCTTTTATACAAAATATATTCAGCATAAGTTAATTTGCATAAATTATGAATATGCATTCATGAATATCAAATCTAGAAATATACAGGGAACTAGAATCTTTACAAAAATTGTCAGACTCCACTTTTGAATGTTAATTGAAACCCATTATTCCTATGAAACTGCTTTTCTAACATAAAATGGTTATTTTGATGTAATTAATAATGCAAATTTATGCAAATTTGATGCAATTTTCAAATATTTAATTTCTTTTGTATTTTATTGTTTTTTATTTCAAATTATATCTATTGTTTCATTTCTAATAGATTCTTTTGTTCTGGAATACATCAAGTTACTTTGAGAAACATATAAAAGCAATTTGATATCAATTCATAGTATTCACATTTCTGCTTGTACATGAATATATGCAATTATAGCATATTTTTGATGACATGCGCATACTAATTGTTATGTAACACCTTACAGGTATATCCGATTTCAACAAAAATGGTATCAAAATGTGCGTAAGACTTGAGGGGAAAAAGTCATGAAACGACAATTCAAAAATCCAAGCGATTGCGGCGCAATCTCCGAAAATGTCGAGGGGGGGCCTCCCAGCCCCCCCCCCCCCAGTACAGTAAGGGTTAATAGCTTCTGTTTATTGTGTGATTTCGGCTTTCATTCTTGCTGTTTATTGTGATGAGTGCAAGTTTAAAACCTGAAGTATGTCAATCTCTGCTACTCTTTCAAGAATGTATGAACAAAAGAAAACATGAAAATAAATTCATTTAAAGCTACAAAGATCATTATCCTGTTTTACTTGTAACACAATCAAGGAAATTACATATAAAAATTAAATTTGGATATCTATGCCAAATTAAGCTTTACTGCTCCACCAAATAAAACAAATAATCAAAATGAGACCCTAGTCATTTTTTGTAAAATTCAGAAAATATAAAACCAATTGAAGAATGTCACATTTAGAATTTTTTGATCTGGGCCCCATTTCACAAAACTTGTCATCAGTGAAAAACTAGTAAAATCCTTGCTTCTGATAGGTTATCAGCAGATTTGTCACTGATTTTTTTCATTTGTCATTGAAACAGGCTTTATGAAACTAGTCCTTACACTTGAATTGTTGGTATCTGTTAGTGTTGAGCCTGCTGTAAGTCTGAGAGCAAACAAAAGAATGTCTAGTCAACACATGCCACATTCCCATGTAATGTATGGAGCTCCATACATTACATGGGAATGTGGCATGTGCACTATGAATATGACGAACAAAGAAAGCGGACAAAATATACAGTTCCTCAGGTAGACAAGGGAACATCCCTTCACTGCTATTATGTAAAAAGGTGAATATGCATGTGACACCTGTTCTACATAATAGCAGTGAAGGGATGTTCGTTTGTCTACCTGAGGAACTGCATATTTTGTCCGCTTTCTTTGTCAGTTATGTTCATAGTGGTGTTGACTAGACTAGAGGTTTACTTACCTCTGGTGTTCTCTCAAGGTCACTCAGGGTCAGCCCATTCTCTACGATGAGCTGCTTGGCTTGGAATGATGTAGGTACACATGTCACTTGCAGTTTCTCTTCTTTCACTCTTTCAGCTACATTCAGAGAATAAAAGAATAAAAGAGGAATGATAAAATGATAATAACTTTTAAATTGACACCATTTTTATTTCCCAAGTATCGATCCAAAAGGTTAGTCAAGGCACACATAGGAGCATCACTATCCTGGCCGTGTAGTAAAAGCTATGCTTTTGATTCTCAACATTTCAAACACCACTGTACAAAACTCAACTGATTTCACTCAAAATCGGTACTTTAGTGACAATTGATGACACCTAAATAGCAGTAAAACACATTTTTTTAAACTTACTGATGTTAAAAAGAATAATTTCAAAATTCAAAATTTAATTCAGTGTTTACAGCTGCATCAACATCAACATCATTGTGTGCAGTCTATGCAATATTGTGTGGTGTGTATATTTGTGTATAGGTCTAATAATACCTGCCTCACAGCAAGCATGCAGTACTACAGGTCAATACACATTAGCATTGACTCTCTATGCTTTGCTGGAGTGAGTCAAGGCACCTACACAGTTGATCCTGGCTTTAGTCAATCTGCCTGGGCAGGGCAATAAAAGCATTCAAGGAATAACACTTTCTACCAGGTACCCATTAACTAAGCCTGGGTAGAGAGAGGAAACTGTAGATAACTGTCATGCCAAAGGATAATGGTGCCACAATCTAGCAACACATCACACCACTACTAAGAACACTGCGATATAGTGTACTCATTACATAACACATTTAAATATATTTTGGGAATAGCCCAATGGATATCTTTAATATACAATGAATCAAAGTTTACTTAAAATGTAGTTAGAAATTACTTGTACATATATAAGTCGCATTACCTCTCCTTATAGAACTGCATCTACCCAAAGCTAATATAATGGAATGTGACATAGGGAAACATGTGCCCTTCTCACAGCAAGCAAGTACACTTAATTAGGTTTGGACAAAAATACATGCTCTGTTGCCCCCTACAAGGATCTGTTAGTGTTAACCTTTGGCAATGGAATAAAATTTGTATAATTCAATTTTATTGCGGCTTTAACTGATACACATATTATGCAGACCACACACTCATACCAAACTGTTCTGAATACAACATGTATCTATTTTGGCGGTGTATTTAATGAAGAGAAACCAATGAAAAGACATTTGAAACAAAGGTTTTTTTTTGTAAGCGATCCACTCATATTGTTCGATGTTTCTTCTCCATTTCCTATGATTTCACAAAATTTAGAATATTTGCTAATCAAATCGTTGGCACCAAATAAAATCAGACATTTTTTTCTTCTTCTCTTTTTCATGAATTTGATGTCTACCTAAATGGCTGAACAATGACCATGAACTCTTTGATGCAAATTAAGAAAACAATTTGGGAGCCCTCTCCATAAATTTGATGAACCAGCTAGGTCCGACTTAGTTAGCTTTTATGCCCATGATACAAACCTAGTCTTTCAACGGCAAACACAATGGTAGAGCCACTTCCTACTCCCAGTCTGCAGTGGTCCTGAAAATTGAGAGAATTCAAATAAATTCATATTTTGTAAAAGAGATGATAACGATGACAAAATTGGTATAGTGCTGTGATCAAACGTTTAAAGTACAAGTCCACTCCACTGAAATTTGGTTACATTACGAAAATAGCCTATTGTCAGAATTTATACTGCTGGCACTTTCGTTGTGAGGAGCATACCTCACATCCGTGGCAATTTAAATGTTTCGCTCTAAATAACCGAAACAAAAATCGCTCTTAAAAATCACCTGATTGAAGTACGCCCGTGATATTTGGCAGTTTTAACCTAGATTCTATGATTTATTTACAACATGCTATAATTTTTGAAAATTGGATTGGACTTGGGCTTTAACCGTCCGATATCCGTCCATGGCACTATCCGTTTTCAATTTGGCAGTTTCGAATACATTTACAGATAAATATATCAAAGGGGCTGTAGCATGGCATGAGAAATAGATAGGTCTAGGTCTAGAACTAGCAGAAGTCTACTGGTTGACGCCAACTATGTCTTCTTTTGGACAACTGCACATAAATAACATAGGTCTATGGACTTAATTAACTGGGTCAGCACGCTAGCATTCGCGAAACAGACCGAAGTTCTCCTCGGTTTTGTGTATGTTTCACGCACGTAACGTATACTGAGCTGCGGCTGCGTCGTCCGTATATACCTGATTCATTGGCCCGAGTCAGGCCACGGGAAAGACACATACTGACATAGTCTTGTCATGCAACAGCCCCTTTAAAACAGAGAAGAACATGAAAACATGCACATGCATCATCATAGCATGTGACAATTCATTTGTGTCATTCATTGTTTTTGACAAAATAAATGAAAATCATTACTTGTTTTGACAATGTTATCTCTTCAATCTCATTTACTTTTATAGTTTTGAATTTTTATTAGACTGAATACCTTCACGTGGTTGTTGACTGCGGCACATGCTGCAGCCTTCTTGGCCTGGTCAATCAGATCCATTGCTGAGGAATGTCCAACTCCGTTTGTTGTAGCCAGACGACACAACCGTTCTGTAGAAATGCATGCATTCCTGATGCAGTTCTTCGCAGGGTTAATTGCACTGTTCGCCAACATTTCTGAGTGGTTTTAAACAATTAACACGGAAGTGGATCAGGCGCCGAATTGGAAAAGCCGTGCAGGTGCATACAAATTAATAGAATTTGAAAGAACTTGAGTGCGGAGACAGGTGCGCAATAAATCACTTTCCAACATTAATTCACTAGCTTAGGCGGTTAGCCCATGTGCTTTTAGTTAATCAACTTTTCTCGATTGATGAGAGCTTGTTTTTTGTGAAAAATGGCAGATTCCGTATCAGCAGCGTTGCACGAATGCCAGAGTAAGGTTGACTCAGGAATGAAGTCACTACTCAATGACTTAGATAATACAGTTCTTCGTAAATTACAGGTAAATTTACAACGATATTTGATGGTTCTAATTTTACTGTCTTCGGTCCCAAGTGTTGAGTTTGGTGTGTGTCTGGTGTGTGTCGGAATTTTCTTTGTAATTGTAGCTGTGTGTTCCCTAACTCCGGGAAGCTCCAACACCGGCGCGCAGCTGCGCGCCGGTGTTGGAGCTTCCCGGAGTTATGTGTTCCCATCAAACTGGCAGAGTTTCTGAGATTTTCATTGTTTCAGCTTGTGTTAATTATTCAGTTTGAATATCTATGTTTAAAGTACATTTGGAAAATCAGATGTGTTGAGAACAAAGTTCAGATTTTAAATGTTATCAGTAGTCTACTGGGCGCTGGTCCGACAATAAGGATCGTCTGCATAAATGAAGATCGTCTTCGTAAATACTAAACGCGGACGGATGCGTCCTAAAAAATAAGGATTGTCTGCATTTTCGCAGACGATTCATATTTTTGATCGGCGCATTGGCGATGCGAAAAACGATTCCGCGATGATTTTCTTGGTACATTTTACATTGACTTTGTACAGAGACTTTCACATTATGAGCAATAAATCCTCGGGAAGACGGACAAAAAATGCAGACCATCCTTATTTTTGAGGATGCATTTTGTCCGCGTTTATGAGGATCGATATCCTCGTTTATGAGGACGATCCTCATTCTCGGACCAGCGCCACTACTGATAAAGCGCGGCTTACCACCGAAGTTTCTAACTTAGTGCTATAATGTAATAATAATGTCTATATAAATCTAGGCTCGATGATTTTTACTTTCACTTTGTCTTTGGCTTAAACTTTAAAGTTTCATAAAGTTTAAACTTCTCAATTTCTAACATTTAACATATTTTACTGTCATTGTTTTCATTTTTGTAGAAAGAGATGTATCTGTGCAGTGCAAGATGCTGTGATCAATCATCAGGAGATCGGCAAGGATGTATACAGAGATGTCAGCAGCCAGCACAACAAACAGAAGAATACGTGCAGAAAGAATTGACAGATTTCTTAGTAAGAAAGGGTCATTTTATTTCATTTTGACTTTTTAAATTGAAGCAGAAAATATGCAAGACCGAACAAAATCATTCTTTGTCAGTCAGGATATGGTCCACTGAGACCACATCTGGCTTTGCCAAATCGCTCTCCCACATCTGGGAGTTGGAGGAGAGCATGATGGACAGACATTATTGTTTGTTTTTTATAATCCATACAAACAGATTTTTTCTGTCTTAAAGCCCCTCTGAAGTGTTGGGAGCCCAAAACTTGTTTAAAAAATAACTTAAATTGTACAATGATGTGATAGAGTATGTCATTTAACACACACTTCTGCAAGGATTTTCAAAAGAAATGTTTTTGAAGATGAGTATTGATGACATAATTCCATATTTGGGTTTACTGTTGTAAGGAGAAAACCTCAAATTTGATTACCGGTAAACGTATTGTTCAACATCTAGGGTAAAAGATGAACGTGTCCTAAATAGCTTGAAAATCATGTTGGAAAGTTGCAAGCAAACTTTCCAAGGAGAAAGGAGAAATAATTCCCATATTTCTTTCTTGCTAAAGTGCACTTGAGGTATTGTAAATTATTTTGAGATGTAATGTAGTCCGCAAAATTTTGCATGATTATTTTCCAAGTTATCTTGATCATTATCTTGATGTCACAAACACTCTCTGACAGTCCACTATATATGATACTATGGATATCGGTAACATCGGGTTGAGATTATCATATTTGAGCCATAAAGTTGTACCGTCATCTTTGTTTTGTTTTCAGGACCGGCTCCAGAGGTGCACCCTCCAGTGTCAAGATGAAGCCAAGGACAAGATCCGAGACAAGATGTCGTCTGCCGATGAGGCTAAGGTCCGCAAGAACCTCGAGGGCTGCCTCATCAAGTGCGGTGACAAGCACACTGCCATGTTCCCTGCCCTAAACAAGCGATTGACGGACTATGTCAACCAGTTATTATGAGATATGGTGTAGAATAGAGAACATAGTATTCGTAACTAAGCTATTCTACTAATAATAATATAGCACAGATATAGTGAAGAAATAATTATGTTTCATGAAGTAACTTCTTATTTGTTCCTGATAACTGTGCACTATTCGTCTCTAATAGAAAATTGTGTGTGTGTCAAGAGCCAGAAGTGTTAACTCTTTATAAGTATACCGATACGAGTCAACACCTTTCTCGCTTGAAGCTATGTGACTTGTGTAGGAATTTGCCTTTTCTATTGAACATGTTGTGTTTCATGTACATTTTTTGGTCATGGCACAACATTGGCAGGCCATGGTAGACCTTTGTTCATGACATATATACACAGTATTAAAAATTCAACAACTGCAATACCTCTGCACAATGCCATATCGGGAAGTGCATTTTTTGTTTAATTTGAAGAGAGTCGACAAAATGACACAAAATTATATGTATTAGTTCACTAGAACTTGGAGAGACCTTCAGTCCACGATGCCATGTGACTATTGTATGTTGCCTACAAGAATATCGGAAAACCTGTACAAATGAAGTTTCATCTCTTTAGGTCATTTATGATTAACATAGTAAATTATTATGATTGTTTATCATTCACCAGTCAAGAAAATTAATATTTCTTTTTCTTCTATAGATGTTGTCTTGATCAATTGGATTAAGGCTTTTGGAATCTTCAAAATAAAACTTATTAAATGGGCATTTATTGATCATTAGGCTAGCTTGAAAACTCACTGCATCTTGGATATAAATCATTGTGAACAAAAAGAGATTTTTATGGAGCACATGTACATTATTAAACCAAAGATTTTAATATGGGATTGTGGTTACTGTAAATTTCATTTTTTGGATGAAGACACAGCATTTTGATGAGTTGCCAATTTGTATTTGATTGATCACAACTTCAATAATTCATAACTTTCTTATTTTCATTCAGAATTTGCTCAAACTTTCACTCACCTGATTTTCTTATTATTCTGCCTCTATCGAAACAAACTTATTTTTGGGGTGGACTTTCCCTTTAATGATGAGAAACATTTACTGAGCTCACTTTTAACCATTAATAATAAATCACCTGAAACTAGTGATTTCTTGTTTGAGACCCACATGGCCATTCTTGATCAAGCAGACAGTATTTTTGTCCCATATGTTAGAGATAGAGAGTTAGAGACCTGTACTTGATGTTCATATGAATTTTGCAGCATTCCTAGAACTTACATCAGAAGAAATATCAAGCACAATTACACTTCTGATTTAAATGTCTATTCATAATGGGGCACGGAATGAACATAAAAACCCTGGACTTACCCACTCAACATCCAAGCCACACTAAGTGGTAGAAAATGATGGACATAAGAATTTAAGCTCAATAATATCTGTCTGGAGGTTGATAAGAGAATTTGAGATGGTTTGTCACATATCACAACAGTTGGGGGCTGAAAAATACATTTCCCCCATTCCCCATTTAATGCTTCTGATTTCTCTTGAAAAAAAATCCACATCATATACAAAAAAAATATAGAGTAAAGATTGAACACACCATACGATTTTCCATACCCATAACATGCAACTTCAACATGCATAATTTACAATGAACTACATTATATACGAGTACATATTATTTGGTACAATACTCCTATTGCACATACTTTGTTCAAAAATAACTACTTTGGTTCTATAAATTAAGTAGAAGCTCAATAAAGATTAGGATATTCAGTCATAAAATAATTTAAATTATGAATACAGGAGCTCATATCCCAACAAACTTAGTTGATATGAGGGAAAACAATATTTTTCCCACCTGTCGTTGACTTGCATAAAAATAATGCATAAACACCCTGATATACTTTTGACAGCACTAAATGGAATGCCTTGTCATTGTATATAGTTTGGTATCATTTCATAGAGTAAATATAGCACTTAAATAATTTGCTAAAGTGACAATAAATATATGTATTACAAATTACAAAAATCATAAAAGCTATTTCACAGGGCAAGATATACCACATTATCATGTAAGTATATCAGACATTCAGTGAATAATGATTAAATTCAACATGGGAGAATTATTTCCCTACAAGAAGTAAATTTTGATGATTTGGGATTTTAAGATTAATAACGGAAAATGGCAAAAACTGTAAGTCTGTCATATTGAGACTCATAAATTGTTTGTATTGCTATCAATACCAATATAAAAGAATAAATAAATAAACAGTGTGCTTGTGGGAAGTTGCCGTACAAAATTGAATGAACTCAGGTATATTGAGATCAAAATAATGTTTGGAAATAAAGCAACCTCAAAATGCGGTTTACTGCATAATACAGGCCAATTGAAGTTAGTGCATTTAATCTTTCTGAATTTCTCATTGAAACTTCAACATGTTTGTAATCAAACTGATTTCATTGTACCTTTCACTTGAAATCTTGATTTATAAAAGAGCAGAGATTCCCATTTAAAGCCAGGACACTAAATTAAAATGCCCCCACCCCACTTACAAAAAGGAGGGGGAGGAAAAAGAGGGGACAATAAAGTTTGTCAGAGAATTCTTAAGCATTAAATCTTCTTTTGCCACACTTGACCCAGATGAGGTAAATGGGTACCTGGCAGGAATTAATTCCTTGATATGCTGGAGCGCTGTAATAGCAAAAAGAAGGTGCGCCTCGGAACAGAATTTCTAGAAAGACGCCGCTATAGAAATGCCTATTATTATTATTAACCTCACAAGAAAAACATCTTTTGTTTGCTTGTCACAGAATTGTGCACCCTGTCTGGCAGAGAATCCTGGGTCCACCACTGCCAAATGTCTGCTTAATTTACACAGCTTCAGTCATAATCTCTTCAAGCTTCTTGAGTCTCTGTCCGACTGATTTCTGATCGTAAGCCGGGCTGCTTCGATGAAGGAGGTTGATGATGTTCCTATACTCTAGCTCCTTGAAAGCAGCTCCTTGCTCAACGACGCTGTTCAGAATGTCCTGAAATATTCAAACAAAAATAGAGAACATTTTCATTTTTGTTGTTGTTGTAATAAATCTAGAGAATTTTCACATTAAGTTATAAATGCAGTTGGACTAAGGTTCAAGTTTCATTTGTTAAACATGACTTAGAATCAGGATAAGAATAATACAGGCCTATTCAGGGTAAATTGCACAACATATGTCAAGATGCTAAATTTTGAATTCTCTCATTTCCATAATCATAGGCTACATGCATATGTCAAAGGTTCTTGTAGCCAATAGGTCTATTTCTCACTACATGACTTCAAAGACTACCACTTCAATTCTGTCCCTCAAGGAGAAGAAAGAATTGAAAAAAAGAGAGAATAATTTCATCAAAATAGAATGAGAAATGGTGGGAGCATAGTTGCAAAATCAAATACATCCTCACAGAAAGGATGACAGGGAGATATAAAAATATAGTGAGGTAGACAGTTGTGACAAACTAAAAACAATGTTCATGTGGTCTTAAACATAGATTCATAGATTAACTTACATCAGTAGTCTTGTACATGAGTTCATAGTACTGCCTAGCATGGTCCAAATCAGTCTCTCTTGACATGGTGATGTTGGTCAGGTTCTGCTGTAAGATGAAGATGTTTCGGCACCTGTGAGGAAAAGAAGATGATTGTATGTCAGAATATAACTTTGTGCTATAATGGGAATTCTTCAACCAAAATAATAAAGTTTTAGCTGCTTTTTTATACTATATATTGAAGCACTAAAATACTTTTGACAATACAACCAATTCTATTACATACGTATTTGAACATTTCGGCTTCTCATCTCTCATCAAGGAAAGTATCAGTTCCTCATCTCATTAACTTTACTATTACTTTAGATTTATGAGCTTGATATACAAAGTATCCAAGGTATTTCTACCTGCTGTTCATCATGCAATACACCTTTGCAAATCAAATTGTTCTTCTAGGCATAAAAGCAGGCCAGATTTCAAACTAAAATATCAACATGATAATTCAATTAATACTAAATACAAAATGTTAATGTTAATGAGAATATAATTTATATTGTATCACATATGAGTCACATAACAAGCTGTAACTTACATCTTCTTGATTCCATTCTCATTGATTCTCTTGATGTACTGTGAGCTGTTGATCAGGAGATATGATACAAGATGACCTAGACCTTCAAACACATACCTGAAAGAGGGAAGGAAGGAAAGACAAAGGTATAAGTAACTTTAGAAAAAAATGGCATCACGTTCTCTCTTATAATCACTAAACACACAAACTCAATCTAAATTCTGTGAAGATCTTTTTTAAATTTTTGTTTCATTTATTATCATATCTACTGAAAATGTTGTTGATATTACAACTACCTGTACCGATAAATTATAACAGTGTTTGTCTTACCAAAAATAACACTTTGTTATTATCACCATCATCACAACAATCATATAAATCATCATTGTCATCATAATCATAATCATCAACACCACTGACACCACCAAGATCACCGTCATCATCTTCATCAGCAGCAGCATCTATTACGATAATCTATCATCATCATCACCAATATCATCACTGTATCATAGTATCACCCTCTTACTATTACCACCACCACATGCGCCACCACCAAGGTCATCATCATCATCATCATCACCTTCTACTGCCATCTCCATCATCATGTCTGATCAATGACAGGCCCATCACCATACAACAACAACAACAACAATGCCAACATCATACAAAACCACTTACTTAAACTTTGCTGGATGTAGACTGGTGTGCAACGCTTCCTCCAGACTGGTAAGATCCTTACTCAGCTTGATCACATTGGGGTCTGGATCCACGCTATCAACACTCGTGAAGAAACTTGACTGCAAGCAGATACAAAGAAAGTATTGTAGTACTGGCATGTAACTACATGTACTTAATTTCTCTAGGTATTTACATTTACACGTTCAAATTATTTTCTCCTTGTATACGCATGTACCTTTCTTATATCTCCATTAGCCTCTACTTATCTAATTTGTCTGTATGTATATCTGTATGTCTTTCAATATGTCTTTTCTTCTTTCGCAATACCCTATTCTTTTCTCTTCTCTAAATTTTTTTTTCCCCTTCTAGATTTTACTTCTTCTCCACACTTTCACATCTTGAACTCCAATGTAAACAGAGAACAATGTATAGACATGTGTAACAAACAAAATTCTTAAATTCAAATAAGAACAGAAGAAAAGCTCATATTTCACATAACACAACAAAAGGCCTTGATTACATTTATTTCTATTACTACCCACGTTTATAACAATCAAATTAAAAGCTACTAAAATGCATTTCCAACAACAAATACTGCATTGTTGTGCTGTATATGAATACAAATGCTAAAATAACAGAAATATGACGTGCTATCAGTATCTGATCATAATCCATGCATGAATAGTTTTAGATTCTTACCTGTTTAGTGACTGGCATGAGGAAGAAGAAACAGTGAAGTCTCACTTCCAGATGAAGGACTAACAGACATGTATCAGCTAGGTCCTGGAACTCTTTGGCTAGACCGATGAGGGAATGTAGAAGACTCATATCGACAGGAGGGATTTCCTGTGGTACAAACAAAATATAATAAACAATATATCAATTTAAATCATAAAACCATAACAGAGGATGTCAAATCATGTTTTTCTTCTTTACTGACTTTCAATTTTGACTTAAAATCATAAAAATAACATATTGGCCCCTATAATACTACAAAAGAGCTTACAGATTATGTCTACATGCTCTTTACATTAATATGAGCCCATATACAACAGAAATCCCACCCCTGTCCCCCTACAAACAAACTGCATTTCTCAAGCCAAGATTGTAAAGCAGATATTTAACATTAGGCTCCTCTATCCATATGAAGCCCTTCGACCACTAAAAACACTTCCAAATTAAAAATGCTGCTCTAGACTTACCAATGAGACTGATCCTTGGACTGTAAGCGTGTTGAATCCCTGACTGGGTAGTTGACCGGCAAAGTTCCTTACCCGGCAAGCAAACCATTCCTGCAAGAGGTGGAGATGAACAAATAACATTAACAAAAGAATAACAAATTATTACCGTTCATACATACACAATTCAAATTAAATTCAACATAACTTGTTATAGACAAAACACTCAAACTACTATGTAACTAGTGATTTGTACATATTTTTATCATTTTATCTGCATTCTTATCCTTTCCTTGGACAAGCCAGCACATCAAAGTAATCCTACCATCAATAACTGACCATACATTTTGCAGATGCTGCTGTTTATTCCAAACCTGAAATTAAGCACATTTGTAAATGAGGCTAATCACTTGTTGTTATTACTTGTTTGAGCTGAAACAGAAATTACATAAACAATTACCGCCTGAATGAAAATGAACAAATATCAATTGTATTGTCTTTTTTTCAACTTACCAGACTCTCATGAAGATTAGCAAGTAATCTCAAGGAACCTAGATCAGTCAAGACCTCATGGGTTTGAAGAAGTTTGTCTCCTAAATTAGTCACTAGTAATTCTGACTCCTGTTAACAAACGAAAATTGAAAAATGTTTTATTGTTATGGTTCTGCTGGTAATCTAATTTTTAGAAATAAAATTGTGTTCACATATGACTATATAAACATATAAAAGTTGAAAAGAAATCTGATGTCAAACAACACTATCACAATAGCAAATTATGAACACCATAAAATCATCCTTATCATGAGATCATTATCTCAATCTGAATATTTTGTATCCACAAAATCATCAATATCATTTACAATCACAATCACAAATATCGGTTGGATAAACCACTTTTAAACAATGAAGAAGCAATATTTAAGAAAAATCATTTAAAAATGGGCTTTCATACATTCCACAGAATCCATATATAATGCTCTTCAGGGGGTGTTTCACAAAGATCCTAAGTTGAACTTAACTCTAAGTTGGATTTAACTAGATGGAACTTCGGCTGCGCGCAGTCGAAAATGATGCCTCCGTCATAGAGCAATTTTACAAACCAAAACAGAAGAATTTTTTTAAATTCCAGTTCAATTGTAATCCATTAACAGGTTCTCAGAATATCGTGATTACAAGTGTTTCGCCGAGCGATGATTTTTGCTTGGTTTAGATTTTCTCTTTTTTTGCTCTTATAAGCTACCATAGGTTAGGTTCGGCACTGTCGCCATGTTCTTCAGTCAGCACTGATGCAGTCAGAAATGTAGTCCAGTTTGACTCATTTACCAGTTAACCCGTCAGTTGCCATTCAAGTATTCCCGACGAAGTTTTGTCCCGCCACAGAAGTGAGTGTTTAGATTAATATAAACTGGAATGTGAACTCATAAAACGGAAAATAAGATAGATTCAAGTTGTACTGTAAAATGGATTCTAAAAAACTGTATTTAACTCATTAGCATAATGCACGTGTGGCATTAATTCCAAGATGGCTGCGCCTAAAATGGCCGCGCCCATAAGACGTACTTTTATTCATGTGTTTTTTCCAGTTCAATAATAATTGTCAAAACAGAATTACAGTAATAGGCAAATATCGTTTTATGTCATTTATAGAGTAAACAGTGTATATATGTAGAAGTCCTAAAGATAAAGGATGTTTATATTTGTGCATGCTAGAATCTTGGATTTTATGCAGTTTGTTTGGGTGACAAAAGTTAGTCTGTGGAATTTGATTTAGCTTGCTTAAAAGTTGCAAGCCACCATTTATTGACTAGCTGATAGGTTAAGCTTTGCACCTCTGGCATAGTATTTGGACTGAGAATTGAAAGAAAGTGTTTAATCATTTTAAGAGTTAATAATGAAACTCGAAAGGATTGCTGTAGTGTAGTGCATGTGTGGATTACAGGAGTAGATTACAGATGTAAATTACAGGTGTAAATTACAGGTGTAAATTACAAGTTATGCCAGATAGTTTATTTTGTATTGAAGTGTAATCTCTAGATTATTACTGGGAAGTTTTATGCAAGTCAGATATTTAAGTTTAATTCATCAAACAGGGTTAAATTGTATGAAGTCATTTTATAAAACAGTTTTTCTTAGACGAGCATAAATATGCAAATTAGGTGCCTGTCAAAGTCAGTGGAAGGTCATACGATACATTTAAAGTGACAATCCAATGTTGAGGTTTCTAGAAGAAATTATTCTGTGCATATAAATGTGAATAATCAAGCTTGTGTATAGATGCAAGATAGAGATGTTTACATTTATTTTGGTTCATGCAAATTGACATTAATCTGTTTAAAGGGAAGTCAGGTCTGTTTGAGAAACTCTGAAAGTATGAGTGTTTGAAAGTAATGCATATATTAGAGAATGCAAAAGGTTTTGTAGCCATTGGCTCTGAACATCTGATAGTTAAAGGACGAGGTCAAGATTGACAGTTAATAGTTCGGAGGCAAAATGTGTTTAAATGAATCTTTATAGATTACTTGGTTTATTCAGATGTTTGGTATTGTATCTCATGTCAAGAATGATATACTAAATCTGTCACTGTTATTTTATCTGTTTTTTACAGATCGAATAAATAAGCTTCACAGCTTAATATCTCCATTTACGGCTGGACTCCCAAACTTCATTTTTCCCTTTCTTCAATTATTCAACAAGCAATTTCTCATATACATATATGACCCTTTGATCTTTGACCTCATGACCCTAAAATCTACTCAGTTCATTGGCTCTGCAAGATGTCCTGAGTTAAATAGTAATCCATCTGTCAGTTCTAATGAGAATGCGTTCACAAGCTATTTTTGCATACATAATGAGCCCATGACCTTTGACCTTATGAACCAAGAATCTACTCAGTTTATTGGCTCTGCAAGATACATAAATGAAGTTTGGCAGGAATCCATCAATCTGTTCTAATGATTATACGATCACGAGCTATTTTTTGCATACATAATGTGCCCTGTGACCTTAGACCTCGTGACCCCAAAATCTAATCAGTTCATCGGCTCTGCAAGTAATATACATGACCTAAGTTTGGCAGGAAAACACGAAAACATAATGCCTCCGGCTACTTCGTAACGGAGGCATAAAAATTATGGAGAGCCATTTGTAGCCTTAAAATAAATATATTCAAAAGCGAAAATTTAAGTACTTTAGATTGTTCATAAATTCCACATCAAGAACGTGAAATTTCCTTGATAGTAGAAAATATGAACGATTTGAATCAACATTTTATGCCTTTTAAAATATTTACAAAATATTTTCAAATGTGCTAACGGCTTTCCATAACTGTTAAGTCCAACTTATAGATAAGTTCAACTTAGGATGTTTGTGAAACACCCCCCTGGTCATTTATACATAACTAATCTGGACAATATCATCCACGTTATCTACCTTCTCATTTCTCTCTCTGATATCTTCTATTGTCTCTGGGACCTGATCGATGGAGTCTTTATCGGCCTTTCTCTCCTCCTGTAGGTTGAGCCAGTTAGGTAGGTAGCGTAGACACTGGTTGATATCGGTATCCTTCACCCAGGATGCACTGAAGATTCTCTTGTCTTCTGACTCGGGTTGCACTAGACCTGGGCAATGCAAACCAACAGTATAATAGCATTTATCCTCCATAACCTTGCACTACACCAATAACAAAGGGTAAGGGAAGTCTTTATCTCACACACCAGGCAAGTATCCGAATCACAGAAACATAAGTAGAGCTGCAGAAGAAAGAGCAAGACGCCCTCTCACACCAAGCCTGGCAGAAATCATCGGAATCGATGGATAGTGCCAACAAACCCAACAATAAGCATTGACTGACTGTTTTGTTCTCAGCTTGGATACTAAGACAGAACGTGCTTGTAAGTACGCATCAGGAGGATCTTCTTGTCTACATCTTCAAGTTCTATCTGAGGGGCTAGAATCAATGCCTTGCTAAAGGGGACTTAGGTGGTAGAGCATCAGGTCAGTCTTGAAGCCTAACTCAGAACTCAACTCTAACCACTGAGCCATAATAGCTTCTCTATTAAAAAAAAACTACGTTCATACTGTATCTGAAAGGTCGACTGACTGTTTTGAAACAGCAATCCTTTTTCAGTTTACAACTAACTGTTTTGTACACTTTGAGCTAAACATAGCCATTAAAATATAGATATTCCTTAGGAGACAACAACAAATTATTTAAAGTACAAGTCCACTCCACTGAAAAGTTGAGCTGATTAGATGAGATAAAAATCTAAAAAAGCCCAAATATAACTTGGTTTTGGAAAATGGTGCTCAGATTTATTTTCAATAATTTTGTTTAATGAGCAAAAAAAAAAAGTTTAAAATGATCGAGCAGGTTTTCCCCCACAGTGCATTTTTTGTGACGTATGGTCCTCACAACACAGATTTGTAATGTAACCAAATTCAATGCATACATCTTTCTGAAGTGCCTCGAGCTATTGGATTTATTTCTTCATCATGGCTTGTCACAATTTCTAAACTTGTCATTTATGTCAATGACAGTAGCCCTATGAAGATAACATCTTTACACACTTATTTGTTATTCTCTCCTGAATGATATTTTTTGTCTCTATTAAAAAAATTCTCCAGTCTCTTTTGAAAAAAGATTAAATTTGTTACCTCTGTATGTAGCATAGCAGGTCTCCTTGTAATCCTGTAAGATAGTGCACAGCATCTGAAGGAACTGGTCAGCATACGATGGCAAGTCAGTGGTCAGTTGACGGAGCGAGGATACGGCCTTGTCCATAGTGACCACGGCCTGGAGTAGAGGACAGGGGGCGCCCATGGTCTTCTGGGTCTGCACGTCCACTAGTGACTTCAGGGATTCACTTCCTGTGAGGTCAAGTGAAAAAAAATTGATGAATCATTCACTTCCTCTATGGTCAAAGGAATTGATCAATTTATTGTACAGTCACACATTTAGGCATAAGTAGCCTAATTATGTTCATACACTCATAAAATAAGAGCAAATTGGACAAGCAATTTAAATCACCATATTCTTAACATACTGTACATGATATCACAATTATTTAGTCTCATAGATAGAAGAGAACATACAGCATCTTTGGAAATAAACTTCCTATCAGTAAAAAAAAAAAATTGCTCTAATTGAATTGGTGAGTTTAATATCAAAATTGTCATATGTCACAAATATTATTTGTTGCAATTTTTTTTTCAACATTAGTGCTACTACAGGTATCACCAAAAAGCAACCAAAATTCTTTACCATTATTCATAAAAAAATCCATTATTTATCTTTAAAAATAAATTTGAGCTGTTTTGACAAACCTTTGGTAGCAGCTTGTAGATCCTCCTCAATGTCACCTTGAAGATAACCTAGGAAGATCTCCTTCACAAAGTCACTTACAAAATGATGTAATGTGCAGTGATTTCTGAAAAATACAACCATGAGAAATCACAATATAACCTTGATGACAATATCCATTTGCCTCTTCGATAAAAAATTCTACAAGCTACAAACAATGTGTTCATCATTGATACCAGTATTCAAAGTTAATAGCTGATATTCATGGAGTACTAATAAAAAAGGATGGATCATAAATTTTCCCACTTTTTTGAACTGATTTAATCTCTATCTTTGAGAGTCTCTTCAGCTATTTTCCTCCCATATTGAAACTTTGCAATACTTGTAGAATACATAACTAAATGTAATAATTCACCATTCTAATTCCAAAACTAATTTCTTATTCTAGAGTTGGGAGAAACATGGCTCAATATTTTACATAAAGCTTTCAGGTTTATTATGAGACAGATCCAACAAATAACAGTATGTGATATATGCAGTTAAATAGACTTACTCATCCAACTGACAGCCTACATGTACATTCTTTTTTAGCCACCTATATTTTCTCCATTTTCTAAACCCAAACTCACCCATTTGTGACGTTCATAGAAGCCTCAATATCTTTGATGAATCTGTTGAGTGGTTTGAAGATGATGGTGATGTTCTTAATACTAGGTTTACAAACCATCTGAGTCTGTTCACTTGTCTCATCTTCTGCTAGCACTTGACCATCCTATGGAAAAAACATTGAAAGACATTCTTAAAAGTAAATCTGACTTTAAAATCTACAAAGCCCTTAATGCAAATGCTTTATGAAATTATCCTGTCAAGAAAAGAAAAAAACCAACAACCAATCATAAATGATCTATATATGCAAATGAAAATCATACCTGGTACAAAACAGTTTAAAAACAATTTCATATAAGCAGCATAAAGGCTTTCCCAATTTTATTATAAATAAATAAGGATAAGGATGGTAAATAAATTCAGAAGCCTGTAATATTAATGGATTCTTCTCACTCGAGTACTGTATTTTGTTTACAGTTATCTCAAAATAGTTGTGTAACTGAGCTACAGCTGTGTGTCTTGTAGTAAGATCCACATTTTCTAAAGAAAGGAGAAATGATTTTCTGTCCCTCAGGCAGATATGTTCTGGTATTATACTATAGGAGGCGGTGATGGCTCAGTGGTAGAGCTGTGGTAGAGCAGTGGTCGAGTAAACGGGAGGTCCCAGGTTCAAAACCAAGTAAATGCCTTCATGCCCTTTGGTAAGGCTTTAATGCTTATTACCAAGTCCCTTCAGAGAGGACTTTGAGCCATCAGTCCCCTGGTTATTTACTTACAAGCATACACATACTTTCCTAGCAGTCAGGTAAAACAATCCTCTAACAACATCACACTACTTACCGAGCCATAGAACTCTTGCTTCTGTTCTCTCATGTAGTTGGTCATACTGATCGCATGAGACGACATATCGAACCGGAATAGAGGAACCTTCCTCTGTCTGGCTTGCTTACGTCTGCTGAAATATGTATTCAAATCACTGCAGGAAGAGAGAAAGAGAGAGAAAATGAATAAAGATATGAGACATATAACATGTACAGCAAAGTTATCATTTTCATGCTCCTTCTATAATATTCATTTACATTATAACAGGAAGAAAGTGAGCAAATAATAGATACAAATTTAATGAAATTGGTATTTTACACAAAAATGACTCTCATTATCCTTATAAGGCCTAAAATAAAAACTTGTTGCATTGCCCTTTGGGTGCCAAAACATGGGTCGGTCGGTCGGAAAAGTTTTTTTTTTTGTTCGTTCCGATATTTTTCGTTTTGAATTTTTTTTTTCCCCTCGCCCTCTTTTGGCTGATATTTCTCAGTTTGTAGTGCGTTAATACATGTGTTTCAGCGTCATCATTCCATTCATATCTTTTTTCACCTCATAATAATCCATGGATTGCAATGTTGTGTTGATCGAGATGTTTACGCTAGTAGGATTTTGAAACTAGGGCAGTGAGAATTTGGGAATGATTTGATTTTATGCATTTATATCCCATTTATCCCAACAAACAAAATACATATTTTTGTTTATTCATTCATTTTTTTTTTTAGGCCTAATAGAAATTAATAAAGATGAAATGGCCAACTAATTTCACAACTTACTAATAAACCAATGGTAAAATTTATACTATTTCTTTGAAAGATAATTTTGCGTCCATGCCCTTTCCATGTGTCAATGAAATGTTATTAATATTATTTAATGAGTTACCTAATATCCATTAATATTTTCAGCTGAAGCATAAATAAGTTGTTGAGAGCTCATATAGTTAAACCTTGTTGATGCCATGACAAGGAAATGAACATTGTAAGAATAGTTATAATACTTACCTAGCGCTAACTTCAGTAAATGCTGTTGTGGCTTGCTGAGCTGTAGCTGTTACATTCCTTACATCCAGGTAGCTACTCAGGATCATTTGAAGCTGAGCAATAACAAAACAAAACAAAAATTAAAAGGTAAAGTTTATTGGTGACATCAATGAATGTGCAAAGAGAAGAGTAAAGGAACATTCAAATGCAAACTCCTTTCAAGACAGTTGTTTGCCAGATTATAGGTGAGCTATATTGTTCTTACAGATTTCTAGCCAAGATGAATGTCTGAGAACCAATATATTACATGTACATGTGATTCTATGTTTTGGAAATAGGGAATTTACAACCACTGTATTTTCATAGCTGCAATACATGAAATTAATGCAAGTGAAAGTGACTTTACCTGTGTTTGAATCTTGGACCAAATATCTCCCATTGTGTACAGCTGGACATCTCCACTTGCCTGAAAAGAACATGAGATAAAGATGCAGATTGACAAAATTAGTGTAATACACAAACCATCATTCGATCATACTGATTTTTAAATTCATGTATCAAAATATCTTCTCTCAGTTCAGAGGTTGATTGCAACATTTTTCCACAAATCTCTGTTTTCTGCCATCCTAGTACACTCTTGCAGAGTCATTTCACTCCATGTGTTGATGTTTTACTCCCAGTAAGTTCTTGGTTTCCCTCTTGGTCCCCCTCCTGGTCTAGTATTTCAGATATTTACTAGATTCATATTTTCTCCAGGGCTTTGAAAAATGTTCAGACATTCACTGTCTTGTTCACTCTGAAATTTGGGTATTGAAAGAATAAACCTTCCTTGAATCATCTGAAGTGGTCAACCACTTTAATAGCTGTGTAAGTAAATATACTATATGGTATTCCAGGTTGAAGAAAAGGGGAAAGGAGGAAGAGGAAGGGATAGTGAAGAAAAGAAAGAATAAAGGAAAAGGAATAGAAACAAGGTAGATGCCAAAAACCTGAGAATTAAGACAAAGAGGAATAGGTGGGGAAGGAGAAGGAGAAGAAGAAGAAGAAGAAGAAGAAGAAGAGGAAGCTTACTGTTATTCTCTGGAGAGCTCCTAGTACACACATATGAGCAGAGGCCACACACTTGAACCTCTCAAAGATGAGATCTAAGAGCTCTTCAAGGAGTTTGGGTTGGTTCTGCTGCATGATGTTCTCTCCGCGCTGTTTGGCACTATAAAACAGAAACAAAATATTCATCCATAATCAGTTACTTTTATAAATGTAATGCTTACTGGGAGAAATTTCAATTATTTAATTGATCTTATTTACTGGGTGTAAGCCACAAATATGTTTAAATAATTGATAATCAGTTATATATTTAATAATGTCTGTTATGTGCGAAGCTTCAAATGCTATACAAATCCAGATTAATATCACTAATTATATTTTGTCACTTGTCACTTCAAATGTCTGTTTTCTCACACTGTGGGATGGGTATTGCATTTCCTTGATGGCCTTTCTCCAAGCCACCTGGTCTTCAGCATTGCCCTAGATGAGACCAGACAACTCTCATAACTTTTTCTAATGTCTCTTTCCCAGTTGTGTAAGGTCTACCATAGGTAAAGTTTTAAGCTGACCACTGGGAAATTCATTGCTTTCTGTAGCCATTGGCTTCCCTCTTTCCTAACAACAGGTCCACACCATCTCGATCTACCCATCCTTATTTCCTGTGATATTTTTGTTAGTCCTTTGGATTGCAGATCTTTATGTATTCTCTCTGTAGAGAGGACTTACACATTTCAGAAGGCAGTAAAGTCTGTGTAAGACTTCAAAAGAAACATATCACATGACTCAAAGATCAATACACCAGTTTACGGTTGTATCAGTGCGCATGCGCAGACAGTTGACCTCAGGTCATTGGCCCTGAAACAAAGCCAATAACCTTTGACCAGTGGTATTTATGCGTAAATTAAAATTGCGCCCATGCAAATGATGATGTGCGCGCAAAACGCAGCGCGTAGGCAGTGATGTCATCATAATTTGCATGGGCGCAATCTTAATTTACGCATAAATACATGACCTCTAGGTCATTGGCTTTGTTTAAAATGGCGCACTCAACCGTAAACTGGTGTATTATATACTAGACATCAACTTACTTATCTGCAACCTCTGTCGTTGACTTGTGGACAATCTGAGCCAGCTCAGACTGTACTTCACCCTTGATTGCCTATGACAAGAAAAAAAAATTGATTGCTGTTTACAAATGTAATTGAACATTTATTCCATGACAAAGCCAGAGCTGCCAACCTTGTGCAACCAAAAAAAGGAACCATGATGGCAAAAAACAAGGAATTTCAAGCAAAAAAAAAAGGAATCCATTAAAATGAAACTTACAACCACGCACGACACTTCCAATGCAGAATGTCCATCCCTAATGCTGTTATTTCCATATTAGGACCTATAGTTTATTTACAAGTAGGTAATTTTTTTTTGTTGTTTTAGGGGTATTATCAGCGTTTCATTTTTTTGGACATTATTTACGCCTTTCACTTTTTTTTTCCTTTGTTTCTCATTTACTATTTGTAAATCATAAATCTCTATTGAAGTTTTCTATTGAAGTAGTGTTCAACATTTTAGGGCATTTGGTTGATGTGGTGTATGTGCAACAAAAAAAGTTTTAAAAAAAAAGTATTTTATGAAGAAAAAACGCATTTCCGTAATTTTGAGGGAAAAAACAGAATAATTCCACGAAAAACGTAATGGTTGGCAGCACTGCAAAGCATTCCATATGGTATCATGAAGTCAACAGAGAATCAGTACTGGCCAGTGTTTAAAAATCACTGAAGATTGTTAAAGAGCAGCATGAGAAGAAAAATGGAACAACATCCCAGCTCTCATTACAGTGTATGTAAATAATTTGTCATGCTACAAAGAAAGGTCCCTACTGATTCCCAAAGAGTGCACAATATGTGAGAATGGTACTACCACCAGTTACAAGTTACTCCTCAATCTCCTTTGTCACATACCATCTTCCAGTTTTCAAGCCCATTTAAACCTTGACCTCTTGACCTACGAGTATCGTGACCCAGTGTAAAATACTATTTAAGTGATATTCCTCACCTCTACAGCTTGGGGTAGAGAGAGAGAGAGAGAGAGAGAGAGAGATTGAGAGAGAGAGAGAGAGACCAAGATGGCAATGTAATGATCTACATCTGTCTCAGGATTCTTTCACCATACTTTGGCAGATTTTGCCTCATTGAGTAATTATCATCATTCATTGTCAACTATCTACCAGATTAGTTGGGTAACACTACTGGGGAGTGTTTCACAAAGACTAAGATCGACTTTAAGTTGGACTTAACTATGACAGGCTATTCATGCCACTGGTTGCTCTCACTATTGGTCTCTCAATTATGATTTTTAGATAATATTTTTTCCTTGAATAATGACTTATCAAAAATGTAAATTTTGTAGATTTGTGACCATGATTTGTACGTCCCTTGAGAGACTAATGCCTGTACGTAGTGAGAGCGAACAAAGGCATGAACAGCCTGCCATAGTTAAGTCCAACTTTAAGTCGATCTTAGTCTTTGTGAAACACTCCCCTGGAGTGGCATTCTCACCTCCACAGCCTCTGGTATTCTCTTCAGTAATGACAGTGACTCTACCAAGATTGCGATGTAATGGTCAACGTTTATCTCCGGATCTGTTGTCAGGTCTTCTGTGATTGGTCGATTCTCCTCATCGGAGCTAGCACTCAACAAAGGTGATTCTGTAGGAGGTAGAGAGAATGGAGTATAGGCAAAATGATATGAGGAAGACTCTTCTGTATTACATGTTTAATACACATCTTTAATATCAAAGGGCTAAGTCATATATGACTATTATGTCATATATGATATGATTGGTATTATCGGCATTTCATTTTTTTAAAGAATATTTTTCTCTTCAAGTATGTTTTCAAGTATGTTTTAAACTTAGTTTTCTATTGAATTTGTGATCAAATCAGCATTTTATGACAGTTGTTTGATGTGCGGTATGTTTAAACAAATATTTAAAAAAAAATTATAAATAAATAAATACAAATTTTAAAAAAAAATTAAAAAACGTATTTTATGAAGAAAACAGGTAGTACCGAAATTTGGAGGAGAACACAGAGTAATTCCGGCCAAAAACGGGAAGGTTGGCAGCTCTGCGTATTGTTTTAATAGTAGTTGCCCTGATTATAAAAGGGTGACAATCTTGGTGTATTTCGCAAGGGTGTAGTTGTCTCAGACTCTTACACTGGATGTATCAAAGCTTAATGCACTCACAAGAGTCCTGGGCCCCCGTCTTATAAAGAATTGCAATTGATCCAAATCAATCGTAAGTCCAAGTCCTCTAATCAATCGTAAGTTTGCAGCCCCCTATCCCTTATGTACATAGTTGCGATTGATATCGATCGCAAATAAGTTGTGATTAATATTAACTCTTTGTAAGGCCTTGATGTACAATGCAATAACACACCAAATGAAAGATATACATACTTCTTGGTGTTTTAGATGCAGCTTTCCTGGCTGACCCTGCCATCTCGATGAGGGCCTGTTTCCGTGACAACTTGGGCGATACTTCTCCGCTGATCCCTCCCGAGCCTCGAAGGGATCCTCCGCGGCTGAAGTTTGTTTGGAATGTGGTGGCCGACTTCTCATAGAGGTGCTCCCTGAGCTCCTTCAGGAGGGTTGTGTTGAGTTGCTGAAGATTTGAGAGCAAGAGGAGGGTGATTAATATTCATGATAGGATCATCGTTATCATACAGTGAAACCTGTCTATACAGACTGCTTTAGAGTCCTCCATTGTTGTTACCCAGCTGGTTTTAGCTATTTGCAATACCAGAGGCCTCTTTATTATAACTCATGGTTTTTCATGAGTCTTAAAATTGAATTTCAATCAATTGCATGCTATTTCAGGTTGTGTAGCTGATTTGTTTGAATAATATCTAAACTTCAAGGAGTACATTCTGTGATTAAAGACTTCTTACAAAGTTCTGACCTTTGACGATTACAAATAAATCTTCCTGAACTGAAATGTTGGTTCTAGAAGACCAGTGTAACTAAAATTACAATGCACTAAAAATTACTCTAATTAATCTAAATTGTCTTTTCAGCTTTGTACATCACATTCCTCTGGGGAAACCATGGATTTTAGACCTCTGTGACTGTACTGCCGACTTACATCTTTCCTGGCAAACATCTCTATCCTGGTCTCACTGAGGGCCTCGACTCCCTTGAGGTCCCCGTCCAGCTGGCCCATGGTCTTGGTCACGAGCTCCGTGGCATGGAGGTAGTGCTTGTTGGCAAGGAATGTGGCTAGGCGTGCTGAGACACTCTTTACATCTTCACTGTAGATAAAACAGAGAAAGAGAGTTATAGTAAAGTAATTTTCTATGGCACAAAATAATATCAAAATAAAGCCCCACTGCACTACTTATAGCTACTTGCGCCCTCTATATAGAAAAGCAATGCCTAAACAGTGACCATTGGTCCCCCATGATCCCTTTTAACTTATGTTAATTGAGAGCTGATTTGATGAGATAACCACATGTCAGTGACCATGCAGGGAGGTCTAATCCCACTGGCCAAAATAGTGCAGCGGGCTTTAATGCTAACAACATTTTCTCATCCATCTACAACATAGTGGTCATAAGCTCAAGGGCATGTACGCTGTGCTTGTTGGCAAGGAATATGGCTAAGCGTGCTAAGACACTCTTTACATCTTCACTGCAGATAGATTGAATGTAAACAGAGAGAAGTTGCACTCAAATGTTGTACTAAATGGGCTGAAATAATGTCAGTAATATAAAGACTTGATTCAACTTTATTTATATACAACATGTCAATCATAAGCTCTCTGGTATGAACTATGAAGATATTACATGTCATGTCATGTCAAAAGAATATTAATGAAGGAAAAAAGGGAAAAATCATGTTGCCATTTGCAAAAACTTATAACAACCGATTTCCTTTACAGAAAATAAATGAACTTATTTTTATAATCAAAATTATAAAATCTCTTCCCAAAACAAGATCTTGGTCATGGTGATTCTGACAGTTGATGGGGAACATGGATGATTGTTACTGGACAGCCTACCTAGACTCTGAATATCTTTTACAGGAGAAAAGCAAATGATGCTACATAATGCCTTACATAATCATTGGCAAAACTGTCCTTTATAATCATTCCTACAGACCTCATGAATTTTTCGTAGTATGATGCATGGAATGACTTCACTCTTTTTGATGTTCTAAAAAGTCAACATGTCATCAAGGAGTAAAAAGCAAAAGCTGTTATTTGAACTATCGTCATAGCCAACTTCTCAATGGCACCTCTCAATGGCACCGCTTTAGGCAAGGGAGTATCACTTCCAACATGAATTCATATGTAGAATACAACTTCCTGAGGATGTGTATGTCTGCTGAAAGAACAGCATCAAGGAATTGTCTGTGTGAAGTCGGAAAGTGATTCTCAAAGGAATATTCATTTCTAACAGAATTGGCATGGACTCAGCAATGACAGATGTATCTTGACGTCATCATACCGGGTATGCATTCTAGATTCTAAAGAGTAATGAAATCAAGTTCTGAGAGCATCAAGAATCTAAGATGCTGTCTTCCACCTCAAGTGTTAGTCCATTTGGTAGAACTTCAGTCTTACAAAACATGAAAATATGGGTTATTGTCAACATGGACATTGTTGTCTTAATCTTTAAAATGTGCATGCGATATTGACATTAATTAACAAACCTTATTTCCATTATATGCATGTATTTGTGTGCTCCTTTCAAGTTTGTGATAGAAAGAAACTTCCTAAACCGACAGTTGTGCTATTAAAATAACAATGTACAAATGTAAACGGTGTGTAATCATCAAACTGATAAACATATAAGTGTATGTATTTTGATTTCTGAGAAGAGCAAAATTTCTCTTTCAATGTCATAAATGATGTTAAAATTTTGAAAATCATTTTTTCCCCCTCCAACATAGCATTTAAAAATAAATTTAACCACAACAAAATCTTTCAATATTGTTGACTGTGACCTTTAAGTATCAAGCTTGGCTTGTCCCTGTAAGGCTTTCTCCTTTGGCAATTACCCAAACTCTTTTATGTCATGTGTATTGTCAGTTTGCTGGTACGCCATAGGCCTTCATCTAGTGTTTACATGTAGGCAACGTCCCATTATTATCCATTGCAAAAGGAGATATATTACCCAACTTGCAGTTTATCACTGTAATAGTGTACTAAAAGAGAATATTTTAGAATGAAAATCAATTTTATGTTGCACTTCATTTACCCCTCCCCACCCCCCCCCCCCCCACCAACGAGACACACTTGAAAGTCCATCTCTATTAATAGTTGTGTAAATGATCAATGTTTTTCCTGGTGAGAAAATGTTTCACAAACACTTGACAATGACCTGTAAAGACCGTAAGGTTTACGGAACTCATTACAATTTTTGGTTGGTCATTGTATGGCACATGCTCTAGCAACAATTTCAACCCTGTTCCTCAAGGTATTACCCTAAATTTGAATTGGAACCCAACCCAAGCTCTGATCGTTTATCCTATAGATATTACCATTACATTTTATTTAAAGCCTGTCTGCACTAGTTTGGCCAGGGGGATTAGACCTCCCTGCAAGATCACTGACAGGTGGTTATCTCATCAAACCAGCTCTAAATTAACATAAGAAAAAGGGGATCATGGGGGACCAACAGGCACCGATTAGGCATTGTTTGCTATATAGAGGGCGCAAGTAGCTATAAGTAGCGCAGTGGGGCTTTAACAAACAGACATGTATTATCAGAAAACCATCTAGTACCGAATGGGTTAACAGGTCTCAGCCGGTCTGTGCAAGGATGAATAACTTGATCTATACAAAACCAATCATTCTGATGAATCCTCAATTAATTTGACGCCATTAGATGTCATTGCATGCCTGTCTTTCCATTACAAGATCCATGACCTGGCCAAGTTCAGATCGGAAGTTTGGCACGAGTACAAAGATTTCAAATGTGAAGCAGAACTTCCACGGTACCCCTCCCCCAATATATAATTTTGATTTCACTGACCACAACTTTTGACGTAACAAGTCACGGAGAGCCCGATCGAGCTCTGTAACTCTAGCCAGCACTGCACACAGAAATGGGTACATGGGGCCACATGTATGCATGAATGTTTATAGTCCAATCCTTTCAGCTCTTTCTTATCATATTTAGAATATGAGGGCACTTAAAGACACTTTTCTATGATAAAAACCTTTCACATTAACAAAAAGACTTTAAATACAAATTACTGTTCATATTTACTAGAACTCAACATTCTCTTTCCTGATGAGGTTACTCCCCCCCCCCCCCTAGTTCTCATTTTACCCCCTTTTGCTGAAAAAATACTACCGTGACTCATGGTTTATTGAAGAATTCCTCTTGCAAAATTGCTGACACAATTTGTGGTAATGGATACTCAAGCTGAGCAAAAAGAGGAAACAATCTAATATTTAAAGAGATCACTAGAATTAAGATGACTTACAACTGACAATCCGAAGGAAAACCTTATTTGGGCTTAGTATCTGGTTGTTTTCCAGAGAATTTCACAGCCTGTATTTTAAAGTTACTTTACTTGTAATAATGAAAAGAGAACTTGCTTGGGTACTTACGGGGGAAACTTGATATACACCCTGTATATTGCTAAATTGAGAGCTTTGTAAAGAAGCTAATACATGTACATTTGTATATTCCCCCAAAATCTGTATAAATGTATCATGACTTGAAAAACATAATTTTGTACAAAGAGGGATTAAATTGTTTAACCAAATATATGTTTTTTATAATTTATTACAAATCATAGAATGACATTTTTGTCATCATAAATTCACTAAAGAAAGGGCTTTAAAATGGCTTTATTTTTGCAAAATATTCTCTCCTAACCACACTAATGGAAATAAACGTAAGTCCATTGACGTTATTTACTAGATGCGTCATTTCCTTAGAGAGAAAGGGAGAGCAGGATAGAACAGGATAGAGAGAAAAGAGTGATAGAGCAGAGGAAAGATTGAGATCAAGAAATAGGAAAATAGAATAAGGAGAGGGAGGAAGAGTGGAGGGGGGGGGGTGAAATTAAAAGAGAGGGAGAGGGAGAGGGAGAGAAAGAGCATGAGAGAGAGGGGAGATCAAGTGACATGAGACAAAGAGAGAGAGAGATAAAGGGGAAGTAGGACAACGGGAAAGAGTGAGAAAGGGAAAAAGAGAGATAGAGAGAGAAAGAGCGAGAGAGAGAGATTGAGAGAGAAAAAGAGAGATGGAGAGAGAGATTGCGAGAGTAGAAAGAGGAGAGAAGGAGATAGAGAAGAGAGACAGAGAAGAGAAAGAGACAGAGAGAGAGGGAAAGAGAGAGAGAGAGAGAGAGATAAAAGAGGGGGAGGCAAATTTGACATGAGGAAGAGTGCTGTTGAACTAGGTCTGTTTACACATATGACGTCAAACTCTCTCACTGCCTACACTTGTCACAGAGCGTTGGCATAATACAGGCTGAAATCGTTTCCTTCCCCCTCAACTGAAGCTTAAAATGGGAACACTTAAATTTTTTTTTTTTTCATTGCACCTGTTATCATTGTAATGCTAGAGTTCTTGTTCCAAAAGTAAGGGGAGCCTTAAATTATTTGTAAAAGTGAAATGATGAACTGCTACTTCGGTAGTTTGAATGTGTTATGTCTAAAATGATTCCTGAAACTAAACCTAAGTATGTTGTTTAATTCCTCTAATATTGTGACAATGAAATTACGTGAATTTCATAATATTCTAACAGCAATTCCATTAACTACAATTTTTTTTTTAATTCAATAATTTCTTGCATTGACCCATCTGATATATATATTTCCTTATTAAATAGAACTACAGAAACCTCCTGTTAATAGTTGCATTATCAAAATCTCCTATCAACCTCTTCTAACAAGTCTTCTTACATCTGGTCTAGTAGTGCCAGGACTTGCTTCTGTTCTATCCCCTCCAGCCATAGCTTGCGTAGCTCGTCCCTTCTGCAGTGGAGGAGTTCCTTGCATGAGAGAAGATCAGTCTTGACGAGTTTGGTCCTCTCCCGTGCGTTCTTGATGCGCCCTGAGATGCTGCTGTATGCCTGGATGGTCTTGGTCAGGGTGTCGTAGTTAACTACAAAAACGAGACGGGGGATAAGGAGGCAGACATTTCCGGTTAATCATCAAGGAGAGTAATATTTTGCTCAAATTTTGAGGAAACATAATTATCATTGAACTAAATACAATTACACAAATGAGGCAATGTGATAATTTATATCATTCAATGTAATGTATGCATAAGCACCTTCATCATGGCAGCTAAACACTCCTTGGAAGCGCATAGAGACATACATGTAGTTATTAACTGTGAATTGTGCTTACAAGAACTGAATAATATTACAACTACAGTCATCTTACGCAATTTATGATGTACATCATTTACAATGAACAAACCTGACTATGGGTGCGCTTATCGTATCTTGCCACTAGATATGTACATATCGAACCCCACTATACAAACGTGATTTGTGGGATGTCGCGTTTATCGTCTCTTCACGATTCAAAATAAAGGCCTTGTCTCTGCGCAGCTGCTTTGCGCCGTTTGACCCGGGAAGCAGACAGTTTCTCGGAGGTCAACTAAACACACATGGCAAAAAATTGGTCAATAAACGCACCCTATGTTGAACATTGGACAATGTGTGTTCGAAGACTAGGAGATGGATGTTTCACAGTTCCTTCCAAGAAAGTTTGATATTACTCATTTACATCATTCTGACTTGCATATTACACTGTTTTACCAAATATTGAAGAAATTGAAGGAAATGGAGACATTGAAGATATAGGCATTTAAAAAAAATATATCAGTCAGCGTTGTTGAATTTTGAAAAAATTGATTGAATTGGATATACTGAAGAACTAGAGGAAAGTACAAGACAAGGTGAGACAGTTTAAAGCCTAGAAATGAAATTTGGATGTACACATTTATTTCTTGCCTCTGTGAGGATAATGATGTAGGATCATGAGTCATATTTGTATAGGTGCATGCCTGACCTACCTATCGTGACTCTGCTGGTTCAAAGACAGTGCTGATCTATGACTGATTGTGACTGTGTTCACGAGGCATCATAGTAGTTTTAGAATTAAAGTTAGTAAAATATTACAGTTTCTAAACAACAAACCTCTAACAACGATGAAGGCTCACACAAGTGTTTGAAGTTATAAACTAAAAGCCGCCGAAACCTCAAAGTTAATTGAGAGGGCACGGATAAAACTTCAAGTGAGAACCCCCCGCTGCTTCATACTTTTTTAATCAACGATGATATCATTCACCGTGGTTTAAAACTTTGAGTAAACTGTTCATTTTTTTTAAACCATTAGTGTGTCAGCATGGCCCTACAAGATAACCTTTAATGTTTAAAACCAAGAGCTGAACTTAGTTTCTGGACTTCTTGTGTGACCCCAGCTAATATTGGCATAGCTGTCTGAAGAGAGGTGCAACACTTTGACACTTTATCTGGGAGTGGTATCCCTTCTCTGCCATAAAACCACATCCTGAGATCTAGTGGCTGATTTCCAAACTGGGGTCACAGTTCTTTTTTTTTTACAGTGTGGCCCTCTGCTCCTTTCTATCTTTATCTTCCCACGTGTCCATCTTTGTCTCTCTCTGTTTCTCTCTCTCTCTCTCTCTCTCTCTCTCTCTCTCTCTCTTGCTCTCTCTCTCCCCCCAATATGTATCTGTAACTAATTTTAAGTGAATATCACATGATAAGCATGTGACATTAATCACTGGATGTATGATGTATTGAAGGTATTGAACTTTCACTTTGTAGCATATGACGAGAGGTTCTTATTTACTATTTGCTAAAGAAAATAATCTTTATTTACGATAGAAATAATAATATCATTATCATCATCATCTCTATTATCACTATTAATTGATCGTGTGGCAGACTAGCCTTGTGCTAAAGAAGTTATTCTATATACATGTACTACTACTGTATGATGTATTGAAGGTATTGAACTTGCACTTAGTAGCATATGAAGAGAGGTTCTTATTTACTATTTGCTAAAGAAAATAATCTTTATTAATGAAAGAAATAATAATATCATTATCATCATCATAATCTCTATTATCACTATTAATTGATCTTGTGGCAGACTAGCCTTGTGCTAAAGAAGTTATTCTATATACTACTACTAATACTACATCATTATCATCATAATTATATTGTCACTCCATGGAGTTATAACTGGAAGATATGGTTTAACTAACAAGCATGCAAATATTGTAACTTCTAATATAACATTCAGTTCAATATCATAACTGGGGCAGGGTCCAACTTATATGGTACCCATGTTGTTTAGATGCTTTGTATGACCTGATGTACATGTACACTGTAGCATACAATTTAATTTCATAGGATAGATCGGATATACATCTACTGCAGAGGAACTGACCCTGGCTGAAAGAGGAAGGAAATAATTCCTGTCTGATAAACCCCAAATCAAATCTGGTCAATTAGAATGGGACAGCTCATCTTCAACTCACTCCCATGTACGTGTACAAGCCAATCCTAGAAAAATAATGTCTTACTTCCGAAAACAATCTTAATCATGAGCCTGTATTTTACTAGAATGTAAAACTTAACAATGGTCTAAGCTCAGTCTTAACTCTAAAGCCAATTTTAAAGGATGAGAGAATAAAGTCTATGTGTTCCCCAAGTAGTCTCTAAGAACTTGACCTAACAGTAGTCTTTTTTCTTGCAATTTGCATAAGTTTCTTGCCATGAAATAGACATCTTGAAAACTTTTCACAAAAGTTTCTAGTTTTACAGTATGGCTTTCACTGTCATTAGATTAGATTGAGGAGGCAGAATGGTTCAGTGAGTAGCGGTAGAGCAGTGGTCTCATAACTGGCAGGTCCTTGGTTTGAAACCAAGTCAAGGCACTCGGTCACTTTGGTAAGGCTTTAGTTTAATCCTCATTACCAAGTCCCACAGAGAGATCTCAAAGCCGTTGGTCCCCTGGTTGCTCACTTACAAGCATATATACATGAACATGTACATCTTAGCAGTCAGGTAAAACGATCATCGATCATCAAACATCAGATCAAGCAATAAACCAGTTATTTAATTTCACTTCCATGAAAACACTGATAAACCTACTGACATATCAATAATCAAGTAAGAACCTAGCTAGCAAGAACATTTTAAACACTGTCTAACTAGCCTATCCTGTTGGAACCTTGAAAACATTTTCAATGCTAACCAGTCCCTTTAAGAGTGATTGTGCATTGAATTTCTTGTAAGGATATCCTCTGGCACGGTTATCTATTTCCTTATAATTCCATTCATAAGTGCTTAACCTTGGCACTCTGAATTCATTATAGCTTAAGCATGATCCCCCCCCCCCCCCAGCTTTTAACAGAGTAAGGGCTTGTGATACAGTTTCTATGCAATGAGAAAGAAATGGACAATAATAAAAAATATGATGATTGTATTTTTGGACTATTCGTTTATAAAGATGAAATTCAATTCAAAATCATGCCAAAGCAAGATGTAGGTGTAGATCATTATTGTGTTAAAAATGCATAGGACACAAATCAAAACATTTGAAGAAAAATATAGAGATATTTGACAGTCAAGATTAAATCCTACGATATGTTGATATGTGAAGTATGCATTAAGGTAGTTTGTAAATACTTTGAAATTTCTTATAGATTCTCTGTTTTATTTCTAGTTACTGATCATAGCTTAGGGATAGTTTACTCTTGGTTCAAAACTCAACGTGCATAAAGACACATACATGTACACCTTATTTAATTATCTGTTTAGAGCCACTTGTTAATACTTATCATACCCATATAATTCATATTACAGGAGTTTATACCTTTCTTGCTCTAATCAGAAAAGTCACAATATCATCCCATGTTTAACCTAAATGTCTCTTTATTCTATAATATATCAATTTCATTATCTTCCTAAAGATTGCGGTGCACTACACAAGAAAGCACAATATAAATGAACAAGTACATGTTGTGTATGTACATGTATTAATCAAATGATTTCTTCTGTCATCTGTCATTGTTTATAATTGATTGCTTGATTGAGAAGACACACTATGAGGTTGCTATCTGGGGAGATATACTGATTAGAATCCCGGCTCAAAGGGTGAATCTCTTAATCTACAGGATGAGGTTTGTGATTAACCCTCCTGTTCAGACTAGCACAATTCATTGTATCACTACACATGATTTGTATATCTAAATGTATCTAGGTAATTTCCATATTTCTAGAATCTCGTATATAGCCGCTTAGCGGAATGCATGATTGAGCATTGTTTCAAAGTAAAAGCTTGACAGAGAATCAGGGTCCAGTTTTAGACTGAACGTTGCATCGTACAAAAATTGTATAACTAGGTGGGGTTTATCGTGAGCAGGCACTGAGGATTGGCCAGCTGTCAGGTCATCTGACCTATTCATAACTAATAATACATGAACTATTAATATAACGTTTCTTTGCACGATGATTTAATCTAGTCTGTATGCCCCTTTTGCTATACATGTACATGTAGATACAATGATTCTATACATATACGAAATTTCTTTACACGAGTTTCATATAATCTGAACAAGCTAATAATCTGCAGGATGAGACTTGTGATTAATCCTGTAGCAACAGGGAAACCAAGCGCTGTTTGTTGTTTTTCTTCTAGGTTCATCGTCATGTCAATGGAAGGTTGCTAGATTGGGTTTCATAACATGGTTTCAATGAGTGACAGAGATTTAGCTTGCTTTCAATGTTCTTCACGTGACAGGAGAAGATCAGTTTATGGAAATCACTGGTTTGTTGTCACTGAAGCACTTTTCTCTGGTTTACAAACGATACCTTTTACTATGACATTGGAACACTCATTGAAGAACTTAAAGGGAACCAAAACCTTCATACTAAGTTACTTTTATTGTAAAGTTTAAAAGATTTAAATAAAATCAGTGAAAATTTGAACAAAATCGGGCAAGGAATAAGGAAGTTAGAGCTTTTTGAAATGACTAGTCACTAGAGGGCGGTATTCAATTTGATGACATCATCTGTGGACAACTCTCCATGCCTTTTGTACAGAAAATTTCACCATTTTTTCGTTTTCTTCGTATTTATTTGTGTTCTTGATCCGACTTCATAACATGTGAAGTAGAATATCATTTTGCATTCTATACCTTGCTTTCAGGGGAGTACATTATCTCAATCACAAGAAAGAGGGACAAACATGAAATTTGATGTACAAAAGGTATGGAGAGTTGTCCAAAGATGATGTCATCAAATTGAATACCGCCCTCTAGTGACTAGTCATTTCAAAAAGCTCTAACTTTCTTATTCCTTGCCCGATTTTGTTCAAAATTTTCACTGATATTTTTCAAATATCTTACACCTTACAATAAAAGTAACTTAGTATGAAGGTTTTGTTTCCCTTTAAGACAAGATGAAATACTCTTGATGCTTTCAAAACTAATCTCCTAAAGCGTGAATATAACAATAAGAGTGAAACACATAAGCATTTTCAATGAAAGAAGGCAGATCTATTCATAAATACAATTATCAGGAAATCTCTCTGTTAACAAGACTGACAGATAATGAGCCCCTAATGTCGAAGTGAAAATGGAAAAAAGACTACGAAGTTGAAAGTTGATAAACTACTTGTGATAAGATTCCATGAAATGAACCCTCTAAACATTCATGTACAAGTGTAACGAGTGTACCAATAAGTAACTTTGCCATCTATATGCCGAGTTTAACATTCTTGTGACCAAAGGATTAAAAGGCACTCAATTTTCGTTGTTAAAGTCTCTCTAAAAAAATCAAAATGCAATACAGCTAGAAATTTCTTTAATGAATTATTTCATGTTATGCCAGGGTTTTGTTATATTGTTCTGTAAAATTGCAACCACCTTCTTATGTTACTTTTTTCAATGGAGAAGTAACGCTTTAATCAAATTCAAAGCTTATTAACTGACTAGTCATCAAGCCCACATTATTTCGCTCATTTTTCTCTTCATATTTCTTACTAAAGAAAATGCCTTCACTACAGAAGTGGTTTCAAGACTCATGTTTTCCATGTTAAAACACCTAGCTAATCTCATGTTCTTATCCACCAACCCTTTCCTCCCGATTTTCACCTGGCAAATCGTCCCGTCCTGAGGAAATTTCTGTACGTCATTAACATAGTACATGACTGAACTGGATCATAACTCCTCTACTGAACATGCATTCAAAAACCCTGCACATCTGAGCATCCTCTTGCCTAGGTAACATTGTTGTCTATCCTAAATCACCATGGCAACAATCATGGATGGAAATGCCAAATTAGTCACAACCAGGAACCTAAAATAACACCGGTTGAAGGTGACTGTTGCACTCTTTTATTTTTACGGTACCGGTAGTCAGGATCTGATAAATCTGTAGTTGATTCTGATGGATGGATGTAACAGCTAAAGGATTTAGACTTTGACAACTTCAAGGGAAAGAACATGAAAGGTGTATTAAGGTGTATTAAGTATATTAATAGCCACATTTAAAAGAAGGGCTTGCAGGATTTTTATGTCAAAATACCTTTTTAAAAGAATTATCCTTTCACATCTCATTAGTGGTTACATCATTTTTTATGATTCATTTACCGTATCTGTTTGTTATTATTTGGTAGCTCCTTTTTTTTTTCTTTCTTTTTTCAACATATTTTCTTGGAGTACCATTAGGAGACAAAATACAATATGAAATAATTTGATTATTGCTGAAGATTAAATTATGGGCCCTTGAGTTAACCTGAAGCCATTCTAAGCACGCATGTGTGATGCAGATCTTACATGTACCTACTGATAAATATTAATAATGGCCAATTATATAGCACTTGTATCCATCACGTAGTGACACTCATGGCGCTTAGACATCATTAAGTGGGTTAAAGCCGAGCCACCTAAGTAACTAACACTCAAGCATATTAGGTAACCATTTACACCTTGGTGGAGAGTAGCAAATGTAGATCAATGTCTTGCCAAAGGATGTTAGTGCAGGGCTGGGACTTGAACCCTGTACCTCGTGATGTACAGTCCAGTGACTTGCACACTAGACCACAGCATCTTTACTATGAAACACTTGTGAGCCTCAAAAAACATGTGAGATTGGATTAGTCCTACAATGGTCCAGAGGGGATCAAAAGCTACTCTTCTTGATCATGGCCTACTGTGAATCAGAGTCACACTAAATACAAAAGTTCATTATATTCTGCAACACATGTATATCTGACAAAGTTGTACCATGAATTTACACATTATTTGGATGCCTTAGAATAGAAAGGAGAGACCAAATTCAAATTCAATCATCAATTCTGCTCTTCCCGTTCTATCTGTTCAATAATGGCAGGGTATCTGTGCTTCTCATTCATAACACCACAACACATGGTATGTCTGCTCTGGTCTGGTCTAGCTAGACAAGTCCAAAAACTAAACATGTCTTATTAAGTATAAAATGATTTCTATCTTAATTGGCAAGCAGATTAAAGAATACAGACATCAGAAAGTTGTCTTTCGTTGTGCTAGGGCTACACCAAGTCTGGAAGGTAGGCCAGGGAAGACAATATGAGCAGGAAACCCACATGTGATAAACCTTTTCCTGTAAACCTATGTAACAAGTTTGTTTGGAGGGTAGACTACAACTGACAGACAAGAAAGACACATCCATGTATCAAGTTTGAAGTGTAGACAAGGAAAGACAGACACAAGGAGGAAACTCATTGGTTGTGATACACCCCCTTGTGATAAACTTGTCAAGTTTCCCCTAAACCCACATCACACATGAGTTTGGGAGGCAAACTATAGATAATACAAGGAACCTATAATACTGGACCCGCACCAAGTTTGAAATGTAGACTAGGTTTGACAGACATAAGAAGGAAACTCTTCAGTTGTGGTAGAACCACATGTAAAAAGCTTGTCAAGTTTCATATAAACCCACATGCAGGTTACAAGTGAGTTTGAAAGGTAGACTACAGAGGAAAGACATAAGAAAGGAAACTCTTGGTTGGGATAGTCCAAACATAGTTCAGAATATAGACTAACAAAGACAGACATTTAAAGTTTGAAATATAGAAGACAGAGGTTAAAGAGAGGAAAGTTTTGTTTGGGATAGTCCAAACATAGTTTAGAACATAGACTATGGATGACAGACATTTAGGCCTGAATTCACAAAGGAGGTTTAAATTTAACCCATGGTTTAACATAAGCGCAAATTGAGGCGAACCTTGCCTTGCAGGCTTGCACTCGTCTATTATTGGACCTCTGACTTGTGTCACGCTTATTTTGCGCTAATTTTAGACCATGGGTTATGTAAATGAGGGTTTAAACCATGCGTTAAATTTAAACCTCCTTTGTGAATTCGGGCCATAAAGGTAGACTGGAGGACAGCCAAGAAGAGGAAACTCTTTGGTTGTGATAGACCCACCTGTGATAAGCTTGTCAAGTTTCCTGTCACACTCCCTGTATGCCTTCTCTAGCCTCGCTTTCTCTACACCCCTCTGCTGCTCATCCTCACTATCATACGGAGGCAAGAAATGGGAAAACAAAAATGATTCATCGTTAAAAATAATTAATGATTGGTGACTTCAATGACATGACCTAAATAATAAATAAACACTTTAATATACATCCTCAACACATGAAATGTATACTGTACACTGTAGAGTACAGCACTGTTTCATGACACGTTGGTGATGGATCAATAATAGCCTTTAATTAACAAAATATACAAGGAGATTTCTCATGTACTGTTTAGAAACACAGGCATAAACTAGTTTTGTGCTCAACTGCTGCTTAATATAAAGTGGAATAACAGATGCAATGAATACTAGTAACAAAGGGACTCATCCCAAGAATCCAAGTTCACCAATTATCTTGCAACAGCCCCCCTGCCTATATATATAATTGCAACAGGTCCACAAATATTGACCTGTCAAGAGAGGCCAGATTTGAGGGCTAAAATAATAGTTCAGTACAAATTCAAAGATTTAACCATTTTTCTTCCAAAATGATCTAGTAAGGATAGGAAACTCCAAATCTTTTGTTTTTATTGGAGCACAGGTCCTGTTATGTACATGTAGATTGCATTGGACCATTAATATTTGACTTAATTCTTTCAGGGATAAATCTCGCAGGCTGAATAAAAATTAGAATAACTACACCACTTTTTTTTCTCCAGCATTTTGAAATAGATTCAAGCATAATTCACTAAAAATGTTAAATAGAATGATCAACTCACCTTGCAGAGAGTGTCCTGATGACAGACATCAACAGCCCAGTTCCTGACTGAAATGGAAAAGAAAGAAAACAAATGTATTTATCAATTAATTATTTAAAGGCATCGTTTAACAATGTTAAATCTGAGATGCACTGCCCTATGTGTTATCAGTGTTTGTGATATGGTGTAATATTGAAGCCCTAAAAAAAAAAATTGCGCTTCAGAATGATGAAGAGGTGCCTCAAAAAAGTAAAAATCTTTGAGTGACTCGTTTTCGCCAATAGACTGTAGTGTTATGAAAACTGTTTGGCAAACGCAAAATTTGGTTTGATTTCAAATCATAAATATCTTGATAATCAGACTTGTGATTGGCTTGTAAAAGTCATGGGGTTCCTGACTGACCTAAAGGTTTATAATCATCATTGCAGCATGAGCTAAATCCAGGATTTTGTTTTAGAATCTGAGACAACGTTACTGGATCCCTTTAAGAGATAAAATGAAACAGAATGCTAAAGTGAGTAGAAATGTAAAGGATGATATAATGAAAAGTCAGCAAAATCAGCATAGTTCATCTATAACATCAGAATCAGAAGAAAAAAAGAGCCAAGACCAAATTTGGTGGACAGAGGCATATATAACAATTTTTTTTTATTTTTTAAAGAGAAGATGGAGCTGATGTCCATAATGTGCAGATTTTTCGTAGCAGTTTGGACATTTGAAAACGGATCTTAGTTGCCCCGTTTATCATTTTATAATAATCAAACATGTAATGTTACCTCATAGATTATTTACTTACACAATTGTATGTTAAATCTATATCCATCGCCTTTCTTTCTCTTGTTTACCTGTCACTATCTCACTGCTAAATATATTTTTTCTCCTGTTTATTTACCAATAAACTTCTTCTCTCCCCCTCTTCTTCCCTCTCCTTTTCCTTCTCTGATTATATCTTTCTTTCCATTTCCTCTCTCCTCTCTAGTTTTTCTTTTCTTTTTACTCTCTTTGTTTCTATATGTTTTCCTTTTTTTTCATTTACTTTACCCAATGTTGTTCTTTTATAATTTTGAATATCCTTCGTCCTCTGTTTCAATATCTTTGATTCTCTTTGTTTTTCTAATGCCAGGTACTGTACTTCATTTGCACCTTCACTCCATTAAAGGTTTAGTATTTTTGTGAACCTATTTTTTTTAAATCATGGAAGTAATCTTATTCTCCTTCTGCCTGTTTTATCTGTTTTTGTTACTTACACAATATGTTTTTATAGTTTCAAGCTAAAATCATCAGTGCCGGTATCTTTTTCATTGTGATTATCACAATTTTACTTTTCAACTGACACATTACATCTATTTATATCTGCAATAAAATACCCAAGTATTAAATGCTAATTTATGTGAATGTACTAACATTCCAAATGTAAACTATGAGCAAATGAAATGGCACACTTATTTCCTTTTCTCAACACAACCCTTCTCTTCCTCTATCTTTTCTCTGCCATCTTCCCAAGCTTGTCCTTTTTCATTTATCCTTTTCTCTCTTTATTTTATAATTCGAGATTTGTTTGATGTTTATTACCAAGTGAAATATGTTAAACAATTACTCTTCATTTCTAACCTCCATTTTTGTTTCTTGTCAATTTTGTTGAATTCATTGGATTCTTTTATATAATAAAATATGAACAATGCAACTACGTAGTCTTTGTATGTATCAATCTTTGGACTGTTGTAATGTTTTTTGGGAACAAATTTTCTTTCAATAAACCCAAATGAGTGAAATCGTGAATGAATGAGTGATAGAGCAGGCAGCAAGAAAGATACAATGTTGTTTGCTTTTGGATAGTCAGAGTAATGATTTAATAGCCTTACCAAACCTTTTAGTCTTGGTTTGGTTTTAACCACCCTCAAGACGGGCCTGTACCCAGAGGACCTGTTTCCTGCTCTCCTACTAGGGGATCCCCCTGGATGGTCAGGAGGGGACGGGGCCTGCCTCTTCTTGGTACTCTCCCGCAATGACGACCACATACTGCTGCTCCCCCCACTGCTCAATATCCCACCGCTGCCACCGCTGCTAACACCACTGCTACCGCTACTCACTCCGCTGCTACTACTGCTACTGCTGCTGCTTACACGGCCGGAGAAATGTCCAGTGAAGCTGGGCTTGCGGAAGAGACCCGAGCTTCCTATACTGGCCGGTCTGCTCTTGGACATGGGCCTGAAGACGCCCGATAAGCGATTCAGCTGTTTGTTCTTGAAACTCTGGCTGCTCCGGTTTGGGGTAGAATCCTCCTCCATTTTGATTCACTTGATGACCGGTTATTTGAAAAGTTAAATCTTACGGTATGGAACACTGCTCCTCTTTGACTCGCTTACAATGGAGCAATTAATGAACTTCAACATGGATTTCCACTCAGATTATAATTTCTCTCTTGGCAACTTCGATCATTGGTGATCATTGATGACTACAGAAATCTATGATATTATCAACATTCATGTACATTTCCAAAATAAATGCACTCTATTAAAGAGTAATGTAAGCAGGGAAGAGACGACTCAGAGCTCTTATGAAATCAAATGATATCCAGATTAATCCATGAACATATATGAACAAGGCTACGGCCCATGATATCCTCTCATAAGTATTACACATTTAATAGTTGACCTAAAGGGTATTCCGGACCAGCAAGTGTTCCAATGCCTACCAGCACATTTACAGGGGGCACCGTAAATTGCCACTAGGAGGTGCCTTGTATTATGAAAGTTGTACAATAAAAAGACCCTAAACAAATTTGATTATGACCGACTCTATACTACTCCACAGCATAATTTCCATCCTGTTGTGTAAACCACATCAACAAAAACAATCAACATGGATAATCCCATTAATTAATCCACTAATCCATTTCATAGGCCGTGGTTTCTCCAAACGTCTGATCCAAAAGGACACAAAACACTATCCACAGATCTTCGTAGAAACACGACTCAAGTTTGTCTACGCATGGATGATGTCAAGAACTGATATGACGTTGAATCTCTAGCGTGATTGTTCTCAAGTCTACTCTAGAGCATGGGCAGGATACAATTGTTCCAACTACATTGTACATGTACATGTACATGTACACAGGAAAATACAACCAACCAATGCATTGACCGAGGGACATCAACGAGATAAAGATCAGCGCCAGGAAGTTGCCAACTGCTGGATCACATAAAAACACTGATTAGAATGGCGCAGTCAAACTTCATGAGCCTTCACCCCCACCCACTCCAAAATACTTTTCCTATAACTTTAATGGTTCAGGACAGGAAAATGTAGTGTATCCTTTAAGAGGAAATCCGCAGTGCAGGAAACAAAAGTTTTCGAGCGCTGTATACACTGTAACTGTAGCAAGCCAGGTTGGTTGGTTGGTGTTCAGCTTGATCAGTAGATTTTGTCTGTTGATTGCCAAGTTTAATTTCCTGGATCTCATGTCCATGCTCTGCGGTCGTGCTTGACACGGTCGATGTCACTAAAGAGTCCCATCCTTGCGGACACACTCCATGATGCAAGCTTGCACAGACACAGCTCCTTGGCTCTCAGAGTTCTTCTGTTAACTTCAAGGAATCACTTACTCGCTCGGTCGTCTCTACCAGCAGCAGAATTGGAGAACGACACACTTTCTCACCATGGGTGACAAGCAAAGAGACGGGGGAAAGGGATGGCCTCCGTGCCGTTGTTGAGTGAGTAACAGTATTCAAACTTTCTCCCCTGTTGTTTTTCACTTCCCTTTGGAGTGCTATGTTGTGGCTAAGTATGACACAGAAACGAAAGAGCCAGTCAGGGAACTAACTGTCGTCATACTTCAGATTGCTACCAAACTTGAGTGTTCCAGCTCTGTTGTTACCTTCATCAGGTGTCATGTGATGTGTTAGTCAATCCAATCTGTCTACTTGATCTTCTGATGATATACAACTTGCTAAACTTATAATGTATGTAAAAGGCACTTTGGATTTTTGCAAAAATATCATTTTCAACTGAAACACGATTTTGAAAATAACTTGTTGTTAATGAGCAATGCTCTAAAATATTAAAAGCCAAGCTAAATCTACATCATTTCCAAGTTTGTATGTGGAAATCGGTTCTTTTCCCACTAACTTCTAGGATTCCTGGTTGAGTGCAAGTCATATTCCTATGTAATGTTTGTACTGTACAGTGAATTTCAATTGTGTACTAGAATTAAATGCATTATATTTTGGCATTGCACGGTCCCAGCACTATAGGTGGCAGCATTGTATTATCATAGTAGTATGCATGATGGAAAGAAAGCACTGTCAGGGTACTAATGGTAGTTTTAAAAGCAAAATGTGACATGTAAAACAACAGTTTGAAGAAGAAAAAAAAATGACTATATCTGGCCGATTTACTACATTGTTTTAGATGTGTATTCGGGATAAAAGCTATTCATAGCAGATAATCATCAATCATATATCACACTCTGGTCCAAATATTCTGTCAAAGACATTTATGTAAGATCCTAGATGGGGATAGGAATATTGATATTTGTAGAAAGCTGCAACTTAACATGCAAATAATGTACATTGAATAGTTGATTTATCTGGAATGTCCATATTAGGAGTAAAAATTGACATTTAGAGTAGACTCCTGACATAGTTCTAGCATGGACCTACCACAAGAACTTCAAGAAGGGCCCCTGATAGTTCTAGCAAAGTTTCCAAATAGAACCACTAGATGGCAGCATTGCATGTCTCACAGTGTGCAAGATAGCCCCAAAAGGTGTTGTGAACTTGTGAAGACAGACTGGCATGCAGACTGGTATAATGATCGGAGTTGAGTTGAATTTATAGAGAGGGAACTGGAAATAATATATTTAAAGATTAAACTGTTTTTAGAATTTACTACCTTTGTTTAAAAAGGAAATGTTCTCTTTTTTAAATTATCAATCATTAAACCACAAACAAAGTATGAAGATACGTAATGAGAAATTATTCTGTGATACTAAACAAATAAACGCTTTGAAAAAAACAAATATTGTAAAACAAAAACCGACTTGATACACAGGAAGTATACAAACACTGTCTGAGTTATATTGACTAACAGACAATACAGTGGTGTTTACTGTGAGTTAAACACAGAGAGTGTGTGCTGGATAGGTCCATAATATAGCAGTATGCCCACACAACGGAGACACCTGATTTGTACCAACGTGTACATTTACAGTGCATTCGCCATGTAAAAATGTCTTTTCTAAAATGTGATTTGGTGTTTTAAAAAGCCATTACATGTATTACTTTACTACAGTATACTATATACATGAAGAAGTACATTCCAAAGAGAAAGGGAGAAACTGGAGCAAAGTTAAAGTTAAATCATGTATATCATTACTACATGTATGTTCATTGACTGCATGGTTAATATTTCTCTATTGCCTTAATTTAAAGGGATCGTTTAACAACGTTAAATCTGAGATACACGGCCCTACGTGTTATCAGTGTCTGTGATATGGTGTAATATTGAAGCCCTAAAAAAACTGCGCTTCAAAATGATCAAGAAGTGCCTCAAAAAAGTAAAAAATCCTTGAGTGACCGGTTTTACCATACTCATTTTCCCCAATAGACTGTAGGCCTAGTGTTATGAAAACCGTCAGGCGAACGGTTTTCAAAATTTGTAATTCCAATCATAAATATCTTGATAATCAGACAGGCGATCGGCTTGTAAAAGTCATGGGGTTCCTGACTGACCTAAAGGTTTATAATTATCATTGTATCATGAGCTAAATCCAGGATTTTGTTTCAGAATCTGAGACAAAGTTACCGGATCCCTTTAAGAAATATTCTATCATTCATTCACCCTACAAAAAGGCCTATATTATGACAAATATCTTTTTGTACAACCACTGTACGAAATGAAAAATTGATGAAATATTCTGCACAAAGCAAATTGGAGAATAGCTTGCAAGATACGTCAGTGTTGCCAATTTGTATTTCACTGATGACAACTTCAACAATTCAAAACTTTCCTTTCTTTTGCAATCAGATATTGCTCCAGCTTTCACTAAATTCTTTCTCTAATTTTTCTGCTTTTGTTGAAAGAAAGATATCCGGGTGGACTTCCCCTTTAAAGCTGCCTGTATTAAAGAGTGTTGTATTATAAAGCACAGACTGTACTATGGAGTCATGACTAATCATCATACACCCTGGTACACCCTGGCTTTCCTTACGCTTGACAGGAGGTACGCCAAGCATAGCAGGATGTGGTTCGCTAAGCAGTACAGCGAGGGTCCCCCAAGTGAGAGTCGGATACGAACACATTTGCGCAGGTTTCACATGATCATGTTACATTGTTCAAGACTTGAACCAGGCACAGTGTATAACTGGATATATGATTGCAAATCTTATTATTACTAATTTTACTGGTACAAAATGACTGTAGGTAAACTCCCTGGATTAGCAGGGAAATGCACCACAAAAGGTATACTAGACAAAGCAAAAACATTGAAGGACATACAGTACATGTATCCAGACAACATACTAATTTTATTATGAATTAACTCACAAGGTATTTAAGCATCTTTAGGAGATCAAGGAATGCCACAATGTTCAAGTGTATATATTATGTAGGTAAAGTTGTAAAATTAATCGGCAATCAATCTTTTGTTTTTGTATTCTGTTTGGACTGGTTTTGAACATTTTTTATGACGAGATCATGTTTCTATCACAGTATATTTTACATGTTCTAAATCTAGAGACAACAAGGCTATAATATGTTCTTGTAAAATATTGTGTTTGAAATAATCTGTAACATTTCTGTTTAATTCGGCATATAATCAATTGTTCTGTCATTTTTGTATGGACTATCCTTTATTTACAATGCAGATACTTTTATGTAATCTCTCTCTTTTTTCTTTTTTTTTTCTTTACATGTGCACCTTGAGCACTGGATGTCAAGTGGATTCGACAGTAGAGTAAACAAATTATCTTTAAAATAAGAACCTTGGTTTTTTCTGAAATAGTGTATTGTTCCGTAAAACATGCGCTCAAGGGATATCAAGGACAAAGGCTAGACCTAAAGAATTTTGCAGTTTAGGATGTAAATGATGATAATAATCAACAATTTCCTGCCTGAATAAAAATAGCATGCATGCAGTTAGAGGTATCCTTACAGGCTGGATAGGATGTGCACCTGTTTTACTTTAGACTGTACTGGATCTACCTTATGACAAACTTCATAACATGTTTATTTACAAATAAGAAAGTAAATTCATATACAATGTATATACCGGAACATATGTCCTTTTCCCAGTATAGCTTCCTGAGTGAGCTGCCAAAGGGATTACCCAACCAAATACCAAGTGCTTGTACATATAGATACATGTAGTATCATATGTTTCTGTTCTTCTTTAAGCTATAAAGAAACTCTGACTTTTCTTTACATTCATGGAAGCAAACTGTACTTTTTTGTCGTTCTTGTTGTTGTTACTGTTAATTGGAGCTTTATGTAAGAAATACATTACAGAAACTATGAATTTTCCTCAAAGGAAAGTGCTATGTTTTGGGGAGACTTTCCTCAGGACTCATCGCCCCCTTCCATTTTTCTTCTGTAGGTAATCAAAAAGTGCCCTATTCATTTCCAATCAGAGCCCATTTTCACTTCTTATATGTTCCTCTTTCCAATGTACTTGCCCTATTTTTAATAATAACACAACTTCAAACTATCGAAAGTTAGAGCCTTCACTTCTATCCGAATGGGATCGTTTTCACAACGAGTCGTCAATTTATGGAATGCGCTTCCAGCTTATGTAATTGATAGCCCATCTGTAAACTCATTCAAATCCAACCTGGAAAAAGCATGGAGAGCTAAATATGTACATGTACTAAAGAAATGTTTCCTTGCTATTGCATTGACCGAAGCTCCGACGTGGGTGCAATCCCCAGTACATACAGACATTAATCCTGCTGCAGAGGGGCATATAAGTAATTATACTTGAAGCCAAACATCAAGGTAAATCAAGGTAAATCAGGTAAAAAAAACCCACTCTAAAGTCTGATAAAGATCTAGAACTCTTAAGAATTGGAGCAGCTCTACATGTAGGCTTTACGAACAGGCACCCCTACCAATACTATGAAATGATAGAAGAGTTGAATGCAGCAAGGGTAAACACGCCTATGTTCACAGGCATATTTCTCTTAGTTAAATCAAAAATTCATATTGACCACTTATCTTTGTTATTATTATGTGTTATTGAAAAGAAAAAAAAATTGTACTTCATTTGAAATATATGTATGTTTATGAGAAATATGAAAATAAATTAAATGAAATGAAAATTTACAGTGCCACTTTTCAAAGATCAAACAAGCACCTTTTCACTGTTTCAAATTTTGTTGTGTACTTTAGTAGAAAAGGTTGGAAGAAATACCGGTATGTCCCCTTCGTACTAAAACATGCCTGTTTTTAAAAACTACATGTGTAACATGTGACATCCCTAGTATAGGGGCAATTTCAGACATATCAATCAATATTTAATACCGGTATTTCTTCCTGGGAGTACACCTTTCAGCACTGCATACATGTACAAGTAGATGTACAAAATTTGACTTTTTCAAGATTCTCATCTTAATGATTTTTCTACGCAATTGCTCAATTGTGCAAACTTAAACATTCATGTTTCCATAATTTTTCAAATGTCTTTCATACTATACTGTGAGCTACTAATTTTGAACATAATCATTTGGTAATAAAAGGTAATATTAACTTGAGGAGATCTTTTAAAAAAAATGTCGCTGCATGTGCCTCTCCGAACTCTTACAAAGTGCTCTTTTGAAGAATTTAGAAGTGATTGCCCTTGTACCTAAAGTTCCTCTTGGTCTTCACACTTCTGTAACCTCTGTTTTCCAAGTACCATTATCTTCTCAATTTTATTCATGATTTTGTGAATATCCATGGTAACATTAACAGGCAAGACAGCTAAAAATGTGTCCTTTTTTAACCTGCAACTCCTTTCTATAAAAATCATGCATATTCATTCCAATTCCATCAGCAATAAATTCCTGCCTACCGTATTTACCGGCGATAAGGCCGCACCCCCGATTTTGACGTTTAAAAAAAAAAAAAAAAAAAAAAAAAAAATTGTCGAAGTCGGGATTTGATCTCTTGCGTTTAAATGTTGATGTGACTAAAATCAGCGCCTTAGACCGCTCGGCCATGCCGCATTGATGCTAGCATATGGAGTTTTCTGTGATGTATACATTGCACCTCTCTCTTAAGTATTGAAATGGATTCAAAATAGCGACTTCGCGAGCTAGATGCTTCGCGGCAGCTCCGTTAAACGGGCCCTTCTTTTACTTTTGCAATGCATTGGCACGAACTTAGATCAAGATCTATCGGCAGATGTTGTTTTTGGAAGTTTATTTTCGTCTTCATGTCAACAATGCAAGATAAAATTGTCGGTAAGATGTGTGGAAATGTATAGTTATTGTACCGTTCGTAGATCTAGTCCCATATGTGCAAAATCGTGTTGGTTTTGATATACTTTTTAAAAAAATTTTTACTCTTTCGCCGCATAGGCCGCACCCCGACTTTTTGATATTTTCTCTTCCAAAAATACTGCAGCCTTTACGCCGGCAAATACGGTATTCACACAAATATGTGCACCAACTGAGTTGGCTCTAGACCGAAAATTTCTGTCTCTTTCGTTCTTTAGCCTCTGATTTCGGTAGGGTCGACTCCTCCTCTTTAGACGAGCCGACCTACCCAAATCAGAGGCTAGAGGAGCCAACCCTACCCAAATCAGAGGCTAACGAACGAAAAAGACAAGCCGATCCTATCCAAATCAGAGGTTAACGAACGAAAGAGACAGAAATTTTCAGTCTAAGTTGGCTCAAGCCTCTACGACACTTGTCACTAGACCGAAGATTTTTGTCGCTTTCATTTGTTAGCCTCTTAAGTCTTATTTGGGTAGGGTCAGAGGAGCCGTTTCGCGACCCTCCCCATTAAGAGGCTAACCAATAAAAGACAGAAATGTTTGGTTTTCTACGACACATGACAATAATAGTTTTTCTGGATGTGACAATATTATCATGATTATTATCAACAACTTTCTTATTTAAAATCAAAAGTAGGGTCTACTGCCAAGAGTCCCAATTATACCATTGGCATCCAGTTCACATCAATTTACATTTCATTCATGCATTCATTCATTTGAGTTGACAATTTAACTTTCATTCAAAACAATGTAGATCTAGATCTAAACAAACAAAAGACAAAACCAATTCAATTCAAATTCCATTTTTATTGTAAATTAAATCGGTTTTCCTTGGTTTGTTTTGTTTTTATTTGTTGTTCTTTTCTGGTCCTTCCTTAAATTATGCTTACCACATCTTTCTTGGCTTCTGCTTGCCCTTGGCCCCTTCCGCTGGTGGGTTGTTGCTGAATTTGGGACTCCATTATTTTCTCCGGATGTTATCTCGTCCTAAATCGTAGTTTATGGCTGGCGCTGCACTTCACCTGCACTAAATTAGCGCCGAGGTACATGTACATGTAGCACTGTACACACCCTCCACTAATGCAGCAGACATGTACATAAGCTCAGCTGGATGTGGCCGTTATGCAGGATTTAGTGGCAGGGACACTGATTCCAGTTTAAGTGAAGAAAATATTAGACTTATCATGTCATTTAATAGTCAAAATAAAATTTAAAAAATATTAATTTTGACTTAAAATATTTGTTAATTACTTATATGAGATATACTAATTAAAAATTATTTAAATTTAGAATTTACAAACTGATACATTTGTCTCATTCATATTCCAAGATGGCAGCGCCCATGAAGCTCATTGTTAAGTGGAGCGGTCAAGAATATGAATTCACAGAAGTTACTGGTACCGATACCGTGAAATATTTAAAAGAAGCAATTCATGAGAAAACTGGGGTATTACCACAACGGCAGAAAATTCTTGGATTGAAGTTTAAAGGTAGGCCTAGAATAGATCAATTGTTGTTTATAAAATTATGCAATCGCGCAACCCAGCGCTGGCTCAGCGCGCAGGCCCAGCTAGCAGAACCTCTGGCCAGGCCCGCGGGCGGCCGTGAACTGCCCTTGTCACTCGAGCTCTGGCCTCCGGCCTCCGCAGCACTGTTTAATAAAAAGTGTGGCGCTTGTTCAGCATTATGATTATCGTGATCTGGGTCGCCTCTTTTTTCTTTACACAGCTGGCTTTATTGCGTCTGCGTGTGGGGGGCTTCGATCCACCTCCATAGACTTAGCACGCAAACGTGTGTGTACAGTGTGAATGAGATAAGGCCTAAATTAATGAATCTAAAAGATGGTCGCAAAACTGTGTCATTGTGATTTCGATAAAATAAAACGTAAAACAAATACAAAGTCAAGACAGCCTCAAGAGTCAAAGTTCTAATTCAAAGACTAGACAGTGACCACATAAAACTTAAGTTTAGGTAAGAAGACCTCTACATTTCTTTAGCGCATGCGCATAACGTTCATCCAATCTCCGACAAGGGCCCTTCTTATTGGCTATCGCTGGCTTCCGTTCACTCAATATACTTATAAGATAGTGGTGCAAGGAGAAAGCTTGCGAATTTCTGTTTGATCCGATACCAAAATTATGATGCAGTAAACCCTCTATTTGTTACGATTTTTTCAGCATCCTAAAAAGGTTATTTTCCTTAAGTTTAAGTCTTACATAACTATTTTTCAAGTTTGAACAATTCTCATTTTTGTCATATTTAAGGTCCAAACTGGAAATTTTTTCTGAAATGTTTGTTGATTTTTTTATTTTATGTGTGTGCAATTTCATGTGTGCGTCACCTTTTAAAAATATGACATATCAAAATTGCCACTGAAGTTAAGTTGCGCTTAAGTTAAGTAGGCCCTCTCTCACTTAAATTTGAAGCCACTCGAGCAGATCGGCAAATGGAAGCGCGTAAACTCACTGTACAGCACTCAATGCGCAAAGTTCTTTGTGGTGAGTGGGTGAGCAAACCAAATACAAAATGTATGTCCCTTCAACTAGTACAGTACTAGTCTACTGTGTGTATAATTGGGTGACCAAAGTTAGCAGAGAACGCCAGAGATTTTATTGAATTGGTTCCTTCAAAAGTTACAACTAGTCGATTACAATGACTACAGAGTAGTATTAGTAAATATTTCAAGGTCTAATAATTATAGTTCTAATGGATTTTCTTACATAATTTGATATTTGAAGGCAAACCGCCAGGAGACGACGTCCAACTATGTGCCCTCAACATCAAACCCAACACGAAGATCATGATGATGGGGACTCGAGAGGAGACGATCATCGCAGCCAATGCCAAGCCAACTGACATCGGCGAGGTGGTGGATGACTTTGACATTGAAGATGAAGAAGTGTCAACAGAAAGAAGGTCAGTGAGTTAGTTACATTCAAAAGATGAATTTTCTAAAATCAAAGTTTCTCATCCTATTTGTCTTTCCATCTATAAAATAGCATTGGAGAGTGATATGTGGACATAAGACCAGTGGGCTTAGGATGCAGGATCAATTTTAGCACTATAAAGGCTTAAAGATAAAGTTGAGTTCTGGTCATGTGATTGCATTGTGAAAGAAACGGTGTGGAATCTATCAGAGAGGTTGATCATCTAGTATATAAGTATTCGTGTGTATTGCAAGGTTCTGGATTCATCAAAATGATAAGAAATTTGGCCAAATCTTGGCAAAGTTACAAGCACTGTACACAGAATGATGTATATGGGACTACACGAGCAAATGGCGAAAAAACCTACCCCCCGATTTTTACGATTTTTCATGTCATATTTAGAATATGAAGGCATTTGAAGAGCCATGCTTTTCAGGGAACATGTTCAATCTGATGTTCTTCCACTCTTGCATAATAACAATGATAACGCTCACAAATTATTTTTTACCTCTTCCCAGAACTCAACCGTCTCTTTAAGCTTAATCTCCAAATGAGATATAAAATATAAATGCTAGATGTTTAGTGCAAGTGGGAAGTAAGAAATAAGATCCGTTCCTTCTTCCCCAAACGAGGGCAAGATTTTCCAGCAAGGAGCATATTAAACATTCAGATTCAATATACTACATGAATAGCATTACAATAGCAAAGTGGGATGAAGAAAGATTTTTAAATTAGAGTCATTTTGAGAGTAGGGAATCATAGCAGAAAATCTATTTGAAGCCTGCCAATATTAGTGTTATGTTCTACTGACAACTTCATGACTATGAAAAATATAATTTTACAGTATTATTCAATTGTCAGGTGCTATGCATTTGATTCTCTGCTCCATGAAATTTGTGATGTATTCAGTATTTTGTCATAATATAAAGATTCACTAATCATCTTTTCAATCTTAAAAGATTGAATCATAAGTAAAACTGTGAATTGATTCTAAACAGGGAGGAGTACTTGCAGAAAGTGGAGCGGCGGGTCAAGGAATACGAGATCAAAGTAGTGAATGAGTCCAGGCCGGGAAAGAAACTCCTTGTTCTAGATGTGGATTACACTTTCTTTGGTAAGCTGCATTACATAAAAATTATGTATAGTCATCATACTTGTCTATTAAGGCCACCCAAAGGAAACATATTAGGTGACCACTCTAGACAGGTGGCCTTTATAAGCAGATTCTTCAATACATGTTTCCTCTTAGAGGGAGCAAATACAGGTGGCCACTAAGACAGGTTTGACTGTATAAGTTAAAGATGCAGTATAAAGCAAAGCCAGTGAAAGATATAGCCTGAACTCTCAATCATGACCTATTGAATAATACATACCTAATACAAATGCCTTGAGAGAAACTCAAACGATGTATGTCGATGTTCAACAGAAAATAAAAAATCAGAGGCATTTGTAAGCCCAGGCATATTCAAGACATTGATCTAAAATCCAAAAATGTTGATAGATGTTGATAAATGGATAAGAAAAGTATTAGGTAGTTACTTTATATAATAACATCATGAATTAACATTTTTTGTTTTTTCTCTGGACTAGGCATTTCTGGTCAAAACATTCACCTGTATAAAGATGGTTTGTGAACCATTTTAGTTTGATTTTCCATTTGCACAAATGTCTCTCTCTTCTGTGATATATATATTACTTGTGATTATGATTGTTTTCTGTCCTTTGCTTAGATCACCGATCTGTTGCTGAGAATGCCTTGGAGTTGATGAGACCTAATCTACATGAATTCCTTACATCAGCCTATGAGGATTATGATATTGCCATCTGGTGTAAGTTTTAAAAAAAGTGTACAGATTATGAACAGTAATGGTAGCAAGAAGAAAATTGGAATGAAACTTGCTAAATATAGTCTCTACTTGTATCAAAAGCTATATGTGTCATATATTTTGATGTATTGTCAATGGCTTTCTATAAATTCAGCGCAAAATATCTGAAAGAATTGTCAAATTGCACAGCAATCACAGAATTACGATGAAATTGTTGATGCCCTTAACAAAAGTGTACATAGGCTTACATGGAAATATTATTGTTAGATTTGTAAAAGTTCAATGTAGCTTTTGATAGATTTTTGTATAATATAAATATTGCTTCCTCTTCATTTTCACTTTGGTACAGCTGCCACCAATATGAAATGGATTGACGTGAAGATGAGAGAACTTGGAGTTGCTGATAATCCAAACTACAAATTAGCATTCATGGTAGACAGCAGAGCTTGCATCACTATACACACTCAGAAATATGGTATAATTGAGGTATGGAAACAACAGTTATTGAGTATTTTTGTATATCTCTTATTTATAAAAGATTTTAGGCTTTACAGTTAAACTCTCTCTCTCGCTCTCTCCCTCCTTACTCCCCCTACTCATATCCCTTTTCTTTTTTTTCTCATTCTGTATCCTCTCTCCCCGTCTCCCCCCCCCCCACCTCCTTCCTCCCTCTCTCTCTATTTCTATCTCGTTTATTCTACAAAATGGTAACCAATCTCATGATCTCATAGTGAATATGAAAGCTTCTAATTAATGGGTATATATATTACTTGTCAAATCAACATCTTGGCATTTGCTAGTCACTCAATATATCTCCTTTACTCTGTTGTATACATTTTGATGTACGTATAGCATAGCATTCAATGGGTTATGGAGAAACAATTGTTTAATTCCAGCTTCCCTATTTAAAATTAAAAAATCTGTTGACTGTTAATCTTTTTCAATTTTCAGACTAAACCTCTGGGTGTTATCTGGGGCAAATATGAGCAATACAACCCCAAGAACACCATCATGTTTGACGATCTACGGAGGAACTTCTTGATGAATCCACAAAATGGCCTCAAGGTAAGGGCAAAATGTATTTGTAATGATTGTTGTCTTGTCCTTTTTTCTCTTTAATTATCAGTTATCATCAACAACAACCACATTACTACATCACATGCTACTTCTTCCTAGCTTCTACTAATACTACTACTGCTACTGCTACTTCTGATATTGCTGCTTCTCTTCTTCGTCTGGCCCCCCCTTTTTCCTCCGTTGCCTTTATTCTTTTTCTTCTTCAAGATTTCTTAGGAGTAATATAATTTTTTCATATTCATGCACCAAAATGTGGAGATGTAATGGAAGTATATGTGAAATATACTTCTGAATTATACGTTTAAATTTTCTTCCCCATGACATCTTTAGAAGCAACACATTTTTCATCTTTTTACTCCACTAGGGACATACTCAAGTTCATAACCACCCAAGCCCCCAAACTAGTAAATTTCATTAGAACGTGAGTCATGGTGAAATTTTGAGCACAGCCTTCATCTCAATATTCATATTTTTCCATTTCTTCCTCCTTTTTTATGACTTTGTCATGTCGAACCTTTGTGTAATGACATTTTATTCTCGCATATACACCCTTATTTCCAGATCCGCCCTTTCCGGGAGGCCTATAAGAACAGGTACCATGACAAAGAGTTGATGAGACTGGCCAAGTACCTTCGTGATATCGCACCTCTGGATGATTTTAGTCATCTTAATCACAGGCACTGGGAGAGATACAAACCACCATCGTCACGATGATCATTTCAAAGAAGGGATTTTTATTTTTTGTATATTTTATTTCAAACAAGGACATTAAATTGAGGATATGTTGCAGGAACTTGTTTATGGACATTGAATTCATACACACATTTTTTTCATCATTATTTGTTTGGCGTCGCACAAAAAAGGAGACAAATTTATTGTTTGTTTGTCTGGATACTCCAGCACAGGTAATTTCTTCTTTGTCTGTATAATCCATGTTCATACATATTTTTTTTCTCTCAAGCATTCTATATTTGTTTCTGTTAATACTATTTGTTTATAAATTGCAATATTCATATTAATGTTAAAGTGACCTCTCTAGCTCTTTGGGAAAGCATTGTATTCGGATGGTGGAATTATTTTCTATTTGTATACAGCACAGGGGGAAATGCTCCCCCCCCCCCCCTACCCCTTGATAATTTTAGAATTACGGTAATTGTTCAAAGTATGGACTTTGCTATTCCTATTTTTTATGCCCGTAATCATAATGTGGAAAGAAGCCTGTGGCTGTACTAGAAACTTGAATTGGCACAAGCAAAAAACAACATATTTGTGATGTATTTATTTTGTGTACAACTAAAAAGGGTAAATTAGCTGTGCTGTCTTCCAAACAAATGTTTGCCTGAAGTTCATCAGATATATCTCATGGCCATGTGATGATTTAAGAGGTAGCATACAGTATGTATGTTCATGTTGCAGGACAAGATGGGTTTTTTTCCCCCCTAGGTATCATTTGTGTTTCTACAATTTAGGGAAGATATCATATTTTGTTTATTTTTACAACTGTTCCACGTGTTCCACGTGTCCCATATGGTTCTTGATGAGATTGAATTTCTGTTTGATAAACAAAGTCTCAAAAAGATTGCTGAATGTTTAAATTCCAAACAATTCTCTATATATGGCAAAAATACAGTCAACTCTGCAGAAGTTGAATCTGTTGAGACGTGTGCAAAATTTCTGCATAATTGGTGTAAATAAATGTTTAGCACAGTTTGGTCGGAAAATTGATTTGACTTAAGGAATAATTGACTTGTGCAACTTGGAGTTATGCAGAGTTAACTGTAGCAGCATATCTTCATTCCCGCTTTAGCCTTGAATGTTGGAAAACACTTATAATCATATTCTTTTCAACATGAGATGTGCTCTTTCTTCTTTGTATATGTTTATGCTTTTCAACTGAGTTGAACGTAAATATTAGTCATGCATGTTTTGCTTGAGAGATCAAGCAACATTGGTTTTTGTATTAAAAGAATGTATTGCAACTATGCACCAAGTCCAAATAGACCAAACTGCATATTGTTGGACCTTATGTTTGAAAGTAATTGTAAATGTGTAAATATATGAATATCATTTGACATTGTAACAATTTTTTTTAAATGACTTCAGCCTGATACTTGATAATAAATCTCTTTCAGTTGCGTACAATATTCTGTTTCTGGGTTCGTTGATATGTCTTTATAAGAATTTAATCTAAGGAATTTTACCTATAAAATGGTATTGAGATCATTAGTTAAATATGGTAAGGTGATATTTTTATAGGATGCCCTCAAGATCTGTATCTGTATGATTTGGTCAGCAAAATGTCCTTTCCAGACACATCCACGCTAACGTATTTGTAGACAGAGCACGCTGTGTGTGGGTTGACTCAAATCAAATTATTGGGAATGTTTAAGTAAATTGTTCTTAAAAGTGGTTAACGATGGGCTGTTTACTATGGAGGTTGGGAGGTTATTCCAGTCCTTGATGGTTGACACAAGAAAGGAATCCTGGTAGGCTCTAGCTTTGTGGCGAAGTTGTAGGAACTTCTGGTTGTTCCCCCTGGTTTCTCTGGGATTCGGTTGTACATAGTCATACAAAGGAATGTCGACCAGTCCATTCTTCATTTTGTATAACATGCTGAGGTGTAAAAGTAGCAGAGGAGAAGGAAACAGAGTAAAAGGGGTGGAAGGGGAGAGAAAGTGAAATATAGAGAAGATGTAGAAAGAGGAGATGGGAGAGAGAGAGAGAGAGAGAGAAAGATTGGGAGAGATGCGGGAGAGATTTTAAAAAAGAGGGGAAGCCAGAGGAGGGTGAAAAATAGAGAGGATGGAGAAAAATTAATTTTTGTAAAAAAAAAGAAACGTGAATTTTTTTTTTAATGTTAATGGATATAGATCTATGTGATTGACCAACTGATTGGTCGATTCATTTATTTATTCATGTATTCGTGACAAAACTTTCCGATTTCTTTGCTTTGCGAATGTGGTGCGCGTATTCAATATATGCGCGCGTGTGACGTGTGTGCATTCCTAGATTTGCATAACAAATTGATAATAATGGCGTTGGCGAACAAAGTAGACAACGGAATTCTGACATCGATTTCCCAGGCAACAACACAAGATATGACAGACAAAGGGAACGGCATTAGAGAATTGTTTGAAAATACATCTTCACGAACCGGAATGCCCGAATCCATTTGGTCATGTGGAGATTTAAATTCAGAGCAGCACGACGAGAGCAAGAAGTGAGTTTAGCCGAAACTGAAATTTTCCTCTTTTATTTACTGCCGTTCGGCTGCCGTTGGCTTTGGCTAGATCTAAGCCTAAGGCTGCCGTGGTCTTGGGTGGGGTCCAGTCAGCAATAGGGTCTAGACTACTGTGTATTATTTGCATTGAATGTAACTTCACATCTTCTTTAGATAGACTCAACTAGATGAGACGGAAAATTATTCGAGAAAGTTTTTATCATCTTTTGACTTTTGAGTTTGAGGCTCTAGTTTAAGCAGGGATTTGGTGAAAGCAGAAAGTCTACAGACTACAGTCAGATGGTGGAACATATCTCGAAAGGCGAAACAAACTTGGGCTTGGCAAGAATTGCAGAACTTACTTTTAAGTTTTACTTTTAGACAGGGCAGAACTTGGGTTGGGGCAGGCTTAGTTGTACTGGGTCAAAGCTATCTAGACCTAGCCTTGTTTGGCGCTACTGCAGTTCCGTATCCATTTTTTTTAGCAGTTTCATATCCATTCTTAGCAAAGGAATTTTAGCCCAATTTTTTTACGGAACTGCAGTAGATTCTAGCGCCCCTTGGGCGTTTTAGGTCTAAGAGTAAGATTCAAATTTGTTATCATTCCAGATTGATGTTCCCCATACCCAGATAGAGTCTTGTAATTTGTATGACTCGTCATTTCTTCAATAACTTAACAATAACAGCTAACTTTAATTATGTTTAAACTTTAATCTAAATGACTAAGATATGCTACATTAACATTTGTGTTAGTTTTACCATGAGTGTGTGATTTTATGTATTACTTTTTGTGTTGCTGCTGCCTATAGTCTGGTAGAACTAGTAGAAGCCTACTTGTTTGTTGTTTTTGTTTTTTAACTACAATTTTTTTTATTTTCTTTTGCAGGTTCATGCTTTCAGGAGAGCCCATATCAAAAACATTGCAGGCATGTATTTTTAATTTTCTTTAATACATTATTTTATTCTAGATCTACTTCTCATATTCTTCATTTTATGAGGAACATATTATTAGATGTAGATCTAAGTCTATCTGGAGAAATGGGTAGATTGAATTGGTATTGTATATGATGAAAGATTTGGGATTCATAAAGTCAAAATATTATCTTTTGAACACAAAAATTTAACAGATAATAATTTAACAGTCCTTATTATATAGGCTAGGCTTTATACATTTGAAGACTTGACCCTAAATATTGTCCCCTTTATGAAAAAAAAGATAAAACTTGATACTTTTCAAATAAGACAATAAACAATAACATCAGCGTTGACAAGTTTGCACTATATGCATGTCTGATTCAAATTCACTATAGGAGTATAAAACCAGAGACTGGTTTGGTAATTACCAGATATCAATAGGGGGCGTCATCAGGCATGAATGCCAAAGACTAATGTACATATTGAAATGTTTACCTTATATATATAACCAAATTCTACACAAAACCTGTTTCAGAAGCTACAGTTTCCTCTTTTCTTTGGTAATGCAACTAATTTAGATGATACTTGGGAGGTAAGGACCAATGATAAAGACAATTGGCTGATTATACTTACTCTTTCCTATGAATTGCTTCCTCTGTTTTCTTTGTTCCAAAGGACATGCCTGCTACAAGCTATGGGATGCCAGACGGGAAGAGCAGTGAAGGGGAATTTGATTACCAGAAAGAAATGCAGGGCTTAGAAAAGCTCTCTGCCGAGTTGGACTCTGTCAGACAGCAACTCATGGCTGACATCTGTGAGTAGACCTACCCCCAATGAGTTATTTTCTGTATATGTTTGAACCTCTATGTAGAGCTTTGCGCTTAATGAAAAACAAGAAAAGCAGGAAATTGAACTCTTTTTTGGGGGTGGGGGGGGGGGGGCTCTTCTACTTTTATCCACGGTGAGCAATTGAATTAATAAAATTATTATTTGTTTTATTTTTCTTTTCTTTTTTTCTTTATCAACTCAGTAGTACAGAGTATTCTGTGTATTCCCCAACATCATTCTATGAAAATCAATGTCAACATACCACATGCACTTACTCTGCATCTTGTGAGTAAAGAGTTAACGCAAAATTGCAATCCCCGTATTTGATCACCTTGCAGTACGTTGTCAACTCTTGCAAGTGGACCTGGCTACCCAATTCAACCCAGGACTTGTTCAACAGATGAGATCCTCCAAACTCTCATGTGAGAAATGTGAGGATATTTTGGATGACTCATTTGATGCTGAAGTGAAGAACTGAAAGAAACATGTAGACTTTCACATTGGACTAACATAGTAGCCTTGGAGTGAAGTTTAGTCCTGTAAATGCTTCTGATAAGATGTGCACTTTGGATATATGAACACATTTGTTACTGTACAATATACATGCATTTATAGAAATGTAATAATCATCATTTTGTTGGTTGACCTTCTAATTTAAAATTTGAATTATATGTTGCAAATATGTATGATTACCTCATATCATATTTCTATTACTGATTTGATCTTGTTTTTCTTTTCTGTTTCTTCTTCTCAAATCAATAATTTTACTCAAAGATTGCACCGGTATTCATGTAGTGTGATAAGTGTTTTCCTTGTTCAAAGAAAATTGTACATAGAATAAGAATATATGGTAATTTTGTACTTTACTAGCTTAGTGCATCGAGTTGGTAGAGTGAAACTTCACCAATACCCCCCCCCCCCCCTGAATAGCCATACTGTAGTATGATCTCAGTCTCAAAATGTTAAGAACTGAATTGAAGAAAAATTATGTGTAACAATACTGAGGTAATATTCTTGTTCTCACAACTCCTGATGTGCCCTGTCCCAACTTTCTCATAAATGTACTGATGAATATGCTGATAAACTATACTGTATGTTGAATCCTGCAGATTCAGTATTCTGCACTATGGTCAAAGCATTGTTATAGCAGGGTCAAGGCATGGTCAAGGCATGGTCAGGGCAAAGGACATCAATATTTTGGCTCTTAATCATATTTGCTGCTGGCTTTATTTCATCAAAGATTTAAGTGTAGTCTAGGGTTGGGGTTGCAATTGGGATATGGTAGGATCAGGTATAGTGTTAAGTTTCAGGATGAAGTTAGATATTTGTTGCAAAATGTGTGATAAAATAAACCTCAATGTAGAGTTATGAAGGAAAATACTTTCTCTCTACTTGTCATAAACTAAATTATATTTGTTTCTTTGGTTCACCAACATTCCACGTTGGTGTGAAGATTCAGATACCTCGCTAAGAGCCAGAAGAGTATTAAAAGGCAATCCAACCCTTGTTATAAGTAGATATACATGTATGAAAGAAAAATAACAGAAACAGAATGGCAAAAGTTTGCAATAAATCAGACAATTAGTAAGAAAGTGGATTGTGACGTAGGACGTGGATAAATCTCCCATTTGCAGTCTAAAAAATATCATTAATTTCTATTTTTCTCAAAAGTTCCTTCTCCCTTGAGGCTCTACCAGTACTCAGAATATATTGTAGATAGCATATTATTATAGGTCCTCTAAAAAGAATAGACCCTCTTGAGCCATGAAATTTTTGAAAAATTTAAATTGTAGTCATTTTATATGATGGAACAGATGGGAAAGTAGTCCGGCACTACATCACATTGACATTACTGCTTCAGCCAATTTGAAGTGCCCATACGTATAGTGATTACAACTTTCGAAAATTCATAACCTTCTTATATTTAGTCAAATTTAATTAAAACTTTGGTCAGTTTGGTCCTCTGATTTTTCTGCTTTCTTTTAGAGTAGTTGTCTAAATGCTACGAAGAATGATACAAGTAAATGCCCTTCTGACAACCAACAGACAATATGGTTTTGATGTACAGTATTATACCAACTTTGATTGAAGAAATAAAATATTTAATTTTCCCCCTTTCATCTGTTTTAAAACTTTTTTTATTTTAAGATTCTTTTGCAAAGAATGTATAATTTACAAGCCTACACTGGAAAAGTAATTCCGGTGATCATTGAAAAAATAATTTAAAAAAAAATCATATACCAGTAGAGGTAAATGACTAATGCTGGCATAGACTTGTATATTTTTAATACATATCTGTAATGATAAGACTGTACAGGCATATGAATTTGATCATATATTTATTTACATCATAATCCTTTAACTATACTTTACATTACATGTTCCTGATAGAATAACGCATCACAATGCTTACACAAGTACTTCAAATATTCATTTAAAATTTGCTATGGCTATAATTGTGTTGCAGTGAAATGGTTTACCATTGCTCAGATTATCCAAGAACATTGGACAAATATAATTGATATGGCATATATTCTCCCCCAAAAAATGATTTAAAAAAAATAAAGTTCTGAAAAATGAACTTACAAGAATAAAACACTTTTCATAATCAACTATTCATTTCTGAAGACATATGCATTTAAATGGAAGACATCATGATGTTAGGGTATAACTTTTCGAATGGACAAATAACAATAAAACACAATTTTTGGTATCATTAAAACCTATATGTAATGGAGGTATGAAGGAAATTAAAGAACTGTTTGTTTATGAAACATTCTATTTTTATATTGCTTGCTTGGAGAACTTATACAAAATAACAGGAAAGAAATTAAAGCCCTGTAAAATGTTAGCTGTCATTAAATGTAAAATCACAATTGTTGATCGACTCTTTGCACAATCTTAATCAAGATATACAATATCTTGTCATAACATAGGAAAAATCATGACCGGTTCATATTCTGTTTTTCATATTTCAAGTTTTTATGTTTCATTAACACTACAATGTATTGGGTTGTCTACTTTAAATCAAAGAAGGTACATGTAATTTGGGAAACAAAAATAAATACAAAGCTTATAAAGTAGACTGCAAATATACACAAATATAAAAAAAAAAAAAATGCAAAACTTACTTTACACTTGTTCACAGCACAAAAATGGGACATTTCAGTTTGAATTCTTGCAAGCTCTTTGCAAGAAGAAAATGTTGAGCACACTTTCATATGTACTAAACTTACAGAAAATATTTGTTGGATATAACAAAAACCTCTAATATACCATCGCCTATATGTATGTTCACAGAGCAATGATCATGTGACCGTAACATGTGACCTTACGCCCCCAAACTCTTTTTATTTCACCTTTCCATGCTGAAACATACTAGAATAGCGATGAATGTATATCTAAACTTAGTTTGGTTTAATTGTTACAGAAAACTCCATTAAACAAACTGACAAGGAGGTGAGCTGGTACAACAGTGACACATATCTCATACTACATACTAAAGATAAACACACTTCTATAAATTGCACATTATGGTGTTTACTTAACAGTTTCACAACTGTATTAACTATTCACCATTGGGACATATTGTCCAACAGCACTGTCAGGAATGCAGAAAAATCATAATTGATGCAATGCAATTATGTATTGATTCAATTCCAGTCCATTCATCCATGACAAAGTAGCAGCAAATTTACTTAGTCTCATTTACGGCCAGTCCTATTCATCCGTTAACAATAACTACATATAAATCCATACCAAATCAGTCTCCTGATGTTCATGTGAAAAAAGTATTGGCTATTGGCAGTGTAGGTCACATTTCAATTATTTAAGTTAACACTGATTTTCTCCTGGTGGCATCTATGCATTACCTTTTATGCATAAACTTCAGTAGGCCGATTTTACAGTTCTAGTTTATCAGTCAGATAGGACTGGTCATTTATGTTACCTCTCTATTACATGTAAAGATATTATTGCAGAATTCAAGGAATTTTGTTACTACCTCCCCGTAACTTTTTTACCAGGTACCCATCTTCTAATCCAACACAACCAAGTTGCTTCAAGGTATATTTAAACAGCTCAAATCATAAAACTAGGGTCGGGTGCAGTGAAGGTGACTAAAACACTTGATGTTCCATCACATTCTATCTCTAAAACTACCCTTTTCTTCTTCTTCCAAGGAAAGTGCTGCTTCAAGGCCTTGATGATTGCACTATTTATCCACAACACTTATATACAGCAGAACCATGTTATACAAACTTCTTTGGACATTACATCAGGGCTTAAAGACACAATAGAATAAAAGAAGTGTGACCTGCAAAGCAACCATGAAATAATGAACTTGTGTCCTAACAGTGTTCCTTATGATAAGGTTCCTAATACATATTTCCCTCTAATTTTCTAATGAAATACATAAAAGTGCATGAAATGCAACATGTCCAATATATGCAGTGAACTGAGTATTCCTTGTGCTGAATCAACATTAACATTTGTTAAAGGGGCTGTAGCATGACGAGACTATGCGCTGCCCCCGAGGCCCACTTGGGGAAAATCAGGTATAATACGACTACGGACGACGTAACCGCAGTAGGCCTACGTATTCACGTGCATGCAACATTATGCAAAACTGAAGTGTGAGGAGAACTTCGGTCCATTCGTGTACGTGCAGTTGTCCAAAAGGAGACGTAGATGGCGTCAACCAGTATTTCCCATGCTACAGCCCCTTTAATTGACTCCTGGAATGTGGATAAACAGTTCTGCAGGCTCTCTCCTGCATCTGTTCCTCCTGAATATGAAAAAAACTGGCTCTTGAATTCACACTGAAAATGTTCGACAGAGTCTGTATATATTTAGACTACCTTGCTGCCATCATTATCTCGATGAATTAGAAATTCCTCTGTTCCTAACATTGTGATAGGAAGGTGGAACGTAGTCCTCGTATAGTTGGCTAAAGATGTCACTGTCGCTCTCACTTATTTCATCGGTGTCAGGTCGGAGGTCAGGGTCGTGGGATAGCAGCCATTTTGCAAATTTCGCCTGGAGGAAAATGGAGACAACAAAAAACGAGAGTAGTACATTTATTCATTTTGGAATTTATTACACTTTATACAGAAAAGCGGATTCATCTCCAAAGTTCTCATTAATTAGGCACCTATTTCAAACAATTTGTTTCAATAAATTTGAAATTCATAACTACTACGATAAATAATTTTTTTTTCAAGATTTAAAACAATTATATCTCTCCACACCTTAAAATATACAAATGAATTATTCTATATATAGGAGTAACAACTGTCTGAGAAATACAATTTCTGTCATGGACAAATAAATGTATACTGCATTAAATTAAAATATATTCCAATGACAATAAAAGATCAAACACGGTTAGTTCATTTAAAATGTGAATCCTTCACCGAAATGATTACCATATTTTTTACATTTACTTTCGGTAGCCATTAAAAGTGGAAATTGTTTCTTCGAAAGTGATCGTAAGGATAATGAAGATGAGATTGAGGTTAAACTGTAGAAATTTGGATGGATTTTTTTTTTCTTCCATCTCACCTCTAGGGGTAGTTCTTTGGTGAATCTTTTAGGGAAATCCTGTCTCTTGGCTTTGCACATGACCTGAAAAAGCAAGATGAAATGGATACAAATCATTCATATACAATAGCGTTTGTTCTAAATGTATGTTTCAAAACAAATGTTCCAGGATAAATAGTGATATAATACAACAGTGCCAATGACAAAAAATGAGGCTCTAGTCTCAGTCTCATCAATAAATTAAGAATTTTAAAATATACATCACACAAGAGAAATTCCCAGACAAGTTCCCCATCTGGAGGTCAACACATTCTTTTATGGTATAATAAATCACAACCCACGATAATCACAAAGTTGAACCTGTTAGATTCACTCTACAATCCTCTTATTAATTGCTGCCTAATGGCTTTGCTAATACTCTTTTTCACAGTTGTTTTGCTTAACCCCTTGCTTTGATTAGCCCCATACTATCCTTAACCCCAGACTAACTTTTTACAAAGATCCTCAGTCGAACTTAACTCTAAGTTGGACTTAAAAATTATGGAGAGCCATATGTAGTCTTAAAATTAAATATATTCAAAAGCGAAAAATCAAATATTCTACATTTTTTATAAATTCCACATAAAGAACATGAAATCTCCTTGAAAATGGAAAATATGAATGATTTGAATCAACATCTTATGCCTTTTAAGATAACTTTTACAAAATATTTTCAAGGATGCTAATGGCTTTCCATAATTTTAAGTCTAACTTACAGGGTAGAAATAAGTTCAACTTAGGATCTTTGTGAAACACCCCCCAGAACAGCGTGACTTACGGTGATGCGTTCCATCTGGGTTGAGAAGGGATGGAACAGCTCAAAGAAGATGAGTCCAAGAGAGAAAATATCCACCTTGTGATCGTAGTTCTGACCAGAGACCTACATGTTTCAAAACAAGTAACAAGAAAACATGACATGAACACACTTTCTACCAGATGCTACACTGACATAATTCTTTGACCTATGAAAGCTGATTTAATGTCTGAATGTAATGTATTTATTCAACACACACACCGGGACCCTGTCTTATATTTAGGGTATGCATACGCATGTTCCCTCTTTTTGAAAGCACCCTCCTATCTCTAGTGTGAAAGTCAATGGCGGGCCCGATTTTGTCACGCGAAAAAGTACCCCTTTACCAGAGATTTTGAGAACACGCATGCGGTCCCTCCTAGTGGGGGGGGGGTGGGGTTGATAGTAGCAAATAAGTTGTGAGTAATCGCAACTCTTTATGAGACAAGGACCAGGACCATGGCAGAATAAACATAGTCAATATGTGTACTAATGTACTAATCCCAAATTACATTGGATCATTTTACTCTGAAGACAAAATAAGCTCAAACCACAATGAAAACTGCATGATCTGACTTAATTTCTTAGTACCTGTTCTGGGCACATGTACAGCTGGGTTCCTACTCTGCCAGTATGAAGATGTCCAGCAGCCCCATCTACAGAGTCTTCAGCTCCTTCCATGCTCGTATCAATGGCCGTCACCAAACCAAAGTCTCCTACCTTAATTTTCCCATCCACAGAGAAGAATATGTTGGAGGGCTGAAAGATCGAAAAAGATCATAGATGATATATTTGAGGACGAGAAAGCATGATAGTTGATTGGACATGGGTACATTTCGGTTAAAGGTATAGACCAGTTTTGGAAATGCCTCCCCTCTCAAAAAATGAAATGGAAGCTCCAATCATGTGAAGGAATATGTTTTGACTAATACGTGATGATACAAATTTTACCGGGAAACCGCCTAATAATTGAAATATTTGGTAAATTATTATATCTATCCAGAATGGATAGATATAAGGTTGTCTCATATACATCTTTCTGTGTACAGTGCTTGTAACTTTACCAAGACGGTGCCAAATTTCTTATCATTTTGATGATTCCAGAACCTTGCAGTACACACCAATACTTAGATATGCTAGATGATCAACCTTTGCTGATCGATTCCATAACGTTTCTTCCACAATGCAATCGCATGACCAGAACTGGTCTTTACCTTTAACATATTAAGATAGATATGTGCATAGTGTGACCCCCCACCCCAACCCCCTTTCCATCCTAACTTTGAAAATGAGAAATTATGAAAATAATTTCAGTAATATATTTAAAAGACTTCGAGAAATACTGAAATATCACACCTTGAGGTCTCTGTGAATCATACCACATCCATGGATGTAGTTGACCGCTTCCAGGATCTGATGGAAGATATGAAGCACTTTGTTTCTATCCCTGGACAGCGTGTTAGTACTAAGCCAATCCTTGAGGGTCTCCTTACGGCACAGCTGCATCTGAATGTACAGGTAGATCTTCTGCACTTTCATCACTGCCAACGATGTCGTGGTGGGGGTCTGGCTTGGATCCGTGGCATGGTGCGAGGACGTCTCTCTCCAATGTCCTTCCATGCAAGGAGCGCTGCTTGGTGTTGAACTATTTTTGGAGGATTTAGAGGTGTCCGACTGGGTGGACTCGGAGTCTGAATACCTAGGCTGATCGGTGCACCCTGAATCCTCAAAGACTATCTGGAATGATTCGCTTCGATCAAGGTCTCTGATATCCTTCGCATCATTAGCATAGTGCTTGAAGGGTACATCCATTGTATTATCAAGGGATGTGTCGGTACTTCTGTTGGATATGCTTTCATCAAAGGTGGCTAGATTCTGTGGAGTCTCTTCTCCTGTGTCTGAAATAACACTCATATTTTGACTGTTTTCCTCTTCTGTGCCTTGGAATACAATACTGAATGAACCACTCTCCTCAAACTCACAAACGGCTCCGGGAAAGAGGATGTCAGACTCCACTCCCGCTCTCTTGTTGTCTCCTTTTTGATCGACCCTGCCCTCACTGCTAACATTGCTATCATCCGACAGGTCAAATTTAAGGATGGGACTTTCCCTTGTTTTGCTGAAAGGAACATAGCTTGGACCCATGCTTGATCTGCCGCCCGTCTGCTGCATCAACTGATCATGGTTTCGGATGAGCTCGCTGTTTTTGTTGAAGAAGGCTGGAGTATCCAGAGAAGTTAGACCATCATTCCCACCAAGACTGCTACAAATAGACGGAATGAAAATTTAGTTAATGCCTTTGTCGTTGTCTGAGGTATGGAATAAATAACATGATCACAATGATCACAATGTCACATGTTCTTCCATCACTAAACATAACACACTTGAACAGCAGCAGTAAATTTTCATGCAGAGAAGTCTAACCTGACTGTCGACAAGACTGTCATGATTTCAAGTACCACTGAAATCCCAGATGACACTAGTAACATGATACAGTGTCCTCCACAATATCAATTAAATTCTTTATATATCTTATAAACATTTCCAGGTATTTTTGTGCATATCCCTAGATGCATATGACACTCTTACATCACAGCATTCCTGAACAAACCAAAACATGTAGAGCAAATTCACTTTACAATTCAATAAAACAAAATGCCCAACAAAAAGGTTTTACATCATGTTTCAATGTAAGATGGACTTCATTTGTGGGGAAGGGAGGAGTCACTGCCCCTAAGAATAAAAACCTTCCAAAAAAGAGTAATTTTATGAAAGTATCAAAATATAATATTATCTCCACTTACCTTTCACCCACAAATTTCTTATCCTGGATGTCTTGCCAACCTAGAGGGGGCTCTTCAAGCCAGGAGTTGAAGTATCTTACAATGCCTGAATGATCCAGTATAGCCAGGGTCCTGGCCTCTCTTAGGACTTTATCTCTCGCTTCCTCTCTGATAATGAACAAAACAAAAATGATTTTTGCTGTAAAGGCATCGTTTAACAATGTTAAATCTGAGATGCATGGCCCTACGTGTTATCAATGTCTTTGATAGTGTAATATTATAAGGTGTAATATTGAAGACCTAAACAAAATTGCGCTTCAAAATGAGCATGAAATGCCTCAAAAAAGTAAAAATCTTTGAGTGACCGGTTTTACCATACTCATTTCCCCCCAATAGACTGTAGTGTTATAAAAACTGTTAGGAAAAAGACAAATGAAATTTCGATTTCCAATCATTAATATCTTGATAATCAGACAGGCGATCGGCTTGTAAAAGTCATGGGATTCCTGACTGACCTAAAGGTTTATAATTATCATTGCAGCATGAGCTAAATCCAGGATTTTGTTTCAGAATCTGAGTCACTTTAAACTGTCTGCACATATCATAAGAAGTAATCATTGTAATAATTGTAAATACCAGCTGAAGAAAATAAATACCAAATTTCTTGCTGGTATAATAGGAAAACAAAGAAAAAGTCAATCCTTTCCTCTTGATAAATCTAACACCATAACATATTCATCATGCAGAGTTGCATCGAATCAAGGTACCTATAGATTATGTGCTCTGCAACCAATGCAGCTTATATAGTAGGACAATAATTCGATACAGAATCAAACTCGGGAATTCCCTTCCACCTATAACTCATGTGACATTGTCTCCAATGACCAGATTCTCTTGTTTCTATAATAATTTGAGCAGTTTTTTAGTAATCAAGAATTTAATCTGTAAGTCTGTTACATTCAGCTTGGGTGCTACAGGGTTAACATTTCTTCAATCTGCACCATCAATATGTAATGGTACCGGTATGTACCTGTTTGGGAGGGTGATTCTCTTGACGGCATAATTGTTTTCATCCACCTTGTTCTTTGCTCTGAAGACGATTCCAAACCCTCCTTTACCAAGGCACTCTGTATGCTCAAAGTCAGTCAAGTACCTGTAGCATACCATCACAAAGATGAAGGGGAAACATGTAATGTATGATATTGGCATCTTGCATAGCCCTCAACCTTGTTATGTGAAGACACGTCAGGCAACAACCCATCACAAACATATATCAATCTATGCATGAATGTGTTGCATGGTATTGGTACAATATGCAAAAGTCCTTTTGAAGGTTTTGAAAGCAATATGCAATTATGCATGACTGCAATGTAAGCAAGGGCTAATCGATGATGTAACAATGTAATGCAGTATCGTTTATGTAGTCACTGTAGTTCTCTAAGCTGAGCAATGTAGTGACTGATATCCTTGAGCTTTGTGTAATCAAATTGAGGGTATTCATAGAAAGTGATAACATGGTATATCTCTTGAATTGTTAGTAATACAATTGTAAGTGATAAAGGAAAAGTATTGAAAAGAAAGATACAGTGTGGTACTTCTCAAGATTTATCTTGATATAAGATTTGAAAGATAGAGCAAGTAGAGCAACAACCATTTTAGTGTAATTTGTCAGCTATATTTTTCAAAACAACGCCAATAAATTGTTAACATGAGATACAAATTGGATGAAGAGCAGGTATCGATCAAGTTTCAAACTATTTCCTTATGAAATCACCATTTACCTTGACTTGTACTCCTGAGCTAGAGGGTCGCTTGAACGGTCCAGTTCAGGGCTGGATGGTTTCCCCTGCTCCTTTTCTGTCTCTTCTCCTTCATCGTTCAGTTCTTTCTCAGCAGCTCTCCTTTTCCTTCGTGGTTTCAGAACGTAATGGAAGAACAGTTGCATCCCAATAGCAAGTAGCATACTGGTTCCAAAGATTTCCCTCCTGGAATTAGAACAGGATATATATATGTAACTTTTTTAATCTTCTAGTATTCATAACAGCGTGTTAACTTAAGTACAGGTGTAAACCCTAAGTAAGTCTGCACAAAGGGTCTACTAGTCTATGGAGTGCCAAGCGTTAACCTTTTTATTCTGTGAAAAATGAAATTACCATAATTCAGCAAATATGTGAATAAAGGGAAGTCAAGTCATCATTAATCAATTCATCATTTGATTCATTCCATGACTTAATGGCTTACATTTATTCATTTTGTTACAGAAGAAAGTAATTCTTACACTATAACAAGGCCATTGGCACTTAAATGAACCACCAATCAGTCGACTTAAGCAAAGTTGTTATCGGCCATCTTGGAAAATATGAGCTTATGGCTCTTGGTGTGTAATAAGAAATTTTGTATGGCTAGAAGGTCAGTATCTGATTAACAACATTTCAGACTGATTTAAGCTATGTTGAATTAATTGAAGTCATAGCATTTTTACATCAACCTGTCAAATCGGATTACTCTTTCACCAGCCCCTAATGAACATACTGCAGAGGAGTGATCCTCACTGCTACCTGCATGAAAGGAACCTGTCTATACAAAGCTCTATTCTTGCCTCCCTTCAGCAGTCTTTTTTAACAGTTTAGCTAAATTTCACCATTCTTAACTGATGACTTACCACCATGTCCAAACAGACACACTGAAGAGTATTTCTAAGCCGCCATCTTGACTTTCATTGCCCTCTAGCTGTCTATTCTGTGGCATCATGTGCATAGGGGTCAGCTGGTGCAGTAGGTAGTATCCATTGTCTGTAAGAAGAAAAAGGAGACATAGAGTGTTATTCACTGTTATACAGTGCGTCCCAGAAAAAATGAAACCGAGAATTATCAATGTTTTATCATAACTTAATCATCACAATTATAATTAATAAATTACACATATTTGTAAAGCTTAGATCTTCCTTTTTCATTTGATGCGACTCACATGATGCATATTTCATAATGAGCGATTAAAAACAATTTGAAGAGAGGGTACCAAATAGTCATTTGACGGGCAGTATCTGAATTTCAAAGAGAAAATCACATTTCTAGAAAGTTCATTTCTGCCCTTTCATATGACACCTCAATCAGGAAAAATGAACCAGGAATAACAAAGTTCTGTTTGTTTCAAGTAATGTTGCATTATTATAATTTGATTAAAAAAATTCAAAAGACTTGATGCATGGCTGAAAGTCAACGAAACGAAGTCAAGTCTTTTGTCAACTCTCTTTGTTGCTACGGCAGGCAGTCAGTGAAAACGAATTTGTTTAATCAATATCTAATATTCTTGGAACCCTTACATCAAGTCCAAAACATGTTTTTGTTCTTGATACAGTTTAAAGTAAAGTCAAACTTTTTCCATTTTCTTACAAAAATATATACAAAAAGTTGAAGGAAGGATTCAGAAATCCAAGATCTCACCAAAGGGGTACTGATTCCACACACTGACATCCCTGTTAGATTCTCCCTTGTCCTTGTTGCCAGCAGCCTGCAGGTTCTCCTCATTCTTGGCTGCTACGATGGTGGGTGTCCTGGAGACAGAGGTGTATGCATAGGGCCTCCAGCGTACCCTAGGTGCTGTAAGGCTACCGTCCTGAGGGTTAGCCTGCCCTCGCTGGGCCGCCCAAGCAGCCTGGGAGATCTCAGAGTTGGTGTTTGGTGACGGCTGGACGTAGAGCTGGTCCTTGTGCTTTCCTGTCAAGAGTGAATTAAAGGACCAACAAAGTTATTACTCTGCTCCACTAAAGGATCCACTTTATTTTTCCTCATTTAGTTCAAGCTGTAGCTTGACTACTTCCTACAAAACAGACATCTTTTCAAGGTTATCTATCTAATATCTTTCATAGAGAAGATACCTTTTTAGATTAACCTTCGACAACTCTTACAATATGAGGAACCTTTTTAAGGTTTATCTTTTAAACCTATCTTTTTGTATCTGTAGGAGATTTAATTTGCTACTAACGAATACACCAATTAGGATCATAGTTTTAGATCCTTTATAAAGCTTTGGGTACCACTTTAGTATCTAAACGATCCCCAGGGGTAATATAAAACTATCAGGTATTTCCTACTTACCAACTGATATAACAGGTTGAAAATAATCACAGAAAAATGCGGATTCCCCAGTTGAGAAAGCACCAAAGTAGTGCTAAGGGGCTAAATTTTCAACCATTGAATGCAAGATGTAGGATCATATTTGCATAAGATACAGGTAAACCTGTCTATAAAGACCACCCAAGGGAGACAAGAAAAGTGGTCTTTATAGGCAGGTGGTCTTTAAGTACAGGTGCCTATAGTACAAGGGAAACAAAATGTAGGATCATCTTTTCATAAGATACAATGAAACCTGTCTAAAAAGACCACCCAAGGACGACAAGAAAAGTGGTCTTTTTAGGCAGGTGGTCTTTATGTACAGGTGCCTATAGCACATATTGCAATGAGAAACCATTTTTCAATGGAAGCAAAAAATGGGGTCTTTGTAGACAGGTTGTTGCTATAGCAGGTTTGACTGTACTTTGAAAAGCTTGGGTACTACTCCACAATTAATTACCCAGCAAAAATTATCATAAGTAAGAACAAGTTTGCTACTCACCTATGAACAGCATAGGTTGGGAATAATCAGAGAAGAATGGGGTCATCTGAGGGTCAGCACCAGAGGAAAGGCCAAGGGTCACAGGTTCAAAGAGGTCAACCACCCTCACAACGCCATCTTGGATTGTCCATGCATTTGCTATGCAGCTCTCCAACTATGAAGAGAGAAAAAAATAATGACAATCCAATGAGTTGTGATTATTCACTGTACCTCTGTAATGTTTGTGGTGCTAATGCTTTCTGAAAAGTTATGAGTATTTTGTTCAATATTTTGTATAAACTCCAATGTATGTGTATTACAAATAAAGTTTACAATTTCTTTGGGTTTGTAGATAATGGATAAACAGAACTACATCCTAAAACAACACTAAAATAATATTAGATATGCATCAAACTTGTGTACACATTAGATTGTGATGATTACGAAAGTTACAGATGTCCAGAGGGATGAAAAACATCTGTTAAAAGTAAAGGGTTTGAATCTTATCTGGTATGCAAACAAAGGAATGGGTGAAATGCAAATATAACCTTAGATTCACACAAGTGATATCTCACCAACTGGACTTTGTACTAATAACAGCATTGATCAACATCCTATTTATGTTACATTTATGATAACATTAGATGTACAATGCACCCACCTCCCCTGGTGCAAAATAAAATGGAACTAAACTTTGTTTAAATATCAGTCCCTTTCTGCTTTTGGACATACTTAGTCCAAACCCATGCAGAACCTGTCTCTGCTGTCCCAGAATAACAGGTAATGGCACCATAACGTAAAAGATTATAATTGTCTGCCATGGCTCAGTTTGATAAATCTGGATATAAAAAAAAAGTTGCAATTAAAAGCATCTGAAATCATTGCATGCGCATTGTTGATTATTTTTAAAAAGAAGTTTGACAGTTCATGTTTTTTTATACACAATTCCCAAAGCGGAAATATCCTCCCAGATCTAGGAAACATGAAATCCCCTTAATAATTAATTAAATTCATATTTTACGGAACCTACCTCGTGAGACCAAAGCAGTTGTCTCCCACTAGCCCCGCCCTGAGCAAAGACTGTTTTGGTTGCCATGTCTACTTTCACTGATGGGATGTTATCCTCAGAGTCGTATTCATCGTCCACTTCGCACACCACTTCTTCTTCCTCCGCTAGATCATCGTTTGAGGGCTGCTTTCCTTTCAGGAACGTGACATCATGCTGGCCCACGCTGAAGTTCCATCTGAGGATGTTAACATTACCATTAGGTTAGAACCAAAAATGTAATCAACACGTCGATTGTGAACTACACAACAGTATTTACTATACATGTTGTAAATACTATAGGCCCCTCCTTCTGCAAATTAATAACTGTCATGTCACAAAACAAATGACCATTATCCTTCCCCCCACCCTATTCTCTTTCTCTCTCGCTACCTATCAATACACTCACTTTTCCATGCCGTTTCTTTGGTCTACTGCCCTCACAGTTTGCCTGGTATGCTGAATGACAATGATATCCTGGTCATCTTCTGCTTCATCTCCATAAAGCTGACATCCGCCAGTTCCACAAATATAGTGCAACTAGAGAGAGATTGGAATAGATCAAGGAACTTAATCATTATCATTTGAATTCAAATTTTAATCATGAACACAAAAAGAGCCGTTTTCTTTAAAAAAAAATAACTTCACTATTGTGTATAATGTTCAATATGCCATACCTGAAATATAAAATATCATGTAAAAGATCTTAAAATTTCAAATGTATCTGCATGACAATTATTGCCACTCCATAGGTATACCCAAGGGTATACCACAGAATTTTGCCCATTTTAACATTATAAGAACTTTCAGTAATCATTTTGTAAAGTCTACATAATTTTATGTAACATAAAGGGAGAAAAAAAATCGAACAACTTGCTTCTTTTAAGTATAGCAGAACAGTGTGTGGCATCCATTACAAGCATTCTCATCAAGTGAGAGATGTTTATGTAAGTACGAGATAATTTACCAAAGAACATTTCCCTTGAATTTCTCGGAATATTTCAATGTTTACCACAACGTACCTCTCCAGTTCTAGCATTAATACCAAAGGTGTTAATCTCCTTTCCACCGACCATCATCGTCTCCTCATTGAGTCTGTAGGAGGTACTGAGAAGAGTCTCTGCTGTGAGCGGAACTGCTTCTAGAGTCTCTCCATCCCATTTGAACAGACCTCCGTTCAGTGAGGGGATCACCTTGTATAATCCCTCTGGACCCATGATCTGAAATAGAAAAATTGTGAGTCAGGTATTGTCCTTAAAGATACTATGTCCCTTTTGCAGCCAACCTCAAATTCTGTAGAACTTTGCAGGAATTATGAATATATATGTCATGTATGTCCTATCTGTGAAGTGTAAACGTTAGCAGTGTCCTCATATTCAAATTATGCAGGGAAACCTGTTTACTTGCTAGACTTCACTGTCAGACACTATTGAGTGACTGACTGGCTTTTTTTCTTCTTTGTTAATAACATGCATAAAATGAGCTGTAAAGGGTACGTGAGCATTTGTCTACATCAATAACCCACTTCTTGTAATGGCCCAAATTAAACTGATTGAATCTTTGCGCAGCATAAAATGTACGACCAATCGGTTCAATGGTCTGAAAATCAAGACTATTTCTTATTGGCTATATACCTCCTAAGTCGATTCGTCAACTAATAGTCGTTATTTTCCCACTTAAAGACATATCAAGCCCCTCTTTTTTTAGGGAAGTTCTAAATTAGTATTATCTTTCAAACCACACGATTATTTATGGTTTTCTTTGAAGGTGTCACATCACTGTGCAACAACCTCTAACAGTAAATTCTCCCAACCTTTTTTGAATTTTCCCAACCGTTTTTCCATGATAAAACAGGCTTCATAAAATCTTTCAACACTTAAATGTCTGGAAAGGTATATAGAGCCAATTCATTGCTTTGAGACGACTTTCATGAACCTAAAATGTAATTAAATGGTAATAATATAATTGGGGGAATTAAGGAATCGATCCGATCAGTTTTACCCAATTTGTATCATAAATAATGGTCTGTTTTCACTCAAACTTTCAGATTATCTTTATTTGTACATCTAGCATTGAAGTCACAACCTTTTCACCATTTTATAGCATCTGAACATTGTTACCAGGTCCCTTTAAGCTTTAATAGCTCATACATACATGTGTGGCTAAGAAATCCACAACAATATTATGTAAATATGTAAATGAATGGCAAAGGGGATTAAAACAAAATAAAGGAATATCCTGAGCTAAATCTTACCTCAAATTGACTGATGGATGATGAGAGAAGAGGACCAACCCCAGCATCCATACTCCACTGCTGTTGACCGGCATTCTGGATGTCCAGCGCAAGAACCTTCCCATCCACAGTACTGACGATCATCATCGGTCTGACATTGAAGGAGAAGTTTGATAAAAAGTCACTGAAGAGTTATCACTATAGCGTTAGGCAATGATCCAAATGAACGCTCAGATACTTTGTAAACTAGGGCAACATTTCACAAAACCGTTATCAGTACAAATTCACCAAATCTGATTAAAGTGCTTGTAAATTTAATACGCACGTTTCAATGGAATGGCATTGAGCTTGCACTTTAAAGCCTGTCTGTACTAGTTTGGCCAGGAGGGATTAGACCACCCAGCGGGGTCACCGACAGGTAGTTATCTCATCAACTCAGCTCTCAATTAATATAAGATAAAGAGGATCATGGGGGACTAATGGGCACCACTTAGGCATATAGAGGGAGCAAGTAGCTACAAGTAGTACAGAGGGGCTTTGATATGATGGTTTTGCGAAGCTACACGCTTTCTTCAACATTTTAAAAAAAAGGCATGTATTGTGTGTGATACAGCCCGTGTTCGACCGCAAGTGCCTCTATCTTTTTAAGTTTTAACCTCTTTGGACATGTTGGAAGAATGATGTGACAAAAGCTGTCAAGTTTTACAAGTGATGGACATTAGAATTGATGATGGTGTTGGCTGCCCGTGATCAGGATCGTCCTTCCCTTTATTTAACTCTCACCTTCTCTGCTCTCCCTCTTTCTCTCTCTCTCTCTCTCTCTCTCTCTCTCTCTCTCAGGTCGGTAACAAATTAAATCTTGTTAACGGCCTGTACAGTAAATTTTCCTTATAGTTATAGTATAGATGCCTTTAAAAGGGCATTGAAGGTAGCGTCCAACTGATGGCAGCACACCGCTTTCCACGTTTTTAACAGCACATCACTGTATATATATATTTTGCATTGGATTGAGGCCTACACACATTTTGGACATGGCACACACCACACTGCAGTGCGTAATCTCCGTAATCTCTGTTGTATGAAGGTGCATTTACCGAGGAAGAAGAAGAAGAAGAAAATGGTTTCCAAATTAATGGGAAAATGGTGAGTCAATCAACATCAACACACAATTTAAAAAAAAATGCAAACCCAAAACAAATTCATTACATTATCCCTAAATCTACATAAGATTCTACTATTTTTCCTAAAAAATATGTGCACATATTCATAATTCCAGTGTGATTCCCTTGCCCTTGGCCTCGACTTGTGGACAGATTTTTAAATTGTTTGCACAAATACAATTCAAATTTCAAAAATGTTTGTTTTAATAATCAATCTCAAAATCCAGCAAATTGTAATTATTGAATTGTGCATGGCATTACAATAAGAATCAACGATAAAATTATTACCTGTTGACACCTTGTGAGTGAGAGGCTGTACACCTTTCTGATGACGGGCGATTCGCAACATTTCCAATACCTGCGCCATCTCCCAAACGGTCACTGTCATTCTCGCCTAAAGTCCCGGGGTTCCCCTCCGTTGACGCAATGCTGTTGCAGACCACTGCAATGCAAGCTAAAAGTGAGCAAATTCTCCTTAGATTTGCTCTGTTGTTGGCTGCATCCATCAACCATTTGTTAGTTCCAACCAAGGGCAACCAAAAGGGGATTTGGGGAACGATGACTCACCACTCCTGCAATAGGTTTCACTCTATAAAGTCTAACATTGTTCTTGAGACTGGATCTGAATGATGTGGAACTTTCCGGGCTGATTTAACCTGACGTGTATTTACGTTTTGCTAGCTATGTCACGTGACCATTGATCCATAACAGGTCATGTGTACGTGTACCATCATCCGATCCGAACCGAACGCGCGCATTTGAAACCGGTTAAAAGTTCTTTGTATTTAATTCCAGACTCAGCTGCAAGAGCAGAGATCCATATAACACATTTACATGTAGATATAAACAATGAACGATAAGGCCTAATAATTAAGGGAGTTTACAGATAGCACATGGTACAAATGACCCCAAATATCCACAGATCTTTTACACATGGATAAGTTCCACTTTGAGCATCCAATCCAATCCAATCTTAGAATAAGTCCTAGATGTGCTTCATGAATACCATTTGTTTGCCCTCTTGAAAAGAATACTTCCAACTGCGTATCTTAGAATGTAGCCTTCCGTTGGTGCATAAATGAATAATGTTACATAACTTTCATGAGCTCATATCCAGTATTCATCTCGTGAGTTTTACCTTTTTGGTACAAATCGGACCTTTATCTGCCCATGCGCAGTTTGTATCTGTAAACTTTCTTATAGAAAACGTTTTTGACTAAAACGTGCATGTATGAAAAGGATGGGAGTTTACAGGAGTAACGGAAATTTTCCTTAATTTGAAATAAACAGCTCAAGACGAGATAAAAAAATATACCTACCTTTCTCACCGTTCTAAAAGTGACGCCGCCCCCCCCCCCCCAACCAAAAAACCCACAGCAATTATCACTAAGGGAGAAATATCATTATTGATTAATGAGGAAATCTCGCTGATAATAAGTTATAGTTATTGAGTGATAATCAAGTGATAATCAAGATTTTCATTTAATTATTAACTTACGTGTAATTAGCCTATATAGGTTTACATGAACGGCGTAAGGGATGACCTGGGGCAGAGTGTTTGCCACATTGGATTTTGCAAATACCTCCACGGAAATCACCCAGTTTTTTCTCTCTCTCAATCTTGCAATTCTAGAGACTAACCTCATTCACTTGACACAGTGAACTATTTGAGCTATCAGTACAAAAGTTTTTGGACAACAAGTCTTTTCATACTAGGTTATAAAGGTCTTTTATTTTCAAATACATGTAAGACTATATTTTACAGGGACAACAACAAAAAATGGTTACAAAAACATTTTTGATATATAGTGTAATTCATTTTGCTTTTTATTCATGGAAAGGAATAATAATGATAATAATAATACGATAATAATCTACGATGTCTCTATAAGCGCTTTGCAAAATAAATGATATACTATTACCCCGGTCATTGGATTCAAAACTTGCCCACACACACTGTGTGCACAATCTCCACTTCCTGGGGCAGGCGCGGATCCAGGGGGAGGGGGCACCGGCCAGCGGCCAGCTCCGCCCCTTGGACCCAACGCCTATTCGTGACCTGCCAGTGTCACAAATAAGGTATCAAAATTTGCTCATCTGACGGTAATTTAATGTATAAACCTCCTGCGCTTCTGGGGGCTCCGCCCCCTGGACCCCACACCATTTTGTGTCCTGCCAGTGTCACAAATATTGAAGGTATACAAATATGCTCATCTGACCGTAATTTAATGTATAAATCCCCCGAGCTTCCGGGGGTTCCGCCCCCTGGATCCCACGCCAATTCGTTACCTGCCAGTGTCACAAATAAGGTATCAACATAAACCACCCCCACCTACTTAAAGAAATGTTCAGCGGGGCCTGCATGTAAGAATGGGATGATGCGTCTTTTTTTAACCCCCGCCCCCCCCCCCCAAAAAAAAGTTTTTGCTCATTTCGCCACTGCTGGTGTCACCATTACGTACCAATATTTTGCTCGCATAATTTCAAATTTGGGCCCCCTCCCCCTAAGAAATCCTGGATCCGCGCCTGCACTGGGGAGTGTTTCAGCCAGGCGTTACTGGACGCTCAAACACTGTTTTACCAACAATTATGCATAATTCATATCATGAAATCTCTGCATAGCTGACAAAACAACTGGAGTGAGTACTTTGTAAAACTACATGTATTTCCAGACTATCATGAGTTATTATTCTCACATATTTTAGAATCAAGAGCAGACTGTTTTAGAAGTCCATTTTTCTAAACTTAGCGCAGTAGGTTGAGGAATCAGACAAAAAAAAAGAGATTCTTCCTACTACTGTCTATACCTAGTCCTCCCCCTCGTTTTTTCTCTCTCTCTTTCTGCCTCTCTCTGTCTAGGCTATCTGTATATCAGTCTGTCTGTATGTTTCTCTCTCTCTCTCTCTCTCTCTCTCTCTCTCGCTCATCCCTCGCTCTCCCTCTTATATCTTTGTCTCTGGGAAGACTATTGCGACCCGGCCGACCCCATGTCACAAAAGTCAAGACAAGTACTCCATGAGATAGTTTGGAAGAATATCATTGGGTTTGTACCCCCGGCCGAGTACAGTGTCACCTGACAAAGTGAAAAAAATGGCTCTTTATATGCATTATGCGAGGTAAATTGGACCATACTTTCATGCCACATGTGTTTGTAGTCCCATACAAAAATTTCAGTGTTCAGTCGGGGCACAGGATTTGGGGCAAGATTGTGTGAATTTCTTGCTCAACAATAAAGACCCACAGTCTTGGGTAAAGAGGTCCATTATTGTTTTCAGTTTTTTTATTCTGATTGTGGGTGTCTATTGGGTTTTTACAGACGTGTATCAATCAGATATGATTATTTACGTCTGGGGACCGACCTTTAAACGTCACCATCCGAAAGACGTGACTCAGTTTCGAGCTTGCGTCCTCGCCTGAATCAGTTTGTGAATTTCACTGTTAGTGTTAGCTGGATTACAGGCGCACGCCACAACGCCTAGTTGACTCCCATTTTGACTCCCAGTTTCTCCTTTATACCCCATGTTATTGGTGTCATTTTTTTCTTGTCCCCCATGATATTGGCTTTTCCTTCTCTTTTTTTTAATTGGACACTCTCTGAAGTAGTTAGAATACGTCTTTTGCTACATCTACAACAAAAAGTATCAATATGAAAAAATACATGGGGATTACCAGTGTGACACATTAGTCTAGTGGATAGACAATCGCCTGGTAACTGGAAGGTATCAGGTTCGACACCCAGCTAGTGTTTTTTAATTTATTTTTGAAGAAAAAAAACTGATGTTAAAACCCATTTTATCTCATTCAAAGTCCATATTTACTGCTGTTCTTTTAATTGATCGATACAAAATGTCTCTCAAAATACAAACGACAATGAATGTTATACTGTAAATACTTTTCTTCTTTAAAAAAAAAGAAGATTTTAACGAGATGGTCACTCTCATTTCAGAAATGGGAAATGACAAAATGTAATTGTTAGGGAGGAAGACAAAAAGAAAAGCTTCGTGTAGCTATAGGTTGGCCACGTATGTGCTTTAATACTAGGTTATTATGTTCCATTTAGGTGTTGTACGAAAGGGGTTTTTTTTTTCTTTCTTTTCTTTATAAATAGCTATAAATCTTGGCTTTCTTGGCTTATTCTCACTCTTAGTATTATTTTTCCATCTTTCTTTATTCCTTTTCTGCTTTTCTCTCTCGAGTCTCTCTCTCTTTCTTTCTCACCTCCTTTTCTTTCTTCTCACTTCTCCCCTTTTCCCAATCTTTTAATATCAATACATCTTACTCTTGATATAATTTTCTGTTCATTCATTTCTCTTTTGTGGGTCTCTCCTATCCTGTGCACAGTCTTGAGCCCTTCTATTTAATCCCATTTTGTCTGCACATCTTCCCTCATAGTCTTTCTGTTAATGAGTTTTGCATACGCTTGTTTATAAGGCAAAAAGAAAATACGTGTTCATGCATATATTCTTGCAAAATCTGTATCATTTATTATCTTCTTGTATACTTGAACAGTACATCTTTAGCTTCAATTTCTGTGTGAATGATAATTTAATGCTCTGGTTTTTAACCTGAGCCAGTCTCCAAGTATCCCTCCCCTGCCCTTTTCTTCCCTCTCACTTACGTCACATTTCCACTCTATGTTACCTACATGTACACCCCCTCCTCCTCTCTCTCTCTCTCTCTCTCTCTCTCTCTCTCTCTCTCTCTCTCACTCTCTCTCACACACACACACATTTTCTCTCTCCCTTCTGCTTCCTCTTCACTTTGTTTTCTTTACAAATTCACATAGGAATAACATTTACTTTGATTATGATACTGTTACTTTAATATTCTCCACGTAGATATTATCTACGATGTTGTACAAGTATGTTATATACACAATCATTTGTAGTAATTAAACAGATAATAGGCACATTCAATCAAGGAAGAACACCATTTTACAGATTCTTTTGCAAGTGAACTATAAAGTATCCTGCCATATTCGGAGAACAAGCCCTTCTTGTATGATGTGATTTCAACCATTTACATTCAAATACTGGGATGTTCAAGTCCAGACCGTCTTCCATGCACCGAAAAGCTCACTTCAGCTTCAAAGTGCCTTGTCTTTTCTTTTGAATAGTTAATTCATGACATCTAATTCTCTGTGTCAAAAATCAAAACATCTGATACATAAAGATCTACCTGTACGTGACATCTGTTCATAGATGACACCGTCTCGGACTGACGATGTAAAGATGGGTCCAATTTTCACTTTTTGCTATGCTGCATAAGTTTATCTATTTTTGTAAGCCAGCATTTAAAATATTAAATATATAAAATATTATTATAATCATCATCATTATTTTATGTGATTGTAATTCTAAAAAGATCCTGTGCATCATGATAAACATGACTCAGTGTTATTTAGGGTACGCATATGCATGTTCCCTCCTTTTGAAAACACCCCCAAGTCCGGTGTGTAAACTCAATACGGGCCGGATTTTTGTGTACTACGAGCCGGACTTTGGTGCGTGAAAAGTACCCCTTTACCGGACATTTTGGGAACACGCATGGTATCCCTCCGTTCGGAGTGGGGGGGGGGGGGGGGGACGGAGACAGAGTTAGATATGAGGGATTCAGAGAGATGGCAAGTGAGAGATAGGGGAGAGGTGAGGGATGGAGAAAAAAGGAGAGGGACGGAGAGAGAAAGAGAGGGGGGGTTCTAGATAAAGGATTGAGAGAGAGAGAGGGAGAGAGAGAAGGGGGGGGGGTATAATATGTTTTAAATCTAAGTTTTAACACATTTATTTAAGGCTAGCCGAATATCCCGTAAAATTATCAAATATCTAGACTATTTATTAGTTGACAAGGATCGAGATCCCGCATGAGCGTCAAGTCGTGACGTAACATTTAATTCAAGTCTGTTTCCAATTCTACACTTGTTCACCAAATCATACACGAATACAGGTATACAGTGCGTCCCAGAAAAAAACGAAACCGAGAATTATCGATGTTTTATCATAACTTAATCACAACTATCATATTTGTAAAGCTTAGATCCTCTTTGCATGAGCGATTAAAAACAATTTGAAGAGAGGAAACCAAAATGTCATTTGGAGGCGGTATCTGAATTTCAACGAGAAAATCACATTTCGAGAAAGTTCAATTTCTGCCCTTTCATATGACACCTCAATCAGGAAAAATGAGCCAGGAATAACAAAGTTCTGTTTGTTTAAAGTAGTGCTTGCATATCCATAATTTGATTAAACGAGTTCGTTTTCACTGGCTGCCTGCCGTAGCAACAAACAGAGTTGACAAAAGACTTAACTCCGTTTCGTTGACGATCAGCCATGCATCGAGTCTTTCGTCTTCTTTGTTCATGGCTACCATTTAAAACAAAACCATTAATTGACATTTGCTCATGCAATCATTTTGAACTCTTTAATGTCCACCAAACCTACCATATTAACTTATACATTCATGTTTGGGTGAAATTCCCCGAAATGTCAATATAAAATGTTCAGTTGTTTTAGAACATAGCATTTTTTATTTAAACTTCAAAATGCTAACTCCAGAAAAATTAATACGCTTTACACTTAGGCTCTAAAAACTTCTTCACAAAATGATGAAATGTTCAATTACCAAGTCCATATAACTAATAGAAACACATTTCTGACTTATGAAATCAAAAGTCATTGTCTCAAACTCTTTAACACCATTTTAATAGTTCCTTTCCTTTCTCTTCTCTTGTTTTGTTTAATTATTTTAATTATATAGAATAAGTAATACCAATGATTATATAAAGCCCACCTTATTGAGTATATGAAATGCAAATAGTTGTAAAACATTGATGAATTAACATCATTTTAAATACACCTGTGTATGCTAATTACATCAAACTACTATTGTTACAGTGCTTTCCATATAGCCAACAATCACTACTGCCGTATATTCAGCATAGTGGAATAATTATTAGTCAACTGCAGTACTTTCAGTATAATGGGATAGTATAAAATTCTAATAGCTTTCAGCAGTTGCATAAACATGAAGACACATTGAAAACAAGTACTAATGTCCTTTGCTTTATAATTGGACACATACTTTCTTTTTTTTTAATAAGGAATGTCAATCAATAATAACAATAGTAGTATTAAAGGAAACCAAAACCTTTATATTAAGTTACTTTTATTGTAAAGTTTAAAAGATTTGAATAAAATCAGTGAAAATTTGAACAAAATCGGGCAAAGAATAAAAAAGTTAGAGCATTTTGAAATGACTAGTCACTAGAGGGCGGTATTCAATTTGATGACATCATCTGTGAACAACTCTCCATGCCTCTTGTACATAAAATTTCACAATTTTTTTTGTTTTCTTCGTATTTATTTGTGTTCTTGATCCGACTTCATAACATGTGAAGTAGAATATCATTTTGCATTCTATATCTTGCTTTCAGGGGAGTACATTATCTCAATCACAAGAAAGAAGGAAAAACATGAAATTTGATGTACAAAAGGCATGGAGAGTTGTCCACAGATGTCATCAAATTGAATACCGCCCTCTAGTGACTAGTCATTTAAAAAAGCTCTTAACTAGGCGTTGTGGCGTGCGCCTGTAATCCAGCTAACAGTGGAAGTTACAAACTGATTCAGCAGAGGACGCAGGTTCGAAACTGAGTCACGTCTTTCGGATGGTGACGTTAAAGGTCGGTCCCCAGACGTAAATAATCATATCTGATTGATACACGTCTGTAAAAACCCAATTACACACACACACACACTCTTACTTCCTTATTCCTTGCCTGATTTTGTTTGAATTTTCACTGATATTTTTCAAATATCTTAAACTTTACAATAAAAGTAACGTAGTATAGGAAGGTTTTGGTTTCCTTTAACTGGTACTTATATAGCGTTACCATATATACCAAAGCACGTACTATTATCCCGGTCACTGGATTAAATAACTATTCCGCACATTATGGAACACTTTCTCCACTTACTGGGGAGCGTTCCTGTTGGTCGCCTTTTGAACTTCGTATATTCTACCGGAATGTCTTATAAGACATTACTCAAGGACATAACTACCGTGCCGGAGTTCGAACCCAAGACCTAAGCATTTCCAATAAAGAGATTGAACCACTCGACTACGACACCTCTGCAAAACAAACGTTTCATTTACTGTTGGTCTCAATACCAAATCTGTATCTTCGAATTATTCAACTGCCGACGTCACCAATGTGACCCAAACTGACGTAAGCCTAATTGGCAAACAAACTACCGTTGGAACGTGGTCAGAATCTAAAACAAAATATATTCTTAAACATTTGGCAGAGAATTAATGGCTTTATCGTATCCTCTGTTACCCTTCAACATTATCATATTGAGTAAATGTAAATCGCGTTTGAATAATTACAAAATGCGCTAGATAAATTCATTATTATAATTAGAAGTAGTAGTAGTAGTAGTAGTAAGTAGTATAGTATGAAACACAGATTTATATCGCGTTCTCAAAATATATGTACAATCACTCTAGTGGCTGTAGACTTCTACCGAAACACCACAAGTCAGATGTGTCACCCATATATCAATCATTTTGCAGAATGATTCGGGGGAATTTTTTCTTCCTATAACGCTGCAAATATACTCCTAGTTGACCTTCGGATTTGCCACTTTTAGTAAGCATCTACATTCTGGTTCAAAGGGGAAGTCCACCCTGATAATAAGTTGGTTTTCATTGAGTGGATTTCATATACATGATACAAGTTAAAATACATTTAACTCCGTTTTCCCATCTTTATTTCTAACGAACTTTCTCTGGATTTTAGTTGGTTTTGCACATGACGGAGAAGTAGTTCTTTCCCCCACATTTAGCAAACGCTTTAGCGAATAGCAAAGCATTTTCCGTGCAGCTTTCCCTGCTGTTTTCTACAGTACCTGTAGCGTTTCAACATCTGTGGTGGTGACTTTGACGTCTTTTAATCTTGTTAATTAATTTTTTTCCATCATTCACAGGTGTTACAAATAAATATTTGGTAAACATTCAACAAAAATTGATAATAAGCCAGTTCGTAAATAGCTTCGGAACGCATGACCCCCAAATATCCACATATCTTTTACACTATGGATACGTCCCACTTGTGCATTTTAGAATGATCACTGTCGAAGTGATGGCGGTGCTTCATGAATACCATATGAACAAAATCAACATCATTATAGTTAAGTGTATGTTAAGAAAAATTAAAGTGTTGAATTTACATGAGAAAATACACCCTTTAGCACTAACACCCATGAATCGGAATCTATATAAAAGACAGACAACAAAACAAACAAACAAATAACCATACACTTAGTCTTTAAGAAGAAGAAAAAAATAAGAAAACGAAAACAAAAGAAAAGAAAAAACATTAGAGATAAACAAAAAGTACAAATACAAACAAAACAAAACAAAAGAAAGAGCTTAATTACTAGTTATCGTGTATACGAATATCGATATCGCAAACAGCGAAACTTGATGTCCCACCGAATCAAATTACTCTAGCTTGTCTTTGTGTCTCGGAGAGCATTCTGGATGGAGATTTATGATGATGAGCTTTCCATAGGAGTAGGGTTTATCGAAGTTTGCCGTATATTGTTGATCATTTCAGACTTAATTATCACTCCATCCTAAATGTAAAGTTTACCTTCGGTTATCAAATACAGCTAATATCGGGTAAACACCCGGTACAAACATGGTATAAAATCTCCATGAAAAAAAAGAAAGTAGATTATTTATCTTTAACTCTAAAAAGGCTGGACTATTTGAGGTTTTGATGCGGCCGGGGGGGGGGGCATTATGGCCCCCTTAAGATCTCGGCCGTGAAACGGCCGATCGCTGCGAAACTTTGCACGCATTTTAAGTGAAGTGTATAGAATACTATGGTAAATTTAATTTTTTGAAAAATTCACTCATTTGCATATCTATGGTAATGTATGCAAATAAGGTCATAAAATTAACATTTTTACCCATAAATCATATTTTCTTTATATTTAAGGATTCTTTTTCACTACATGTATTCGTTAGACTATTTGAAACAATAATACGACATAAAATTTGGAAGAGACAGGTTATTCATTATGTTATCTCTTGTTTTGATAATTTCTTATGTATTTCATTTTTTTTTTTGTATTTTATTGTATTTTTTTATATTTTTTTTAAATTTCTAACTACAATTTTGACTCCCAACACAAACACCTAAACTTTAAACAAGACCCAACAACCAAAAAGTCAGCGAGCGGCGGGGCGCCATCCGTATGCATTCCCGAACAATCATAAAAATCGCGGAGGGGGGGGGGGGCCATAATGGTCCCCGGCCTTATTAGAGTTAAAGATCTTGCTGTCACTTGTAATCGTGTAATCCTATGACAACACAACTATGGCGCTATATTCAAATCATTTAGAATTTTAATCAAACCCTTTTATTTAGATGCTATAGCACGATAATTATTTCATTAAATAAATGAATGAATTCATATATAGATATATTAATAGATAACAAAATTAAAAAAGTAAATAAATAAATGAATACAAAAGATTTAATAAAACAATAAATCAATTTAATGATAACTCGTTAAATGAATAAAAAAGATTTATTAAAACAATAAATCAGTTTAATGATAACTCGCTAAATGAATAAAAAAGATTTAATAAAACAATAAATCAATTTAATGATAACTCGTTATTCTTCAAGTGTTGATACCAAGTACTTCGAATCTCATACTCGTCCGAAAACGAAATGTTTTAGGATGAAACCTGACGTACCGTGCGGTTACTGGCTCAGGAAACAGTGTGGTCACATGTGTGTTAGAATCAAAATTTCCTGCATAAGTCTGAAAAAGAATGAAAGCGATAGATAATGTTTATTTCTAATAATGATAATAATAGTGATCTATAATTTTTGTAGTAACCATGTAAAGGCTCATCATGAGTATCATTTATGCTCTTCCCAAGTGCCCCGCAATCCCTATGACCCTCGGAAACTTCCAGGTACTGAATTACACCTAGGTGGAGAATGGCAAACGTTGGTTAATGTTAGAGATATCGTATCCGAGGCACATGAATGATTTCATATTTCAAAAATACTTTTTTCAAATCCTTTAATTTTGCATAGGAAATTCATCCTTTTGGATGTGTAAACGTATGTAGATATGGTTGAAAAATTGCATGCAAAATTAAATAAGGAAATTTTAAACAAGTATTTAAATATACAAGTAATTAAAAGAACATGAATAAACAAGGAAGATGATAAATTTAACCAAAACAAAATTGGCCTTTTCTGGAAGTGCGAAAATGACACTCACTTTTCGTACCCCGCAATGCTCTTCCAGAGCAAAGGTCCAATTTCTATCGTCTCTTGAGTAGGAGAATTGGAATGACGTAACCCATCGGTCACTTGAGTCACGCCCCTGTGTGATAACACCAGTTACCAAAGTATCCTCGCTGAGCTCGACCTTTTGGTGATGTTAATGATGAAAAGAAGACAAAATATTAATATATCCGATGGCAGATTATCTTGCATTTGATAACAATATAATAAGGACAAGCAATCAAAATTTTTATGTACCATTTGAACACAATTGTTGCTTTCAAAATGAGCAAAACGAAAGAGCTGGTCAGATTTGAATGATAGCGATAGCGGGATTTTCGATTGAAGGTACGCCCTTTAATGTTTATTTAGGATAGACCTCAGGAGGAAAATTTCGTTTTCGTTGAAGGTCGAGTCTGACCAGCCCTTACTTTTTTTTTATTTTGTTATAGCGTTGTATCCTAGTTTGTATCTCATAATATAATCATCTGTCAAGGTGCAGCCTATCACGAAGAGAAGTTAGATTTTTATGCATTCTAGCTGTACACAAATTATCTTTTGATATCATCTCAACGTGCATTTAGACATGCTAGAGCAAATTACCTTAACCCACTTATCGTTGTCTGAATGGTCGGCGGCCCATACACCGTAGTTTCCTTGGCCGGCAACGGCATTCAGCCTTCCGTCGTAAGCTTTAAACTTAGCACCCAAATACGATGACGCGGTCAGATTAGAGTCTGGTATACGGCCATCTTCCACACCAAGCCCCTCACCTAGGACAGGAGGATTACAACCAAATTCCGCATCGAGGTTCAGCGACGCTGCACACACACAAAACAAAAAGACGAAGACAACTTACTGACCTTGTAACTAACTTTTGTATATTTCCTACTTACTCGCAAGGCAAGGTTGTTCTTTTAATGTATTTTTCATGAATGTAATCCGGTAATCTACTCTGTCAACAAGTTATACAACGAATTAATAAGAACAAACGAGCAAGGAATACAAAACAAAATAACAACAACAACAACAACAAATGGAAAAGGAAACAAAGGGAGATTTTTAATCGGGGAATGGTACGAATCTTAGGAAACCAATAATTATCACGATTATGAATATACAGGTATGCTGATTTTTTGCGTGTTAATAAAAACACCTGTCATATTGGTACACAAGAGTTCCTGTATTTTCTTGTATTTCTTCAGCATTCGTGTGACAGGATGCTCTTGTAATCACCTACAATATTCATGTTTAAACAGATGGGGGCCGGCCTGTCCAGGCGTTCAACCCGCGACATCTCGTTACCCAAACGAGAATTCTATATTGATGGAAAAGATATTTATTTATTCTTAAGAGTAGTACCGTTCGGCAATTGCCGATTTAAATAAATTAATCTTTGACATAATCTTTAATCTTTGACATAATGTGATCAAATTATCACCGTATTCGTTGAAATCTTAAAGAAATGAAACCCGACCGCACCACGAGGGCACGGTTAAACATGTCGCACGCAGCGAAACTCGCTGGCCCACCTGGAAATGTCTTGAGTTTGCCTCTGCGCTCGGGGAGCATTCGGGTGAGGGAGATTTATGATGGATGAGTTAAACCCATCGCACTCTATATACGATCTGACTACGAACCAATTTTGGAAGCATTTGCAACGACATTTGATAGGAACATTCGAACTTATCTAAATCTTATTGATCGAGGGTCCAAATAGTCTCATCACTCTCATGGATTATCCAATCTAATTTTTGAGGGATTTGAAACTTTCTTGAGGGAGGGCAAGCTAAATCGGCTCTGACTCGTAGTGACGTCAGGCCAGTAGTGCGATTGTCTACGATTTGAAGCCGATTGGGTGTTTATTATGACTAGAAGAATTAAATCCATTAAGATTTCAGTGGATACTATTCTTAACATTATTCAGGACCTAAATTGGGAAGATGATGTTTGTTTAGATTTCCATCACTTATGTAATTACCATTAATCTTCGAAAATCGGATCGCAGGAGGATGGTGTAGTGTGCGGTGAGGCGGTTCTGCTGAACAGGATAGAGGGTCGGTCTTAATAGTGCGCCAAGGGCGGCGATTTCTTTTCATGACCGGGGGACGAGGGAACAGTGGCGCAATGAGCAAAAACTTTTTTTTTTTTTTTTTTTTTTTTTTGGGGGGGGGGGGGGGGGGGGGGGTCAGAAAAGCAAATCCGCATCACCACCAACCTTACATGTTACATGCAGGCCCCGCGGAACGTTTTTCAAAGTGGGGGGGGGGGGGGCTTAAATATTTACGATCAGGTAGCCAAGCGAGCGAAGCAAGTGGAGCGTTAATTGAAGTGGGGTCCAGAGGCCAAGCACAGGTGAGGGCCAAGGGGTGAGAGCCATGAAGCTCAGGGGTTTTAGGCATTTAGGTCAGATGAGCATATTCTTATACCTTATTTGTGACACTGGCATGCAGGTCACTAATTGGAGTGGGGTCCTGGGTGCGGAGTCCCCAGAAACTCAGGAGTTTTAGGCATTTAATAACGGTCAGATGAGCATCCAGGGGCCCGCCTTAGGGTCTTGGTGGGGTCCAGGGGCGGAGCCCCCGGAAGCTCAGGGGTTTTAGGCATTTAATAACGGTCAGTTGATCAACCAAGGGCCCGCTTTAGGGTCTTGGTGGGGTCCAGGGGGCAGAGCCCCCGGAAGCTCAGGGAGAAATCATGCCATGGGGACTGCCCCATTAGCTCCCCATATCAGTACGCAAGGGCGAGAGGGGTGTAGGTGACGGAAGTGAATACCCCCGCATAGGTTTTTGAAGTTTTGTTGTATTAAAAAATTACATTCCTTAGCAAAACTATACTATTAAAACAAAAAATATACTATTTTCACACTTCACCTTTCTCGGTATTTACTTGAATATTTTGAAGGATATTATGCGACGGAGCGAGAAGATTTTTGCATATTTATTTGTCTAAACGCTGCACCCTTGGGCCCTCCAGAGCCTTAAAGTGTGTTGCAGCCTTAAGTCAGTATTTGCTATACATTTTTTGTGTGGCACTTTTTCAAATTTTCAAGGGGGGGGGGGACGGACGATCTCGCCTAAAAAAGTCCCCCCCCCCCCCGTCCCCCCGGGATCGCCGCCCCTGTAGTGCACACATTTATTTGTGTGATTGATAACACCCGTTACCGACTAACACTAAACATTATGTCATATTCCCTGGGATAACCACTTCCAATATTGTGTCTTGAAAAATTGTCTCAAGAACTGGCCATAATATCACAATATGACAGAGACTTTTTGGAGGCAATTGTGAACGGTTGGCCTTGTAGAACAAAACCAATGATATATATACTCTGGGGTTTGGGATGATCAAAATCTAAAAAAAGAAGATCCAACCTTGTTTACATCCACATGCTTTACACAAAGAATTGGGTAAATGGGACTGCACACAAGTCAAGTGTTTCGTCCAGAGTTTTCAAGTTTTGACCATTTCTTGTAGAATGATGTGAGCATTTTAAGAGCAATGCAGTTCAGGGGACAATTCAACTATAATTTTCTACCACACTGACACACAAAGAGAGGGAAAGCTCGCCAACATATTTTCATTCAGTTCAGCACCTACGAATCTATAAACATATGTACAGAGGCGGCTCTCCCGGGGGGGGGGGGGGGCAGGGGGGGCACAGTGCCCTCCCACTTTTTCAGATACCCCAAAAGTGCCCCTTTTTACATAGGAAAATTGCCCCTTTTATTTTGTAAGAATTGCCCCTTTTATTTTGTAAGAATTGCCCCTTTTACTTTAAAAAGTGCCCCTATTACTTAGTAAAAGTGCCCCTTCCCCCTTTTCACCTCTGACGAGTGCCCTTTTTTTTATTTTTGACACGTGCCATTTTCCTTCGACATGTTCCCATTTTGCTTTGCAATAAGTGTCCATTTTCCATTCTCATAAATCTTCAAATTATCTTGAATAAGTGTTCTTTTTAATCTTTAGTAAGTGCCTCTTTTCAGGTACGAGAAGTGCCCCTTTTACATTTTCATAAGTGCCCCTTTTCATATCTGGTCAGTGCCCCTTTTCACCTCTGATAAGACCGACTTTTAATAATGATACGTGCCCCTTTTCCTTTCTAATAAGGGACCTATCCCCTTTTCACCTCTTATAAATGCCCCTATCAAAATCTGATGGGTGCCCCTTTTCCGTCAACAAATTTCCCATTTTCGTAAACGCCTCTTTTTCATCACTGGTGAGTGCCTCTTTTCAGGTGAAAAAAATGCCTCATTTTGACCTCTTATAATTATCCTTTGTACTTTGACACGTGCTCCTTTTCTATTCTAATAAGTGTCTTATTCCTTTCGATAATTGTCCCCTTTTCATGTAATCATTAAACGTGCCCCTTATTTAAAGTGACTAAGAGCAATCTCCCCCAAAATTCGCTCGCTGCGCTTGCTCGCATTTAAAGATGATATAATTATGTTACTTATCAAAGGTCTTTTCAGTCTTTCGTTATGAGAATGTGATTATAACCCCATCACGATTGGCTTTTTTCCTCTTTAAAAGATGTAATTTTTCGCACTGCGACCTCTCAGATCTTTAAAAAAATTCTCGCTCGCTCGTAAATGCATTTTCAGACATCACACCCAACTGTAAAGTATGATGCTAAAGCGATATCTCGTATGATGTATGAAGAGAAACAAATATTGAAATCATCCCTGATAATGTAATCACAATGTAGGGGTGTATACCAATGTCTAAAAAATGGTATATTTTCGCTTTGAGATTTCCCACTGTAGGTGCCCTTTTTTTCCAGAAAGTGCCCTTTTTTGTTGGTGCCCCCCCCCCCACTTTGGAAGTCGCTCGGCCGCCCCTGCATATGTATAAGCCTTCTCTTTAAGTAACAGTCCTACTCTGCACTTACCTATGGCATCAGTTAGAGGTCCATACCCATATAGTTCCATCCTCAAAGAAACGCAATCATCATAATTGGTCTTTGGATGGATCCGGAAAGAGCGTCCAACTACCGGCCTAGCAAGCGTGTGAGTCACATAACCACGGTCATAATTTCCCGGAAATATCTATAGTTAATGAGAATGACGTTATTAGTAATATTGCAAAGAAAGCTCATTCGTAATGAAGCTGATCGTTAGTTCATTAACCTATACGGCATGTGATGCTGACTACACACGTTGTTGTCAAGAAGGGCCAATTACGAAAAACATGGCCATTTTTTGTTCTTCTTCTTTTTTCTCATTTTTTGTCGAGTCCATATCTCAGTATCCTGAACAGTATTGTGTAAAAAGAAGAAGAGCAACCCGAGTTCCATCGCTCGGGGGTGGTCGAAACCTCCCTATCAACATGGCTTGCTCAACCAAGGTGTCATTTTCGAGAGTTTTTATTCTTTTTTTCTAATAATTCTTTTTTTGAAATCCTTCTGGGTTGATAATGATCCTCTGTGGTTTTAATATGCGCAGGCTAATATTATGTATATTGCTATTTTGACTTTTCTTCTGCCCATTATACATATATAAAATGAGAAATGGCAGTTCCTGTTTTCTGATTTAATTTGTCTTCTGTTTATTGCCTAAAAAATAAGTAATAATAATATTTAAATATAAAATTACAGTGGGACATTGTTATTGAAAACATCGTTATATTAACTTTAACTTCTGCAAGACGATCAAATCAGTTTTATTCTTAAGTAGTATATACTGTTTGTTTGTTTGTTGTTGTTGTTTTTTTTTTTTGGGGGGGGGGGAGGGGTTCTCAGCCATGGCACACAAAGCTGTATTACATCAACAAATTTACATAGTTTAATGGAGTTTCAACGAGTTTACATTTATCTCTGAACACAAAGACCACTGATTAATTTTTTTAAAAATGTAATTGAAAAACCGCAGTTTTGCAATTACCTCAACTGATCCAGAGTATACATTCAAATAATCAGTCCAAGTCATGGTGTCCAAACTAGACGAAAAGGTGTATGACGTCACCCATTGATCATCGTCATTTAAACCCTGAGTCGTTATGGCCGTTACGATATAACTTGACTCAAAATGGACCTGTATCCAACTGTATTGGTCGGAAATTGCCGGGAGCCAGGCTCTCACAGAGTTCAGGCGGCCAAAACTGCTGCAGACGAGCGACGAGTTGCAGGATGATGTAGATAATGCAGAATCGGGAAGAGCACCACTTTCAAGGCCGAGTGGATGACCAGTTATATTACACTGGTTCACTGTAGGAAATAAAGTAAAGAAATAATAAGAGCATATTACAGAGTAAAACGACAGAGGCATAGAAGTGCAAATAAAACACGACAGTGAAATTTATATTTCATATGTGGCGGAAGCAGGATTTTCTCGAGGGGGGGTTTTAACATTTGAAAATTGCGCCTGTACGCGCATGTGCCCATAGCAAGTCATAGAAACCGTCAGTACACGCGGTGTTGCAAAAATGCAACAAGATTATGATATCTTAACAAGAATTTACCGTCCTCGGTTACATTTCGTAGGTGAGGTTTTTGGAGTATTCCTAACATCTCCTTAAAATTTATAAGCAGGGCTCAAATTAATTTTTTGTTCACGGGGGCTCTACCCTCCAAAAAAAGAGCACCCGTGAGCCTTTTTACGGGGGCTCTTTTAATACTGATGGGGGCTCTTTTTTTAAATAAAAATTTCCATTGAATTGGTACCCATACAGTCGCCTCCTTGCCAACAGGTTTCCTTTTACAAATTTAGTTTTCGGTATATTTACTGGTCGAGGTTCATTATTTGCTGGTCTTTTGGAATGCCAGATTTCAGAGGATTTACACTTTTTACAACGAAAAACTTCTCCATGTTTCGGTCCTTGCGCGATTGCCTCTAGTTTAATAGCAGATAATGGGGCGGCAGTGTGCACACAGCTAGTATAACCAAGGAGTTTTACACTATGAATATGACGGACAAAGAAAGAGGACAAAATATACATCTCCTCATTCTACCCTCAACAATTGCTGCGGTAGACAAAGGAACATCCCTTCACTGCTATTATGTACAAATGTGTAGATCAGCTGAATATGCATGTGACACCTGTTATACACATTTTTACATTATAGCAGTGAAGGGATGTTCCTTTGTTTACCACAGCAATTGTTGAGGGTAGAATGAGGAACTGTATATTTTGTCCTCTTTCTTTGTCCGTCATGTTCATAGTGTAAAGAGGTGGAGTCCCAACGGACAACAATTTATTCTATTATAAGCAGCTGCCGTTTTCTAAGGTTGCACAATAGAATCTAGATGTGTGCTGTCACCTTTGATGTCCGAGGTTTGAAGCCGCCAATATCATTGGAAAGCTTGAGTAGTGTTTTTGTTCACAACGAAATATTGTTTATATCCCACTTTTTATTTGAACTAACATAGGGAAAAATCAAACAGATGATAAAATATGAATACAAAAGCCTATACTGTGTCAAAAAATTTGCTTATATTGTATAATAGCAGTTTAAATTTGTGAAATATAGTAAAATTTGCGGGAAAATTTGACAGTCCTAAAACCTGCAATTTGACACTTTTCCAATTTCTTCCGGCTCACGAAAATAAAAGATGTTATATGTCAGATTAGTGCCCACACATGCCCAGTCGAGTAATTTTGATTAATATTTCAGGAAATTTTGCTCCATTTCCTTTCGTTTGCCTCCTGTTGAGGTAAGCACTGTTTACTGCTCGTATTTAATAGGGACTTTTAGATTTGCGTGGACTGATAGTACGTGTGACGTCCATTAAAGGCAGTGCATTGAAAGGACGTCGATTGTAGCAATCCACGTTGTCATTGTGCAAATCTAAAAGTCCCTAATATCAGACGAGTGGTAGCAAAAGGTAATTATCATTACAAAAGTATATTTCCCTTTGAAAGTGGCCCGTTAGATTGCAGCTATGCAGGAATCTTTTGTCTACGCATCTTCAAGATGCCTGACATATTTTCTCCTGGCGGCATCGAAGATGGTACAAAGGGAATGGGCTAGATATAACCAGCACTATGAATTTGACTGACAAAGAAAGCGGACAAAATATACAGTTCCTCAGGTAGACAAAGGAACATCCCTTCACTGCTTTTATGTAAACATGTGTAGAACAGGTGTCACATGCATATTCACCTTTTTACATAAAAGCAGTGAAGGGATGTTCCTTTGTCTACCTGAGGAACTGTATATTTTGTCCGCTTTCTTTGTCAGTCATGTTCATAGTGCAGGGACGTGATAGAGAAGGACTGGAATCAAACCGCTCTCCTTTGACCCCATGCTCCAAGCCGCCGAAAAGTTATGCGCTAATCTGCAATTGTTGACCAGGTGGTGAGATAAAAGAGCACATGACATTTCAGGACTTAGAATTCCTACATCAGAAAATTGTATCACAGCAACTGTTCGCTGTCCCTTTCAATGATTTATCATCCATTGTTGAATGTGTAAAGAGTAGAACAAGCGAACACAAACTTGTGTAATTTCATCCTTTTTTTTAACTACAAAAATATTTAAAAAACACGCGAAAACATGCATTAGCAAGCTTAGTGCTATTGAAGGTTGTAAATCATGGATCAAATAACGGGACATTGAAACATGCACAAATTAGTGCATTATCCTAAAATATTGATGCACTATTCCCAATAGAATCCCCATACAAAGTTTTTGATTTACAATGAAATTTTGCCGGTAATTTAATATTTTGTAATAAATGTAAAACTGGTGCCTGGCTTCCGAAAGTCCCCGCAGTGGAAGCGCGGTTCGGAGCATGGAACTTCAAAGCCAAGTGGAATGTTACACATCCCATTGTTACGCTTTTGTGGAAATGCATTTCAAAGTAATTGCATTTTTTGTTTAATTAAGGGAAAATGCATTTCCGCAGTACTATAGCAGACATCACCTCAAAATCACCAGTTTTTATGTTTTTAAACAATATAAATGTTTCCAATTATTTCGAATGTGTATATATATATATATATATATATTGATAGAAATGTGTAGCACGGGATAATTATGTGTATATATGTATATATAATTAGATATGTGATCATCAAATACATGATCAAAAGGCAGCAGTTGTCATATAAACAAAGAATATTAACTAAACTGTGGAGATCCCATTTGTAACAGTGATTAGCAATAATTCCAAGTAATCAATTTAAAGAAATCAAAGTGTCCCTCTTATCTGGAATCCCTCTCAATATTAAACTAAATTGAATGCACGTTGTAGGAAATTGCTCACCGAAACATGAAATTGGATGCCCAAACAGGCTCATCGTGAGCGCCGCATTAATTTGAATGCACGAAGTGGAAAATTGTACGCACATTCGTGAATTTGATTTCACTGAACAAGAAAAAGAGTGCCGATATTAAAATTAAATTGATTGCTCGGGTTTTGAAATTGAATGTCCAAATTCACCTGCGAGCGACCTCTATGTAAATTTGAATGCACGTTCGTGAATTTTAATGAAAAAATTAGAGATTAGCCTATAATAATAAGAGTTGATTGTAAGTTTAAGTTAGTATTTTTTGCTGGCATTATTTTGAATTTCACAGGACCACTATATTAAGGGGATACTACTGCATGTTATCAATCAATTTGTATCGAGGATGGTCGAGCATTTTTAAAGATATTGCCAATCAAAATGTATCTCCGTTTTTTTAGACTCCCTGTACATGTAGAACACGTTTTTATTTTGATAAAGTTTCACTGATGAAGTTACTCGGTGTCAACCCTGTGTAGACAAGGCATATTATCATTATTATCATCCTCCCTCTCTCTTACATGGTGCAACCGCAAGCCTAATGTATATTATTATCATTATCATTGTTATTAATTTTATCATCTTCATCATCATGATTTCTATTATTGCTATTACAATCAGTATTATTATCATTTTTTAATATAATTAAATATTACCATTATTATAATATTTTTTAAAAATCATGATTACTAATAACTTTATCATTATTACTATAACTCACCGGGGCAACACACAATGGAAATAATTTCACTCTCGTTTATCCGTCCCACTCTAGTCTCACTGTACCAACAGTCTGTGATGTTTGTGGCATTAGGAGGGCAGATCACCGATTCGGCTTCAGCTTGAGCATCGACGGACGAGGACTCGTACAGCGGACCGCTCAACGTCGCAAATACTCCTTGTTCAATAAAGGTGAAGTAAAAAAATAGGATACCAGAGTAGTCACAATAATATTTTGAAGAAAATAAATGCAAACCACAACACTAATGTTTACTTTATCGGGTACCACAAGAACTAATTTGGGATGACATACACCATACACAATTTGGACAGGCTCCCGAAACAAGCGTTTCGAAAACTGGAAAGTATAACAAAAGGACTAAGGTTGAAGAGGGAGAAACTTCATCTATAAAATGGAATTAAAATCTCCAACTCGACCAAAATATATATACTACTGATTATAATACCAGTGTTTGAAGAAAAAAGAGTAAATTCATCAATAAATAACTTAAAATAAATTATTTAAACAAATTACATTTAAAAAGAAGAAAACATGGTGTATTATTAAAAACTCAAACACCTCCATGGAATCTCAAAAATAAAGGGAAACAATAAAGCAAGTCCACATTGCAATACATTGGGTACACTGCAGCATCAGATTGGAAAGGTATTCATGAGATAAATGAAAGAATTGCAATGGTTACAATAGTCAAAGAGCTTGAGAGAAAAGTAAAGGCCACAGAGACCCGGTTCTTGAGTAAGATTATGAATATATCATGATGAAAAAATAAATCATTAAGAAGTGTTTAGAAAATCAAGACTCATCAACACAATAAGAAAGAGGCAAATGCAATTTGTAGGTCACATAATCATACAGAAAGGATAAATGTAGAGGAATATATTTATGTATTATCAGGGAAGATTGCTGAAAAGAGAAGCAGGGGAAGGCAACGGCTCACACATTTGGCAAAGCCTGAACAAACTTGCAACCAAAAATGGAAGGCCATTAAGATGATATTGATAATGTCTTACCTTCAAACCCTAGATACTGACATGCCAATTGGGATAATTTCCTGTTCCAATGATCTTGATGTACCAGCACGTACGTGTTAGGACTGGAGCGGGACGCTAAAGAAAGTGTTCCTTCATTTACCTTTTCACCAAGAAGCTTTAACGAGTAGATGGTTATATCTATAGAGTTTACAATCAATATTAGAAAGATATGTTGAGGGGAAAAAGAAAGAAAATTGAACTCATTTAGTTATTCGGTAAAATAAGTTTTAACAAAGACTTTACGGAGATGTAAAATGTCTTAAATATGTAACTTTCTCAGCACTCCCATCAAATTGGTTTTGCGTAGGGCGCTAAATTGACCAAGTCATATTTACATCGTATAGTCACTAAGTTCTCAAACCATAGTCGTATTAGAATCAGAGGCGGCGCTCCCGGGGGGCAGGGGGGACACATTGCCCCCAATTTGTTCAAGTACCCCCAAAAGTGCCCCTTTTTACATAGGAAAAGTGCCCCTTTAACTTTGTAAGAAGTGCCCCTTTTTACAAAGGAAAAGTGCCCGGTTTACTTTGACAAGTTCCCCTTTTCCTTTGTAAAAAGTACCCCTTCCCCTTTCAATAACTACCCTTTTTTAACTCATAAGTGCCCCTTTTCATCTTTTGTATATGCATCCTATTCAATTCTGAGACAAGTGCCCCTATTCATTTTTAAAAGTGCCCCTTCCCCTTTCCACCTCTGATAAGTGTCCCTTTTAATTTGACAAGTGCCCCTTCCCCTCCTGATAAGTGCTCTTTCATCTCTTATAAGTGCCCCTATCAAAATCTGATGGGTGCCTCTTTTCCGTCGACAAATGCCAATTTCCTATTCTCATAAAATCCCTTTTTATCCCTGGTGCGCATGCCTCTTTTTTAGGTGTAAGAAGTGCCCCATTTTCACCTCTGATAAATAGCCTTTTTTTACCCGTGCTCCTTTTCTTTTCTAATAGGTGTCTTAACCCTTTCGATTAGTATCCCCTTTTCCTCTTATCATTAAACGTGCCCCTAATTTCAAGCGACTGAGAGAATTTTCCCCCAAAGCTCGCTCGCTACGCTCGCTCATAGTAAGTTATAGATGTTATAATTATGTAACTTATCAAAGGTATTTTCAGTCTTCCGTTATAAGAATGTGCTTATAATCCCATCATGATTGGGTTCTTTCTCTTTATAAGATATAATTTTTCGCACTGCGACCTCACAAATCTTTAAAATTTTCAGACCATCAAATCCAATTGCAAAGTATGATGCTTAAGCAATATCTTATATGAGGTGAAAAGAGAAACAAATATTGAAATCATCCCTGATACTGTACTCACAATATAGGGCTATATAACAATGTCTAAACAATTGTATATTTTCGCTGTGAGATTTCCCTTTGAAAGTGCCCTTTTTGTTGGTGCCCCCCCCCCCCCACTTTGGAAGTCGCTCCGCCGCCTCTGATTAGAATACGTTGTGTATTGGTGTGAATGCAATTAGTGAACAGTTGATGAACGATTTGTGATCTTCCACTCCTATATTTACAGGGTCATCTGCTAAAAGGAATAATAGAATGTAGATATCTAATTCAATTGAAACATGAGTTCCCGTTGGACAAGGTACATGGAAATGCCCACTATCAAAGAAAGAGGTATAACTATTAATTTACCTAGGGTTACTTCACTGCATGAACAAAATAGATTACAATGACATTTTATTTAGCACTTCATCAAATCATATTTCTGGAGTCCCTGTGAAATCCCCCTCGGAAGTTTTGAAGAAACACATTGGATCACAGAAGCACAGACATATAAATCAACAGGGTCATAATTATGACCGCGTGTTTGGTGATCTTTAAATGATTGTGTTCATCTTACCACACAAAACAAGCAAATTATTTCAAATACAGTCAAACATCTCAACTAAGAGCACCCAAGGGAATACTGGCCACTGTACACAGGTGGCGTTTCTAGGCAAGTTTTATAACCTCACTTTTCTTCCTCAAGGAAGACAAAATACATGGCCACTGTAGACAGGTGACGTTTATAGTGAGGTGGCCACTGTTAAACTGGTTTGACCGTACCTCTCATTTTGTATACTTAGCCAATACTTTTCCTCGATGTATACCATGATGGCCTTCAAAACAGAGGCAGGTACATCCTGTATCGCTTTTCTCATGAGAACATGAACATGTGCATGTAGACAAGGATTCAACAAGGGTTTGCACCCCCACCCACCCCCCCCCCTAAAGCAGGGCTCCCACTTAGCCGAGTTGGAGCCTCGAGTTGTGGCGAGCTGGCGCGATCTTATGGCAAGCAGTTTTATCATTAAAACATATTTCTTGATATCAAGAATTCAATTCTTGATATCACGAAATCGAATTCCTGATATCACGAAATCGAATTCCTGATATCACGAAATCGAATTCTTGATATCAAGAATTACCATTGCTTTACAACATAAAATTATTTCTTGATAACAAGAATTTATTTATTGATATCAATTAATAATAAAACGGCTTGCCATAAGATAACGCCAGCTTGCCACAACTCGAGGTTCCAACTCGGCTAAGTGGGAGCCCTGCTTTAAACAAAAGCTCTGCGTATCCCTCTTTTTCACTGACACTCTTCACACCTTTCATCAAGACCTTAACAACAAACAAGGTAAACGCTCTCGGTGGTCTCGCCTGCTTTACGCAATTCGATATGATGACAAATTGAGGTTTGGACATTATTTATATGCAGGGTGGCCAATTAACAAGCCCCAATATATGAAATCTTCTGTATATCATCAGCATTTTGAAGTGAATATCGACTAAGAATCATCAAAAGAATTGTTTACTATTATTTGTACCAAGATTGATAACTTTCATGAAATATGAACAAAAATTGACTTGAGTCATCTGATTTGAGAAACTTGATAACCCTTGGGTACAAGTTTCTTGGAATTTGAACAAACACTTTTGAAATTATGCAAAAAATTCAAAATCTTAATGTTGATGCCACAACAAAGTCTAAGTTTGCAGACCTGAAATGACACTTGACCTTGACTTTGTCATCTAAAAGACTAACTACGTGATTTTTGATACTTGATAACACTTATGTTCCAGTTTCATGGAATAGAAATGTATACTTTTGAAATTATGCTAAATATTCTAAATCTTGATGTTGATGCTGCAACAAATTCTAAGTTTGCAGACGGCGCATATGTCTCGCTTTTTGCTACGCAGGCGAGACAAAAACCATGCTACTCCTCTTATCTTGCCATGCTCGCTCTCCTCAGGATTTCCTGGCTGTACAAGGGTCCCCCTACCCCCATACAAAAAAAAACATGCACGTCCCTTTGTTTCACTTACCTGCACATCTTTCACCACGGTAGCCACCTAAACAGAGACAAGTAAATCCTGCGTCCGTCTCCTTGCAATTGCCTCCATTAAAACAAGGGTTTGAGCGGCAGGCTTGTGACAGAAATAATACAGGGGAAAACATGGATAAGAAAAGTGAATAACCCAAGGTCAAATACATACATGTACAAACCAAAACGAATACGCCTTAACCATCAAATCCCCTTAATCACTAGCCTTGTAAATTCTTGTTTCATCTTAAAGACATATAGTATCTTTAAGAAGATTTTTTAATATTTTGTTCAAGCTAGATTATATTATATCTGACATCTAAATTAAAATTAGCTTTGTCGCTTTCCATTATACATGTACTTCATAATAAAGTATGGCTCAGTGGTAGAGCAGTGGTCTCGTAAGCGTCCGGGGTTCGGGGTTCGTAGCGTATAAGTGTCAAACGGCCCCTTCAATAAACTATTCAACGTAAGTTCGAAACAATGTTTAATGCAGTTTTCTTATAGACTACCTAATCAACAGTTACTTGATAATTAAAATTACACGTTTCTTATATTATTATGTCACACGTCCATTTAAAAGTTTAAGTTTAAGTTGACATGCCTCTCTTATTCATCAGAAATTGTGTTGAAAATACATGTTTAAAAGTTGAAGATAAAAAACAATTTGAACGGAAGAAGCTTTTGAAAATGGCATGGCACGAAAAAACGAAACCGGAAGGCAAAAGGTTCAAATCTTTGGTGATATCGAAAATATTTATTATTTATCCAGGAGCCTCTTCAGCATTGATGCTATTCTTTATTGGAGCACTTCAATTATCCTACAGTTGTCGATTGCGAAAGATTACCCATTTACAACTGGGTGGAGAGGGACAAGTATGCCTTGCCAAAGCACATTTTAGTTCCAGGCTGGGATTCGAACCCTCTACCGTTGGACTGAGAGTTAATTGAATTAACCTCTATTATTATCACGACACCCTATATTAGTGAATATAAAATTGAAAATATATTGAATGAATGATATTTTCTGTAATAATATGCCTGGTCACGTTAGTAGGGCAATCCACATGTTCTGATCGGTGTCATAATAAAAATGTTTTTTTTTTAGTGCCATATAAATATGAATTGACACAAATGTATTTTTTCGGCTCCAGCGTTATTTTTCGGTTACATGTCGTTCTTTCTGAAGGTTTGTAATTCCGATAGTTTGTTTATTCCGGATGTTTATAATTCCGATAGTTCATATATCCGAAAAAAGAAATAGGATTCGTAATTCCGGAAATGAGGTACAACAGTGTTAAGTTTATCGGAAATATGAACCTTCCGAATACCGAGGCTTTTTAATTTTCAGAAATACACACATTTTCAGAATAATGAACCCTTTTTCAACTGCAAATGTTCGAAATCATGAACCCTCTCTCAACCATGGGATTACGAACCCCTGATATGGGGAATTTCGTTTTTCGGATGTACGAAACGTTGCAGTTATGAACCTTCGGAAAAACGAGGCCTCCCCTCCCCCCCCCCTTTTTTTTTTGTGCCGCCTCATTTCGGAGATTTTGCATGAAAATACTACCTGGTTCTGTGCAATAATAACGCCGTACACCATCAGGAATCCGGAGGTTTGCTGGGAGGCCGGATATTAACCACTTTTGACCGGGTTGCATGAGTTTCGGGATGAACTGTACAGTCTCACCGCTCTCCAGAGTGGTTAAGGGACATATTATGGTCACATGAGGACATACTTCACCTACGTCATGTAATGATACAATGAAAGTGAGTTAAATAATGAATACATCGATAAATACATATAGATAAATACATCCTTAAATGATTTTTTAAGTATAGAAGTATAATTATGTTAATGGAAAATATTTAAATAAATGAATAAACAAATAGGTAGACAAATGTACATTTGAATAAAATCCTCTTGATAAACAACCAATACATTCAAATATACAGAAGGAGCAACATCTAAAATTGGTTTCCACCATTGTTCCCAAATGTTCATTTACCATCGTAGGATAAGTTCCAAATGTTACATATTTGAACGTTAGGATTGCCGCTCTTGGAAAATGAAACATGAAAATAATTAACTTAATGAAACGTAAGCGATACGGTACACAAACATTAAATTTGGCACGTTAAAACATCCCTATACTATTGCCTAATGAGATTCCTACACGTTAAGGCCCGAGACTGATGATCATTTGTCCACATAGACGCAGGGCTCCCACTTAGCCGAGTTGGAGCCACGAGTTGTAGCGAGCTGGTGCGATCTTATTGCAAGCAGTTTTATCATTAAAACATACTTCTTGATATCACGAAATCGAATTCTTGATATCAAGAATTACCATTGCTTTACAACGTAAAATTATTTCTTGATATCAAGAAATATGTTTTAATGATAAAAAGGCTTGCCATAAGATCGAGCCAGCTCGCCACAACTCGAGGCTCCAACTCGGCTAAGTGGGAGCCCTGCTTTAGACTTTATTCTACGCTCAGCCTTCAATAATCCATAAATTAACAAGTCATACCTTGTCTCAGGTATTCACATTGAAACTGAATAAAATCATTATACTTTCGAAACTATTCATGTATTTTCCAATAGTTATCTGCATCACTTCAATCCGAAACTTCCTTTTTCAGCAAAATTACTGAGCTTGAAAACATCTTCAGCAACTTACATTCCAAACTCCTTACAATATTCACAGAACTAGTAAGGCCAAATAAAAAAAAAAACATGTTTAGCGTCCTGTTATTTCGAAAAATAGGAAGGAGGAGGCCCTTCTTTTTCTTTAAAAAAAATAGGAGGCGTCCCCCAAAAAGGAAGCGGGCGGGGACGCTAAACATGTATATTTTTTTACATGGCCTAAGTAGTCTTAGGCTGCACTCATTATATAGCACTAGTACACTTACAAACAATATAATGAAATCCTCTTACTGGATTCTCATTTACACATACATGTATACAGAGTTCATATTCTATCTAATTACCAAAAAATAGTTTACTAAATGTATTTATTTCATGGTTACATACAAAATACTGTGACAGTAAAAGAGAAGGGGTAAATAATACAGAAAGAGGGAGAGAGAGAGAGAGAGAGAAAGTGCAGGTTGCTCCTACGAAGCGGTACGTACTAGGATAAACGTCATTATTTATGCTTAGGTCACATTTGCTCTACGGCTAGCATACGGCGGCCATACGCCCCCAAATTTGGGAGATACTTGCGGTGGCCGCAGAGAATATGAGGTGGCCTCAGGGTCACCTTGGATTGTTTCCCTCTCTTTACAGGCCGTACAGGTCGCCGTGGGATTATAACGCGGAGGTATACTGTTTTCATTTCTAGGTTTGCTGTAGCGATTAGACACGCCGTACCCATGCCGTAGAACGGTTCCATGGCGACCGTACGTCGGACGTAAGGTAACTGAGCGTTTTATATACTCCAGGGTTGAAGCAGTAGCATCAGTCTGGCCACACGGTCGGCGTTGGGTGCCCCTTGGGCCGCCTTGCGGACACCTTGCGGCTACCTTACGTCTGCCTTAGTTTTTGTCAAAAAGCTACGGCCGCCGCAAGGACGCCCTGAGGCGTCCATGAGTCATCACTTCAAAGGTCGTACAGCAGTCGCAGACTTTCTGTCTCCACAAATTCAAAATACGCCGTGCGGCTACCCTAACATGTGTGACCGCTACCATATGTGCCCGTGGGAATGATGTGGCGGTCTTATAATTGCTATTGACCTTAGATATTTTAGACCGCACGGCCGCCGTGGCAAATGTGACCTAGTTATTCACTTGTTATTCAACATTTTTTTTGGCCATTTCTAAAAACATTTAAAAGTGCCCATGATTGTTTTGAAAAAGAAAAGAATTTTAAAAATCCATTAAAATATATTCTGAAACTATAGATCTAGACCTACTTATATTGAGCATTTATTTTAGTATCTTTAAACGGCCGACATTTAAAATGTGCACCGATATCCAAAATTAAATGAGATATTCACGTCAAATCGGCCATACTTGCCACGCGCGGGTACGTAATAAAATACGTCTCAATCGCTTCCTAATGCCTAAGTCACATATACACCGGCCCCGTGCGATTTTCTTTACCCGGTGGTGAGCCGTGGATTTTAAAGACCGTACGGGACCCTTCTGATTTTGTGTGGTCAGATATTCTGCGGCGCCCGGAAAGTGCCCGGTGAAAATTGGTTGAGTGAGTAAGGGTGCCGGTGTGACCGCGCCGTTTGTCCTACCAGTTTTGTTTGTCTGTCAGACATAATATGCGGGTTTTCTGCTCGCACGGATCGTCCGTGACTCGCACGGATCGTCCGAGGGACGATCTGTGCGGTTTGCTATCCGCACATTTTGTCCCCCTATTGTTTTACGTGTATATTTGATAAAAGGAAGCAACTCGGCAAATCAATGTATTAAGACTCATTGTAAATCATGTGGTTGACATTTTTTCTAGAAATGACATAATAATAACTCTACAATTTTTTTTAATCAAATGGGCCAGTCCTTTTGAAAGTAGAAGTGAACATTTTCTTTAAAACCTTTATTTTATGAAGGCATACTCGTGATATCGGACCCACAACTGTTGTAATCGATTATACTTTTAAACGTGGCTTCGTACTTCAACCAACTCATACCTCATACTCGTGATACAGGCCCCGCCCCAAGTATTTGGGGGCGTTTCCAGGTTTAATGAAGGAGTTAAATGAGAAATAAAAGTGATTAAAAATTGGGTTGAAAGTGAGTGGGGGAGGATAGAGTATTTAAGATAAGGTAGAGCGTATAATTGGCAGATGCTCAGGGGGTAGGGGCATTTAATTACGGTCAGATGAGCATATTTTAATACCTTATTGACACTGGCAGATCACTAATTGGCGTATGGACGGAGCCCCCTGAAGCGCAGGGGTTTTAGGCATTAAAATTAAGGTCAGATTAGCATCCAGGGGCCAGCCTTAGGTACCAAGGTGGGGTCCAGGGTCCAGGGGACAGAGCCCCCGGAAGCTCAGGGGTATGGTCATTTAATTACGGTCACATGAGCATACTTTCTTTTCTATTTATTTCTATTTAATTATCTTCAATATACTTTTTCAAAAGTGTGGGGGGGGGGGGGGGGCTTGAGCCCCCAAGCCCGCCGTTCCGCGGGACCTGACATGTAGGCCTCTAAATAGTAAATAAGCACATTTCTTGCCTGACTGTAAATTTTGATATTTTTCATTCTCCAACAAACGCTTAAAAGTATAATTTACTAAAAAGTGAGGAAAAATCCCGGAAAATAGGCCATTTCAGCAACATCTGTAAATCACTGGTATCAAATTAGAACAACAAAATTCACTTTAAAAGTTTATTTTGGTGGGGGGGGGGGGGTAGCAACTGGCTGAATACTTACACCTATGGTGTCGAGGGGCTCTTTCTTTATTTTTTTGATCGGTAATAAATAAGGTTTGTTTATTCAGGTGTCACTCAGGCGCGGATATACAGGGGCGACGGACCCGCCCCCCCCCCTTCTTTGAAAAAAAAAGAAAGGATAGGAAAGGAAAAAGTAAAGAAAGAAGGGCTAAAAACACGAGTTAGAAGTGGACCCATCAGGGCGCTCACTTATCCGTATCAGGGGGAAAATTACACGGGGGCTCTGGGTGAATTAACCCCCGAAATGCCAAAAAGAGCCCCCAAAAAGTCATAAAAGTAGCCCCCCGAAATTTTGTAAGTATTTTTTTTCCCTAATCCGTATATAGGACAAGGCCCTGGGGCAGCTAGCCATACTCCGATATTTGGGTCGTTTTCCGATCAGAACTAGCCCTAACTATCATTCTAGGATTTTGTTTCAGAACCCGAGACAAAGTTACCCAATCCCTTTAAGTTTCAAAAAGTAGACTTCATTGACCTGTACATAAGATTAGGAACCGGGGGGTTTGGGGGGGCACCGCCCCCCCAAAATAAAAAATATATATATATTGGGGGGCTCAGATATCATTGAGCCCCCACTCCCCAATTTGTTGGTGGGGCTTAGATATTTAGGGGGCTAAGATACCATTGAGCCGCCAATATTTTAAGTGGGGCTCAGATATCATTGAGCCGCCCCCGATACTTATTGCGGGGCTCGGTTATCATGAGCCCCCCCCCCCTACCCAATACTTTGTTCGTGCTGATGAGTTGAGGGAAGTGTATGCCGGAGATATTGAGTTTGTAGCATTAACTCGGCGGCTAACAAGCCTCCAAGACGTGTATGACGAATAAAATACATTAAAACAATCTGTGAGTTTTTCAACAACAGTCCAATCTATAAGAGATCATTCCCAGAGGTGCACATCCTTCTTCTCATTTACCTTACCATCCCGGTTACAACGTCAACTTGCGAGAGAACATTCTCTGTCTTGAAAGGGATCAAAACTTATCTGATAAGTACAATGACCCAAAGAAAGCTCAACCAAAGCTCAATATTACTCATATATAAATCTCGTACAGATAAACTGGACTTGAAAAATATTGCCCAAAACTTTAGGAACACAAGAAGACAAAACTTCTTTGGCACATTTGTCTGAGGCTGCATGTGCATCTCAAAAGAAGAAAAGTCTGACATTTTTCGCCGCGATGACATAGACGGGGAACAAAGAATTCATTTCCAGGTGCAAATTAAAGACAAAGGAGGATCTCAGAATTATATTTTTTGGGTGGTGCCACATTTTAGTTTTTAAATATGTCCGATAATAGGCATGTGTGACAATAAATTTTTTGTTTTTCACGTTTCTGGGGTATTATTTTTTCCAAAGGTGTTAAATGTGTGTTATTTTAATACCTAGTACTTTGTCTTACTAAATAAAAATAAACTGAATATCTTACAATTCAACGATTTCTTCAAGTAGGCCTACTTTTATTAATTTCTTCAACTGCTTAAAATTAAGGCTACAAATGCTATGTTACTGTAGAGCTGTAGTGTGAACAGGCTACTTTGTAATTCACATTTATAGATTGGTGCACATCATTATGCTTGATCATCCTCTCCTATCTGTTTGTTGTCATTCCTCTGTTAGTCATCCTTTATTTGCTTCCTATGATATTTATTTCCTTTTATTATATAAATGAACATGTAAATACCTATATATGCAAAATAAACCCTGGAGGTTTAAAGTTGTAAAGCCCAGGGCAGTTCAACACACGCGATCATGAAATAAGGGTGTCTTCGTCGAAGTGTCTCAGTAAGTTTAGAACCACGCCCTGTGCCTACCCGCTCAGGCCACTCTACATTCAGGGGCATCGCTAAAGGGGGGGGGGGGGGGGGGTGTGGGTTGAAGTCGGTGGGATTTTTTATGTCGTTCGGCCAGCAATTTTTTCCCCTTCTAACTGTGACTTTTTATCGGACAAAGAAACATTTTTTGAAAATTCAGACAATGATTTAATTAGAGTCGGTACAATGAATTGTCTTCTTTTCATAATAATTTAATGAAACGTCTAAGCTTCCGCGCTTCCCGTGGGATGGGGAAACTGAATTCAGACAAGGATTAAGAGTCAAGAACGGTACAACAAATCGTCTTCTTTTCATAATAATTTAATGAAACGTCTAAGCTACCTTTCACCCATCCTCTCCCCCACCTAGGGAGGGCTTTGCGCGCTCTTTAAATGATTCGCTCGCTCAATCCCACCACACGATGTTGGTGGGATAAATCGCAACTGATCTCTGCTTTTTTTCACCCTTTTCTTTTCTTCTTCTTCTTCCTCTTTTGTGTTCCATTTTAGCTCTCCTCTTTCCCTTTTCCTTTTTTTCTTTTTTTTTTTTTGGTGGGGAGGGGGGCAGAGGCCTTTCGCCCCCGATCTCCTTCTTTTCCCCATTTTCCTTTCTTCGATCTTCCTTTTCTTCCTTTCCCTTGCTCTCCACTTTCCTTCTCTCTCTCTCTCTCTTTCTTCATTTTTTGTTGGCGGTTGGGGGTCAAGGCCCTCTCGTCGACCCCCCCCCCCCGATTTTTTTGGGGGTATTTATTTGAACCCCGTAAGTGATGTTTTCCTGGCATCTATTAACACAATGGAGACCATAAAAAGCAGTGCATGATAACGTCTTTTTAAATCAAGTAACAGTTAAATACACAGTTATATCCAGAGTTATCATGTGTTTGGTTAAGTTACCAGATGAGTTGAATATCTTCTCACAATATTTGCACTTGAAAGGGTTTCTCTCCAGCGTGCGTTCTTTTTTTTTTCTTTTCTTTTTTTTTGGGCCACCCAAGGGGGGGGGGGGGGGGTTTAAACCCCCTAAACCCCCCCCCCCCCCGTAGATCCGCGCCTGTTTAATCTTGTGGTTATCTTGTGGTTTCCAAACCCAAGATAACCACAAAATACTTGTAAGATTTTCTTTTTTTTACCGTCTGAATTGGCTTTCACCGTGTGAATGCGGCTAATAACAATAAACACAATTACAATAATGATGAGGATTATTATTATCATCATCATAATTATTATTATTATTAATATTATAATTGTTATCATTATTATTATTACTATTATTATCATCATTACGACTTATTAAGTAAGCAAATATCATTCCCCAAAACCTGGGGGGGGGGGGTGATTGTACATGCCATCCCCCTCATCCCCCCCCCCCCGTTGTCTACGCCCCTGGGTGTACCCCATGACTCCTGGGGCCCGGCCGGGGTCCTCAAGGCGTCCATTTGGCTTTACGCCACCCTGACACTAACTACTTCAGTTCCACATACCAACTTGACTGAAATAATCCGTTTAATCATGTCCCTTTTTAGGAAATTATGGGTCAAAATCGACATCCATATTGAAAATCTTGCTGCGCATGACGTCATCTAAATCTCATTTATTCTAGTCTACGCCTAAGGCAAAATGATTATGAAGGAAAAACTGTGCACGAGCTACGAGTTCGTAATGACAGCACAGTTTTTCCTTCATAATCATTTTGCCTTCGGCGTAGACTAGAAGATGAATATATTTTGTAAAAGACGAATATATTTTGGAAAAGCGAATATAATGAAACACGAACAAATCGGATGTAGAATAAACGACGAATATTGTAAAAGATAAACAAATTAAACAAACGTGGATTTGAAATGGAAATATTTACAAGACAAAAAAATAAATATGTAATGAAGAAGAGGAATATAATTTCAAGACGAAAATATTGAAAAGATGAAAATATTGGATAGATGAACATATTAAAAAGATGGATAAATTAAAAAGACAAATATAGTGATAAGATAAATAAATAAAATAAAAAACTAAATATATAGTGATAGGATGAACATATACAATGATGAAAATATTAAAAAGACGAACATATTGAAAAGATGAATATATTAGAATGAAAGATGAATATATATACAAGAGATGAATATATTCCATTTTGGCTTGCCATACAAGTGGCGTAATGAGCAAAAACGTTGGGGGTTGGGGGGGGGGGGGCTAAAGTATTTACAATCAGGAGGAGCAAAGCGAGCGAAGCAAGTGGAGCGTTAATTGGCGTGGGGTACGGGAGTAAAGCCCCTGCGGGAGTCAATGACAATGGGCAGAGCCCCATGAAGCTCGGAGTTTTAATAGGCATTTAATTAAGGTCAGATGAGCATCAGGGTTTTAGGCATTTAATAACGGTCAGATGAGCATATTTTGATTCCTTATTTGTGACACTGGCAGGTCACTAATTATTGAAGTGAGGTCTAGGGAGGCGGCGCCCCCAGAAGCTCAGGGGTTTTAGGCATAAAATAACGATCAGACTGATGAGCATCTAGAGGCCCGCCTTGGGGCCCTTGATGGAGTCCAGGGGGCAGATCCCCGGAAGCTCAGGGATTGTTGGCATTTAATTACGGTCAGATGAGCAACCAGGGGTCAGAGCCCCCATGAGCTCAGGGAAAAATAATGCCATTTTAGCAACATGTGTAAATCCCTTGTATCAAATTGTATTGGTTTGAATTGTATTTGGGCCCGGGGGGTTACTGACCCCCCCCCCCTCCCCCCATCAGTACGCCAGTGAAAGGGGCGGAGGTGACGGAAGTGACTACCTCCATCGAGCTATATGATAAGTCGTATTATATAGCTTAATGCTACCCCCTCACAGGTTTTGTTGTATTACAAAATTACATTCTTTAGCAAACTATAGTATTAAAACAAGCAATACACTTTTTTCACACTTCACTTTTACTTTGCCGGTATCTAGTGTGCAGTCCGAAGGGTTGTAAATATTTATTAGGTAAATTTTAGTAAGTAGACAGAATATTCATTTTTGTAGCACTGATCTATTTCTATAACCTTTAATCGTGGAAATAAGCTTACGCGATATCAACGGAATACATATTTTCTACAATATCTACTTGTACATTGTGAAGGATATTATATGTATATATATATATATATATATATATATATATATATATATATATATTATATTATATTTATTAGTCTCAACGCTGCACTCTTGGGCCCTCCAGAGCCTTAAAGTGTGTTGCAGTCTTTGGTCAGTATTTCCTATACATTTGTTGGTGTCCAAGGGAATAGATCCTCGGAAGGTGGGGCATCTCGCAAAAGACATGAGGAAATAAGTGCACGACATCCTCATCGCGAGCGTGCAGTTTGTGACATGCTGTCATGTGAAAAGCCAGGGCAGGACACAGAAAAAAACATTCCATGGGTGCGATGTGACGTGTGTGGACGTTGGCTCCATATACTGTTTTGCTCATAAAAGTATCCGCAAAAATGTGTGAAGGGACCTATCAGTAAACTTCAATTTTAGGCCACAGTCCTTGTCGAACCTTTTCTGGATTCCCCCTCCCCCCAAAGAAAAAATATGTTTAAATTGTTACATGTGTCCACAATATATATTGAAGTGTCAACCTAATACGAAAGGGGTGTCTTGAAAATGATTATTGACCTCCTCAATGTATATTTATATGGAAGACTTTTGAAGACAACAGTCCAACTATAGTGTAGGGCATCAATGAAAGCATCTTCAAATCTGTCCTGACTAAAATATGCAAACTTGCTTGCTGGCAATAGTGTATACATGTTTTATAAATATTAAACTGTCTAGTCCGGGTAATAATAGCACGTAATGTTTTTATTATTTGACACGTATTTAACATTATCCTATCGATAAGGCCAAAAAAAAATCATTTGGTTGTCCTCGATTGCTTTTTTGGAGTAGGGGCGGGCGGGCGGATTTTTTTTTATAATTATTTTTTTATTTCATTTATTTTTATTCCCCCCTATTCTTTTTGATTTTATTTTTGTATAAATATTTTTCCATAAAAAATATTTAAAAAATCATTGGGATGTCAAGCATTTAAACAATCGAAGTCAATAAAACACTTTAATATGGTAAAAGACTAGTTTAATGTACAATGAATATCAAGACCAACGCAGAAAGTATTTTTGGCTTTGAAATACAGCACCCTTTAAATCCCCACTGTACTACTTATAGCTACTTGCGCCCTCTATATAGCAAACAATGCCTAATCGGTGACCATTGTTCCCCTATGATCCTCTTTATCTTATGTTAACTGAGAGCTGATTTGATGAGATAACCACCTGTCCAGTGACCTGGCAGGGTGGTCTAAACCCTCCTGTAAACTAGTACATATGGGCTTTAAAATGAGTTAAAGAATGCTCAGAACCTGATTTTAATGAACGGCATTTTGACATAGAAAAATAAAAATGGCAAGTTTAATAAATACAGAATTGCGTACTGAAAAGACCAAACTGGCAACGGGACGGATTTTGATCCTTGCAAAATGCATTAAATGTTATGTTTGGCGTTCAAGATTGCTCCCCCCCCCCCCCCCAAAAAAAAAAAAAAAAAAAAATTGAATTTAAAATTTAAAAAACAACAACAACGAGCGGTCCGAAAATGAGGAGCAGGCGGTCGAGGACAACCAAATGATTGTTTTTGATTGGCCTAAGCGTAACGATATGCTTTAGTATCATATAGAAAATATAACAAATGACAAGTATGGTTTTCCTGAAAATTGCTTTTCAATATATATTCATCGTTATGAAAAAATGATGTATAATATACAACAATGGGCAAATAATTGTTTCCAGACCAATGATTTAAGTGAGAAGAACTGACATTTAATATTGAAGCTGTTGCCGTTTGTATATACATGAACTTGACATAATAAGTAGCCTTGAAAGTGTCGCAATATATCATGTGTTAATGAGCTTGAAGTTTAATGGTGTAGGTTTGATTGAGACTATGTAGCCATTACACTGTTTCATTAATGAGATATATCTCCAATCAAATCAAACTGAATGATGTTATCGAACAACTTAACAATATCAATCTTCTATTTTTCTAAATAAACCTGGGTAACCTGAAAATTGCATTATAATGTAAATTCATCGTTAGTAAAAATGGAATACAATATACAACAATGGGCAAATAATTTTTTCCAGACCAATGATAATAAGTGAGAAGAAATTACATTTTATATTAAAACTGTTGCCGTTTGTATATACATGAACTTATAATAAAAAGTAGCCTCGAAAGTGTCACAATATATCATGTGTGAGTGAGCTTGAAGTTATTTTTTGTCTTCATACTTTATCCCTCCACAGGGATTTAATAGATTTTCGTTTGCAACAAATGAACAAACATATATTCAAGATAATTCATATTTATAACATGAATAAAATTGACTACTCAAGATACAAATATTTGTTGAACTGTCGAGTTAACAGAAGACATACATATTTTCAATAATGGATATTTGATATTCATGAACAACAAAAATTGAAGAAACAATATAAAGAGACATATTATCCTTTGATTATTGGGCTATATACAACTACTTTGTTGTGACCACTGCTAATGATATTCTAAACAAATAAAAAAAAATAAAAAAAATCTGAAAAAAAAACCTTTTATATAACAAATTCCTGAATTGAAACCATTTTCTTGTGAACTTATTATTTCTACAGTTCGAATCTGCATTATACTTTTCATTTTTGAAATAATTTATAATCGAAACTGTAATGTTATCAAAGTCGGGCAATATTTTCTTTACTTTGCACGTATACACCATCTGTCGCACCACAATCTGTATACAATTCAATTCATAATTATAGGATTTCCCGGCGAAATTCGCGAGTTTGTCATTCGAATTCATTTACTTTACATTTAGGTTAGCGCAGGTCGGCTTTGCAATGCCAATTATCATTCAATTTTCCCGTTTTGGTATTCAATTTAGAATTTTGGTCGAAGGGTTTCATAGATCCGTCATTTAATTTAGAAACTGCTCAACTAGCATTCAAATTAATCGTAACTTGTCGAGGCATGGTTTTTATCATTCAAATTAACACCTGTCATTCGTATTCGAATTATGTTTAATCAAGTTATGAACGTTAGGGGGAAGAAATACAACCCACGTTTACAGTTTTAAAAAATGCAATTAAATGCATGATTTGCCATTAGGGTCTTTTCTGTTATTCCATTTATTAATTTTGAGGACAATGCATATGGGTGTAGTCAGACATTAGGTAAAGAAGGGGCGAAATCAAGGTATATGGCATTTCTGCACGGACATGTTCATATACCCCGGAAAAGTGGGGACACAAAAATACCTACCCCAGTCACAATATTGTACCATTCCTCCATAATAAAAATTGTGATAAATTTATGATGAAACACAAGACAAACAACTTCCATACATGAAAATTTACAAAAATATTGAGACCATCAAGTCTGTAGATATAAGTGGGTTTTTTTTTCTTCTTAACAATCAAACTTAAAGGATGATGAATATCAGATAAATCTAAAAGTATATAAAGTGTATAAATGCAAGAAAATAAAATATGGTGAAATACACATGGAAAAAACATTCTTGAAAGAAAAAGAATGAACTATAAAAAGTGTGTAATAAACGAGAAATGTATATTGACCATCAATTTAGTGCACAAAGTGCTCATTTGAATGCTACAAATGAATTCGAATGCTAAAAGTACACCTTCGCGATGTCAGAAATCGTGTTGCGCCAAATCGAATGACCAAATAGCGAAAGAAGGACATTATTCATTAATTTGAATGAAACATACATAGATTCTAACGAAAACTTCATAGATTTGAAAACTATAGAAAAAGGAATATAAACCCAAGATATATCTGACAGCACTAAAACCGTCGAATTTGAACGCAAGAAAAATTAATTTAAATGACAAACTCGCGAATTTGGCCGGAAAATCCTATATTTAAACCTCTTAAACCAAATAATTTATCTTGTAGTGAAAATATTATTCTATTTCCGGTTCCAGCATAATTATATCCAGTGTTCCAACCTATCCCAAATATGTTTAATATGCGTACAATCACATAGCGGAACTGTTTCGCTTGAAGTTCAATGGTGTAGGTTTGTTTGAGACTATATAGCCTTTACACTGTTTCATTAATGAGATATATCTCCAATCAAATCAAACTGAATGATGTTATCGAACAACTTAACAAGATCAATCTTCTATTTTCCTTTAAAAAACCTGGGAAACCTGATAATTGCATTACAATGTAAATTCCATTTTAAGTGAAAATATACAAAGTTGGCAAATAATTGTTTCCAGACCAATGATTTAAGTGAGAAAAAGTTACATGTTATATTAAAACTGTTGCTGTTTGTATATACATGAACTTGAAATAATAAGTATCCTTGATATTGTCGCAATATTATGTGTGAGTGACCTTGATGTTTAAAGGTGTAGGACTAGGTTTGTTTGAGACTATGTAGCCTTTACACTGTTTCATTAATGAGATAAGTATCTCCAATCAAATCAAACTGAATGATGTTATCGAACAAATTAACAATATCAATCTGGCTTAAAGTGACTCGGTAACATTGATGAAGGTTGATGAAAAAACTGCGTAATTTTTGTATCAAATGTTACTTATTATATTCTTTCTACTGTACTAACTCTCTAACATGCAAACAAAACAAGAAAAATCCACTGTGCGACAACCTCTAAAAGCAAATTCTCCCAACCATTTTTGAATTTTTCCAACCGTTTTTCCATGAAAATAAGACATATAACAGGCTTTTAAAAATCTTTCAACACTTTAAATGTCTGGAATGGTATATAGAGCAAATGCATTGCTTTGTGACAATTTTCATTCACCTAAAATGTATTAAATTGTAATAATACAGTTGGGAGATTTAAGAAATCGATCAGATCATTTTTCCCAATTTGTATCATTAATAATGGTCTGTTTTTTAAACTTTCAGATTATTTTTAATTGTACATCTATCATTGAAGTCACTACCTTTGTACCGTTTTCTCTCATCTGAACAATGTTACCAAGGCGGTGGAACTAAGTTTGCTGGTGTAGGTTTGTTTGAGACTATAGCTTTAACACTGATTCATTAATGAGATATATCTCGGATCAAATCAGACTGAGTGATGTTATCGAACAACTTACCAGTATTGAATGTTCATTTCCGTAAATAAACATGGGAAACCTCGGTCTTTAGAAACACAAAAGTAGATTACTAAATTTGGTGCCTGGCATAATGGCGGTTGCACTAAGTTTAATGGTGTAGGTTTGTTTGAGACTATATAGCCTTTACACTGTTTCAATAATGAGATTATTATCTTTAAAAAAATGAGGGGGGACGTGTCCACCCCGTCCCCAATGTCAATCGCCGTCCCTGACTACGGTTAACAGTAATTGCTCGTTCCCTCTATTTTTAAAGACTAATATAAATTAACTATTCTTCGGGGCCTATAATCAGGAGTATAGCTTTCACCATAGACCCCTCCATATTTCACTCTTCTTCTTTGTTCAGTCTTTTAATGTGCTTTCGAACAAATGAGGTACCCACTTTCTGTTTTTGTCTATGTTAATATAATCCACATTTAATTTGACCACTGACTTTGTACAAAATCATGGCAAAATATGTAATACATGTGAAATATGAAACAATAAACTGAAACTGAAACTGAAATTGTTGGCAACTTTAAACAGCATTTTACAGCAATTAGATACTGTACTGTTAACAAATCAATTATTTATACTCCTTGTAAATTTGATTGTTTTTTAATATTTTGTTTTCGTTACGCAAGAACTGGCTATAATTAGGACCATTTTTTGAATACTTTCAGATGTAAGCTATGATGTGTCACATCTTCAAATAAATTGGGACAAATCAATATCACATAAATTACTTGAAAAATTCAAAAACTTGGTAAGTGTAGGAATCTGGCATTCTTTTAAATGTAAGGTGCGTAGACTAACCCCCCCCCCCCCATCCGCCCCCGTCAACAAATTTGGCCGTATTTTACAATGTTATATTGCGATCTCAATCGCCTACCTGCTGCACGCTAAAGATGGCGTGATCCATGAATTCGCATGCACAGCCTCGCCAACTGTGGCTTAGCAGTAAGTAGGAGGAAAATCGGGTTTGTGATCTTACCTGATACTCTGACTGTTTGAACACCAATCACTACCACAGCGATGGCTGCAACTAGCTTTAGTATAGCCCCCATGCTCGAGGGCGTCCTTCCTCCATCACAGGCAATTCCACAGATCCTACATGAACAGAAAATGGTATAATCTATGACTGATCTATGTAATTTACAAGGTGCCTGGGGTGAAGAGAGACTGGCATGTATGATTATAATCCTTATAAAGCTATTATCCTACTGCGAAAGTAATGACAAGTTCTAGAGATGTGTTAAAATATTAAGAAATCTCCATCTTGTAGTCGCAACAAGTCAAGGACTTTTACCGACAGGGAACGAAACTACGCGGTTAATGGCGCCTACTTGGTGGCGCACCCTTCAAACTCAAGGAATGATTTTATCACAGTAATGCTTTGTATGAGTACAAATGTTCTTTCCATATTGTATTTTTTTTTCCACGATACTTCTCTGATACATTTAAACTAGCCTATGTATTGACTAGGCATACATATAATTCAAACGAAACACAGGAATACTAAATCAGAGGTTTCAATAACCACATCTAAACTTTGTTATAAACGTATAGAATTCGAGAAATCAACCGCTTAACAGATTGACCTATAACTTGCCCATTAAATCTGTTTTTTCTTCATGACCCATGTAAATTTAATTCGTTTTAGACACTACCTTGTAGATAGCTAAGACAAAGATAAAGAAAAAGGTCATGTCAGAAACAATGTAAATGTCCTCCTCTTCAGCCACTACTTTGTAAATCGCATAGACATTTATAAATTAAAATTATAATTACACTACACATTATTCTACCACGTCTATTAAAGGTACTATGTTCCATTTGCAGGCCAAAAATATGAAAAGGTTAAATTCCAACGGCATTTAAAATATAATACTAATTTAGAACTTCCCTCCAACTGAAAGGGCTTGAAAATGCCTTTAAGTGGGAGAATAACGACCATAACGAAAATCACTGTTCATAAAAATTCACAAAAACATTTCCTTCTTTAATACCCTCATCATCGATAACATTGTTCATTTACTACAGGATGATGGCATTCATTTTGCACAAGACAATTTGTTTCCCTTAGGTCATGTTCACGTATGATCTAAAATCTGGCACAAATGGATGTTGACGTGGTCTATCGATTACAATGTTGGTACGTAAAGCGTTTATGGATTAATGTGATCAATGTACTATATAAAAGCATTTTACTGCTACTTTGTGAAAAGTATAACATCTTATTAACACAGCTCATAATTTGTTGCAATAACCATATGATTTTTGGTTTCGATTTTTCAGGAACGCAAAGTATTTTTATAGATTGGCCACGCTGGACACATTTGCACATTATTTGATGTGTGCTTGCCCAACATAGCAACATGCGCCTTATAAATCTATATTTATACATCCGTTTGAGCAGAATTGACGTCTACAGATGAAGGCGATAACTTACAGTGAAAAGGGTGAATATAGAAGGAAAGACAAGGAGCGGGAGGGACAGACAGAGAGACAGAGAGAAAGAGACAGAGAGAGATAGAAAGGGAAAGGGAGGGGGAGAGAAATATAGCGAAATTGGAAAGGGAGGGAGGGAGAGGGAGAGAAAGAAAGGGATAAAGGTGAAGAGGGAAGAATAGAGAGATAGAGAGAGTGGAAAAGAAAGGTAGAGAGGGAAGAGGAGGGAGTGGAGGGAGAGGTAGAGACAGAAAGAGAGAGTGGGAGTGGAGAGAAAGGAAGAGGTAGAGGTACGGAGAGCGGGAGAAAGAAAGAGAGAACGAGGGAGGGGGGAATAGAGAGTATGAAAGAGATAGAGAGAGAGGGGGGGACAGAGGGGAGGGTGGGAGAGGAGGGAGGGGAGGGGAGAGAGAGAGAGAGAGAGAGAAATGGATCGGGGAAAATAGGAAAAATCATGATTTCTAAAGTATTACTGGTATTCACCCGTACCCACAGGGGCTAAAGCATTCAAGTAATTTCTCCCTACGGGTACCCATTTAATTCACCTAGGTGGAGGCTGGCAAATGTAGAAACATTTTCTACTAAAGAACATCAGTGCCGCAGTAGGACCCGAACCAAAAACGTTGGATTTACAGTCGAGTGACGTATCCACTTGACCACGACACCGCTAACCTCTAACACCAATCGATTACTACAGAGTCCTTTTGATGTGTTATCATTCACGAAACTGTCTATCAAATTTCGGGACAAAAAAATAATAAATATGTCCTCCCCCCCCCCCCCCCTTCGAAAAAATCCTGCGTACGCGCCTGGGTGGCATGTACATGACTGTAAGTGATCTGCGACGTTATTTGTTAAACATCAACTTCTGATCCAACTACTAATTTAGTAATTTAAAATTAATTTTAGAACATTAACACATGGGGGTAAACAAAAGATAGCAGGTTCCAGATGGTACGTATATATATATATATATATATATATATATATACATAAATGTCATAATGTGGAGGCAACCTGTAGAACGGTCCTGTACGTAACGAGATAAAACCATGCGCCGTGTAAAAGGGAGTTTATAAATAGAAGCCCTCATTATAAGTACATGTATGTTATGATAAGCCTGAATGATTATTGCTTCCAAATTGTGCCGTTATTATCCCGTTATTATTCAGTTGGCCCATTATCCAATTAGAAAATGAAATGGATGAATTATATATCAACGGAAACTAATGAGCCATAGACGACAATAACATCAATTGTATGGGATTTTACTACCTGTCAGAGGAGTAACAGTTCTCTGAAAATGCGAAATCTAAAGTAATGCAAATCGAAGGCTGCCGACCTAAAAACTAGTTATCGACTTGTTGACATCATGCTATGGAGTACGCATATTCACAGTGCATTACTTAGACGTACGGCTCATGTTTCAGCTATATATACAGTGCGTCCCCCCGGCCCCCCAATGACGTGAAATGAAACGTGGCTAAAGAGTACTTTTAAAACGAATATAAGAACATAAGAAGTGTACCCCCTCCCCACACACACCCTCACTACTTCGGCAAATAACGTCAACAATAATTCATAAGGATGTTTGTTTATATTCTTATTTTCATTTGTAGTCAAGGCCTTTTTAGAATATGTGTATTAAACAAAAATTAGGAGGTTACCTGTTGCAGAAAACAATCATCTTCACGATGAGGAAATTGGTTGTCCAAGGGTGAGTCTGCTGAAAGAAAAAGCAAACGTTGAAACGTTGAAAAAATGAATTATACGTAAACCTACTCATAACAATATGAAATTAAACAGCGTCTTTCGTCTCTCTTTCTTTCTCTCTCCCTCTCTTTCTCTTTCTCTTTCTCTCTTTCCTTAAATGGGAATAGTACCTTTAAAACTAAAAGTATCCAACACTAAATCCCAATCTTTAAAAAGGGGGATAAGCACACTTGGTAATTATCGTCCTATACCATTTTTATCATGCTTCTCAAAAATCAAGGAGAGATTAGGCTATGATAGAACATACAAATTTGTATCTAAACACATTATGACATGATAATCAATTTGGATTTTGAACCCATTTTTCTACTGACCATGCTTTAATATCTGTTCATGATACTCATTGTTAATGCCTTGAATTCAAAACAATTTATATTTGGTGTCTTTATAGACCTGAGTAAGGCGTTTGATACCGTTGATTTTTCTATTCTGTTTAAGAAATTAATTAATTATGATGTTAGAGGTTTGCGTTGAATTGTATTAAGAGTTATTTTCACAAAGGTACCAATTATAATGGATACAGTTCTACCAAATTACTGATTAAATGTGGAATTCCACAAGGGTCAAATTTAGGGCCCATTTTTTCCTTTTATATATAAATGACATATGCAACTCTTCTCATTCCTTAAAATGTGTACAGTTTGCTGATGACACTTCTTTGTTCTTAAGCCATAATAATTTATACTCACTGATAGACCAGTTTAATGAACACGAATGTATCTCTGTGGTTAAAGGCAAATCAACTATCGCTTAATTTAGACAAAACCAAATGTATACTTTTAAGAACAGCTCAGTGTAACAAATGAGAAATAACAAATCAAATTCCACCATTATATATTGATCAAACAATTATTGAAAAAGTCTCAAATATTCAATTTTCAGGTATTCTCATAGATGAAAAACTGTCACGGAAATCCCATATTGCCATGATCTCTGCAAAGATTAGTAGCACTACATGGTTATTGAAAAGCGGAAGTATTATTTACCAGATAATGTATTGTTTATGATTTATAATTCACTCATTCTTTCATATTTGTCATATGGTAACATCGTGTGGGAAAATACAAGTCCTTCTAAGTTGAAACCGGGTTGAAACCCTTATTTTTACTTCAGAAGCGTCGTCTACGATATTGTACAAACTCTAATTCTTCGGCCAATTTTAAACATTCATTTAGGCAATTAAATGCCCTCAATATTTATAGCCTAGATAAATATCAAAATGCTGTGTTTGTATTCAAATGTATCAAAGGTAATGCACCGTCATCTCTTGCCACTGTGTTCCAAACCAGGCGCGTACGCAGGGGGGGGGGGGGGGGGGTATGGGGGTTGAACCCCCCCTTTAGTATTTTTACGTGTGTAAACCCCCCTAAAAAAATATTTAAAAAACCCCTCCCCCCCCCTTTGGATTTTTTAAAATAATTATTAAAAAAATTATAAAAAAATATGACCTATAATGACCTCCCCCCCCCCCCACGAAGAAAAATGTCAAATTTTCAAATTTCGAGACCAAAAAAAAAAAAGTGTCCTCTTACCCCCCCCCCCCCCCCGCTTATTCAGCGGCTGGCTGAGTCGTTGCGAAATTTTCGGCCCGATTTCAAAATGCTACCCCCCCCCCCCCTTGAAAAAATCCTGCGTACGCCACTGTTCCAAACTAACTCTAAAATTCATGAATATAATACTCGAAATAGTCTAAAGTTACACATCTGGAATATTGATGAACAGTACATGCAACAATCGGTAGGATATACAGGGCCTACAGTATGGAATTCTCTTCCATCTTCTGTCACACAATATGTTTACTTGAACTCATTCAAGCAAAATCTTAAAATATATCTATTATCCCTTTAATTTGTTTTTATTTCAATACCTATTTTTAAATAAAATATAATTTTGTAAATTACCACAAGAGAGAGAGAGAGAGAGAGAAAGTGAAGTGGAGGGGAGTGGTGAGGAGGGAGGGGCAGATGAATCCATGCGCAATACTCTGTTATTATGTTATGTTATGTGTTATATCTGTGTAACTATTTTATTTATTTGGACGCCTGAATCAACAAGCTAAAAAAAAGCTTTCTCCAGGTGCCCCTTTTTTCCTTTTTCATTTTCAGTTTGTTTAAATTAACTTCACATACATGCAATGCTCATGATTTGTATATTTTTAACTGTCTGTACTATATCACATGTATTATTTGTTCGTTTTTTTAGTGGAAATAAACTCTTTTTAATTGAATCGAAATTAAAATTAATTTTCTCTCTCAGTCTCTCTCTCTCTCTCTCTTCCCTTTCCCCTCTTCCTTAATCTCCTCGCCCCATGTCTTCAATTGTCCGTTCCTTACTCTTGTTCTCCCAACATCTCGTTATACCTTCTTTCAAGTGCAATGATATTTTTCGCTCTCTCTGTCTGTCTCTCTCTATCTCTCTCTTTCTCTCTCTCTGTCTCTGTCTCTCTCTGTCTCTCTCTCTCTTCCAATCTATCTACTTTCTTCTTCTTTTTTTCGCTGTATCATATTGTTACGTATTTTGTTTCTATTAATAATGTTCGTCTTATTAAAAACCAAGTGCAGTGAGTGCATGTCATTATTATGCAAGCTTAATTTATTGTTTTAAAGAAGGGGTTTACCTAATGAGTATCATATAGCTCCGTTTAGTCTCATTTGACAACGCCCCCTATCGTCAGAGTCAGCAGCCTAACATGTTCGCCTACTGACTTTTACCTAAAAAATCGTTAATTTTTTTTTTTTTTTTTTTTTTTTTTTTTTTTTAAACGAAAAGCACATCCACCGACGTACGTTGACACTAGCTCTTTCATTGGAACCCTCATGTCCCATTGACTTTTGAAAGTTCACTGTCAAAATAGGTCGCTAGCTCGCCATTGCCTATATACGTCGGCCTTATGTCAAAAGGGCCTTAACTGCTTTTGGCCATTCCGAGATAATCGCGTTTAAAGGTTTTGGCCTCTCTAATAATCAAAAGTTTGTGGTCGTTTTTTGTTGTTTTTGAAGCCAATTTCGATAATATGTTAAGTTTTTAAGTTTTACATGAAATGTGTTAAATGTGTTATAAAATATTCAGAATTGTACATGCTATGTGCAAAAAACATGTTAGGGCCTTTTTGGCATAAGGCTTGAATGCGGCGTATTTATGCCAGAAGGGCCGTAACCTACTCGGCATTGTGCCAAAAGGGGCGTAACCTACGCGGCGTTATGCCAAAAGGGCCTTAACCTGCCGTTATCGTACGCGCGCATAGTTAGCGCCCTTTTGGCATAAGGAAATTTTCTTGTTTCGCAACACCTTTGGTTTGCCAGAAAGGCCCTCCTACGGCTACTGGATCACGGAAACTGATAAAACTGGTTTTAAACACGATTAGTCTACAATAGACACAATGTACTAAGAATATTTACTGAACGTATATAATATATATATATATTATCATGAATTTAGCTCATGAATTCTGAGTAAGATCTAATTAAGTCAAATGTGGATGCATGAAATGCGACTGACTCATGAAATACGCAGATGTCCACGTATGGGACTGCAATGAAAAAAGCAACGAAAAAGGTGTCCTAATTAAATAAGTAAATGTACGATCTCTAAAAACTTACTTCACCGAAAGCTGCATTATATTAATAACAATTAGTTAATCACTTTTATCAATTTTCGTTACCCAGTAGCCGTAGCAGGGGCTTTAATTCTGGCAAACCAAAGGGGTCGCGAAACAAGAAAATGTCTTTATGCCAGAAGGGCGCTCACTTCGCACGCGTATGATAACGGCAGGTTAAGGCCCTTTTGGCAAGTAATGCCGTGTAGGTGGCCCTTCTGGCATAAATACGCTACATTCAAGCCATATGCCCCCCAAAAAGTAACATGTTTTTTGCACATAGCATGAAAACTTCTGAATATTTGTAAACAAATTTAACACATTTCATGTAAAACTTAATAACTATTAGTTATTAAGTTTTACATGAAATGTGTTAAATTTGTTTACAAATATGTTAATAACATATTTATCGAAATTGACTTCAAAAACAACAAAAAATGACCACAAACTTTTGATTATTAGAGAGGCCAAAACTTTAAAGGCCATTTTGGCATAAGGCCGACGAAAATGATTAAATTACGTCACATCACACCAGAGGAATTAAACTTCGCCATGAATGAAAAGACTTTATCAGGACTATAGTAAAGAATGGTAAATCCGACATAAGACATTATAGGAAAGTATTGAATTCGAAAATATGCAAAAACACAGTAAATAATGAACCTCCTTACAAGAAGCTTTGCGTATCATGGCTGTTTTAATATATAATCGAACAATGAACAAACTCACTTTATAAAGGCAGTATATGCACGCAAAATGGGCATTACGTCTGATACATACTCTTTCCCAAGTTGTTTAACTATTTAAAACAATCAGAAAACCTTTAATTCTCACCTTTATAGTACTTGTCCATCCTTGTTCCCCGTGATCAGACATGATGCTATTCGATCGCTGAAAACCCATATATACGGGACATATGGGCCTTTTGATGCGAGCCTGTCAGTGTCTTTAATGAATCGCTGGTGAGACAAAATTGTATTTTATACGAAAGGAGTAGCCCGGTCGCGAATTTTTTTCTTCTCAAACAGGTTTACCTATGAGGGTAAAATCCTGCCTCCCGATTGGTTCAGAGGTATACGCATCATGAATATTCATGATGAGCTGCAAAGATACGAGTAGTATTACGCGCGTGACATAACACAAGTCGAAGCTGCTCATAGCTTTGGCTCATAGCATGCAGCCTACTAACTATGCTAGCTCTTATGGTTGGCCAACGCCTTCATTACGTGTGCCTAGACCGTACGCGTGCATGTCAGAGCGTACGCGTGGTTCCGACATAACGTACGCGTGGGTCCATCATAACGTACGCGTGGTTCTGACAGAACGTACGCATGGTCATTTTCCATTATACTTCTATGTAATTCTTAACGTACGCATGGTTTTGACATAGCGTACGCGTGGTTCTGTCATGTCATACGCGTGGTTCTGTCATGTCATACGCGTGGTTCTGTCATTACGCACGCGTGGTATTGTTATTAAGTGTGCATAATATAGTCATAACGTACGCGTGGTTCCGTCATAACGTACGCGTGGTTCTGTCATAACGTACGTATGGTTATGTCATAACGTACGCATGGTTTTGTCATAACGTACGCGTGGTTGTGTAACTTTAAACACAGATGTTGGAATGGCCAATCATATTTCTCGTTATATTCGTGGCACAGGCCCGAGTGTTCCCTGTGTTTGAGGGTGATGAAAAGAGGGAGGGAAAAGGGAAATCTAATATGGTATAGTTAGTTACCTGATTTACAATCTATCTTTCAGAACTTTCTCTTAATTGCAAATTAGGTGAATATATATATTATGCAACAGTGCCGTTGTGTTTGTGTAGGCCTATGGTCCAGTGTAGATACATAGCGTTGAAACAACAGAGTATAATACATGCACGGTATGCTATGTGTAGTAGATCTCTCCCCTAGCTCTTCCATCTCTCCCTTATCTCTCTTGGGTCACTCTGTACAGAGGTCAACCCTCCCTCTTGGTAGGGGAACATACACACACTCTCTCTCCCTATCTCCCTCTCTCTCTCTCTCTCCCCTCCTTCCCCTAGTATTCTCGTTCATTCTGTGTTGTTGAGCTATTACACTCTAGAGGGGGATTAGTGGAAGGAGGCATGTTTGCTTTAGAGCTCAGATTGGAAGTTGGAAACACTGAAGAGTTTGCATTTGCCAGGCATAAGGGATTGTCTGAACATTATTATTTGCTAGTTTCAATAGAATAAACCTGCTCATAATTATCCCATAATTGTATATGTATTTCAAGATCATGTTTTTTATTCTATATTTCTGGTCTTGTATATAGTTCATGATTATTCTTTTCTGTTTATATGTCATGGGTAGTCTAAGCATAATAGTGGTGCATTAATAGATGAATCATGCAGATCGATGGTACTATTGATTGATAAGCTCGTTTTCTGAAAACGATATTAACACCGGAGAATATGTATATGCTGTGTGCTTGAAGGATACAACATAATGTCTATTATCCTCTCAGATTTATATTATATTTCTATAAATATGAGAGGATAATAGATAAGTAGTTTGACCAGGATGGTTATAGGGGTTATCGGGATGGGCGGAGGGAGTGGGGTGGTGGGAGGGGCGCTAATTAATGTGATATGAAAGGGGTTTATATATATATATATATATATATATATATATATATATATATAATACCTACTTCGTTTAAAGGGTTTTTATTCATTATGAACAGTGGGTAGGAATAATTGTTTGAAGGTGATGAGAAGGGGTGGGCATAGCCTGGTTGGTCAGGGGCTAGCGTGAGGGGGGGGGCGGAGAGGGGCGTTAATGGGATTATGAAAGGGGTTTATAATACCTACTTCGTTTCAAGACTTTTTAAAATATTAATTATGAACAGTGGGCAGGATTGTTTGAGGGTGATGAGAAGGTAGCCTGGTTGGTCAGGGGCGAGCGGGGGGTGGCGCCGGGGAGGGGCGTTAATGGGATATAATTTAAGGGAGTGGGATATAATGGGATAATGGGATGGGGTGCCGGGGAGGGGCGTTATGGGAAGGCGTGGATATAAAGAAATAGTGGGATATAAAGGAGGTGGAGGGGCAGGGGAAGGGAGTGCCGGGGAGGAGCATATAATGAGATATAAAGGAGTGTATATTAATACCTACTTCGTTTTAAGGGGTTTTATTAATTATGAACAGTGGGTAGGGTTGTTTGAGGTAGATGAAAAGGGGGCGGGCATAGTGATTTAGACGTGATGGTTTGGTTTAGTGGAGAGGGGGAAAGGGGGGGTTAAGGGAAACAATCACTGTATATAAGCTACTTTTTTGAGGGGGTTAATTTCTTCATTATGAATAGAGGGCAGGATTATTAGAGGTTGATGAGAGTTGGGTATTGTCATGTAGCCGCGATGGTTGCGGGCTTAGTGAAGGGCAAATGTTAAAAAAAGGCAGGCCCCCACCCCTGGCCAAAAAAGGGGGAGATGGTAACCACAATTTTACCTTCAAAAGCAAAAAATTAAGTGCTTCCCCCTTCCGCCCCCCCCCCGCTTATTCGCCGCAAAATATTTTCTCATGAAAACAAAAAAATTGTTGTGCTCTTAACCCCCACCCCCGCTTATTCCCGGCCGGCTGATCCGTCGCAAAATATTTTCTCACGAATGGAGCCCCCTTCGCCCCTGCTCGCCGCTGGCTGAATCCGCCACTAGTGGAGGGGTGGGGGTTACGGGGATATCAATGAGTTTATTACCTATGGTTTGAAGGAGTTTCATTACTTAGGAACAGTGGATAGGATTGTTTTTGGATGATGAGAATGGGATGGGCATAGCGATGAAGCCTTGTTGGTTAGGGGCTAAGCGGGGGAAGAAGGGGTTTAAAGAGATATAGAAATTGCTACTTTTATCTTTTTGAGTGTGCATGTTTTAATTGAGATTGTTTTAGTTTTTAAATTTAATCCAAATTAGAAGCATATTTAAGTTGAATATGTGATTGATATTAATACATATGGACAATTCCACGACATAAGGGACAAAGATGTCATAAATTCAAAATACTTGATTCAGGTACCTCATATATTCAGGGGCGGTGATCCAATTTTCTTAGGGAGGATCTTCCCCCCCCCCCCCTGAAAATTTGAAAAAGTGCAAAAAACAAAAGTATAGCAAATACTGACTAAAGACTGCAACAAACTTTAAGGCTCTGGAAGGCCCAAGAGTGCAGTGTTTAGACAAATAAAAATGCAAAAATCTTCTCGCTCGGTAGCTACGCTCCCTCGTATAAACTCCTTCAGAGTTTACCAGTAAATATTGTAGAAAAGTGAAGTATGAAAAATGTATATCGCTTGTTTTTATACTACAGTTTTGCTAAGGAATGTAATTTGTTAATACAACTAAGCTTCAAAAACCTGTGAGGGGATAGTCACTTCCGTCACCGTCACCCCTCTCGTTCACTGTGCTCCCTCGCACTGGCGTAATGATATGGGGGGAAGCTTGGGGGCAGTTGTCCCCCGAATAAAATTCAAACGTGGTTTTATTCGATACCAGTGATTTACAAATGTAGCTGAAATGGCATGGTTTTTCCCTGAACTTCCGGAGGCTCTGCCCCTGGTTGCTCATCTGACCGTAATTAAATGCCTAAAAAACTCTGACCTTCCGGGGTCCACCCCCTGGACCCCACCAGGGGCCCTGAGGCGAGCCCCTGGTTGCTTATCTGACGGTAATTATATGCCTAAAAACCCTGAGCTTCCGGGGGCTCCGCCCCTGGACCCCAACAGGGACCCTAAGGCGGCCACGGATGCTCATCTATCCGTTATTAAATGCCTAAAACCCCGCCCCATGACCCCCGCCGGGGCTTTGTCCCTTGACCTTAAGCCACTTTACGCTCCACTTACTTCGCTCGCTTTGCTGTACCTGACCGAAAACATTTTAGCCCCCCCCCCCCCTTTGAAAAACGTTCCGCGGGGCCTGCATGTACCATGTAAAAGTTGGTGTGATGCAGATTTTTTTTCTCCCCCCCCCCCAAAAAAAAACACCTTTTTGCTTATTACTACACTGCTCCCCGTCCCTAGCATTTCGTGCCCCCGGTCATGAAAGTAAATCACCGCCCCTGCATATAGTTACACAATACTTGAGTTTTAAGAATTGTTATATTTCTTACAAATGGCGGCCCTTTATAGATTCAAAATGGCTGCCGAATTATTTCAATAACATGAATGAAGTTACCAAAGAAAAACTTTACCAAATACTATAAGGAGAAAAAATAATTAACAAATCTGACCATAATCTTGATTAGATTTACCATGGAAGATAGTATATCTGCAAAGCGCTTTGAGACATTATAAAAGCGGAATATTATATTAAAGTCAATTACCACAAACATGGGTATTCCAAAAGGAGGTGATATACAGTGCGTCCAAGAAAAACGAAACCGAGAATTATCGATGCATTATCAAAACTTAATCACAATTATAATTAATAAAAAACACATACTTAGATCCTCTTCTTTCATTTGATGCAACTCATTATGATGCATATTTAACACATGAGTGATTGAAAACAATTTGAAGAGAGGGTACCAAAAGGTCATTTGGCGAACAATATTTGAATGTATTTCAAAGAGAAAATCATATTTCTAGATATTACATTTTCTTCCTTTTCATATGACACCTCAATCAGGAGAAATGAGCCAGGAATAACAAAGTTCTGTTTGTTTCAAGTAGGGCCTAATGCTTGCATTTTCATAATTTGATTAAACAAAATTCGTTTTCACTGGCTGCCTGCCGCAGCAACAAAAGAGTTGACAAAATACTTAATTCCGTTTTGTTGACGATCAGCCATGCATGAAGTCTTTCGTCTTCTTTTCTGACTAATTTATAAACGAGTAATCCCCCCCCCCCCCCTCTACTTATGTGTAAACGGGCGTTTCACCCGGTCGTCACATCCCAGTTTCATACTATAAAATTTAGAATAAGTGAGCACTTTTGAGATGTGCTGCTCATTCTGCTTTTTAGTGGATTTTTCCCATAAGTTCTTTTCCAATTTACATGATTGTTACAAAGTAAAAAGTACAAGTACAAGTACAGTGAGAAATACAAGAAAGCGTGCAACGCAAAAGGAATTCCTCTTGTCACCGTTTTTCTCTTTCTTTCAAGACCCTCAGCTCATCGATGAGGAGATAAACATATGCACAGTCGTGATGACCGTCTATTCAGGCGCGGATCCAGAGGAGGGGCGAGCGGGCCTTGCCCCCCCCCCCCCCACGCAAAAAAAGAGAGAGAGAGAGAGAGAGAGAGAGAGAGAAGGAAAAGTAGGGAAAGGGAGAGAAAGGGAAAGAAAGAAGAAGAAGAAGAAGAAAAGAAAAGGGGGAAGAAGGAGATCGGGGGGGGGGGGGCGAAAGGGCCTTATCTCCCAGCTGTTACCCCCCCCCTCCCATCAAAAACAAAGAGAGAAGGAAAGAAAGGGAAAGAAAAACAAGTGGAAGAAGAAAAGAAAAGAAGCGGGATATACAGTTATCAATTTTCCCGTCAACAAGTTGTAGTTCGGGGGGCCAAAAGGCCCTTGCCCCCAACCCCGCCCAAAAAGGGGGGAAGGGAAAGGAAAGAGGAGAGCTAAAAGCTAGGGAACACTAAAAAGAAATGGTTGAAAAGGAGGGGAGAACGGTTGCGATTAATCCCGCCAACAACGTGTGGATCGGGGGGGGGGGGGGCGAAATGCCCTTGCCTCCTCCATCAAACCTAAAACAGAGGGAAGGTAGGGAAGGGAAAGGAAAAGAGGAGAAAAAGGGAGAAGAATAAAAGAGAGAAAGAAGAAAGGTAGGGGGAGATCAGTTGCGATTTTCACGGGCTTATTGGGGGGGGGGGGGGACAGATGCCTCCCAAATATTATTTAAACGTGGTTAATTCTAATTCGCTACCGGTGATTAACAAATGTTGTTGAAATAACATATTTTCCGAAATTTTTCCTCAATCTTTTGTAAATTATACTTTTGTATGCGTTTGTTGGAAAATGCCAAATTCCTAAAGAAAGAAAGAAAGAAAGAATAGTGACCTGCCTTTGTCACAAATTAATGAGGTGTCAACATTAACATCTGACCGTGATTAAATGCATAAAACCCCTAAGCTTCCGGGGCTCTGCCCCCTGGATTCCACCTAGGGCCCTAAGGCGGGCACCTGGATGCTCATCTGACGGTAATTAAATGCATAAAACCCCTGAGCTTCCGGGGCTCTGCCCCCTCGACCCCATCAAGGGCCCTAAGGCGGCCCCTGCATGCTTGTCTGACCGTTATAAAATGCTTAAAACCCCTGAGCTTCTGGAGGCTCCGCCCCCTTGACCCCACGCCAATTCGTGACCTGACAGTGTCACAAATAAGGTATCAAAATAAGCTCATCTTAGTGACCGTAATTAAATGCCTATACCCCCTGAGCTTCTGGGGGCTCCACCCCTTGACCCCCGCCGGGGCTTCGCCCCCACGCGAATTTATGCCACGCTCTACCTGATCGTAAGTACCACCCCCACCTACTTAGAGAAACGTTCAGCGGGGCCTGCATGAAAGAGTGGGGTGATGCGGATTTTTTTTGTCTACCCAAAAACAAATCTTTTTTGCTCATTTCACCTCTGCCGGTGTCACCATTAAGAACCAATATTTGGCTCGCATAATTTCAAATTTGGGCGCCACTCCCTAAGAAATCCTGAATCCGCGCCTGCGTCTATTTCCATACATCCCCTATTTATTGCAGGAAATATAAAGAAACCAGTTCAATTTTAACGGCATATTACCGCGGCATAATAACCCGGCATATTAGTCATATAATTATGTAATAGGGAGAAAAAGAGTCATTTAAACCCCGAAATAGCCTACAACATACTAATAATAGCTCTATCCAGGTGCGGATACATGGGGGAGGGGAGGCGACGGCCCAGAAACCCGGCCAGAAACACGAGTTCGAAGTGGACCCAGGGCCCTCACTTATTCGTATATAGGCCAAGGTCCCGCGGTTCAGCTAGCCATTCTCCCGTTTTTCTCCGAGATTTGGGTCGTTTTCTGGTCATAACTAGCCCTAATTCGTGTTTTAGGTCTATATGATTGAAACAAAGTGCCGATGATCGCTTTACAACAGGGCGCACAAGTTACAACGTTCAAAAGTATGTCAGGACTCAGTTAGCTTCAGGTCCATCTGTCAAATCATCATGCCGTAAGTCACAGGGCCCGCATGGGGGGGGGGGGGGGGGGGCTCGAGCCCCTCCCCCTCTTTTTTGAAAAAGTATGTTAAAGAGAAGTAGAAAGAAACCAACCAAGGGCAAGGCCCCGGAAAGAACTCATTTTTTTAAACTGCAAAATGCTAACTATAAAAGCGCGGTTTAGCGAACCAAGTTAGGGAAAAAAAGCGCGAAAAAATAGCAAATGCGAGAAGTAAAGACACGAATGCATCGTCAAGCATGTCGGCAAAGCTTCCGAATTCTGTAGTTTGTGGATTCACAAAATCAGTAAAAGCCATATCTTAAAAGCCTAATTTGTTCAGGAAATTACACACTTTTATCGCCAGAATCTCGGTAAAAACACTCTATTCAGTTGTATCGGTGCGCAAAAGACGAACTGTCAGTCTAAAAAAAAAAAATCAATCTGCGCATAATTATATGCAAATTATTTCGATCAAAATTAGTCTCATGCACATCGTTTATAATTGTCACATATGGGTCGTTACTGTTACACTTTATAGACAGATTGGATAAATGTGTAAATCATTAAACTTATAATCTGACAGTATACGATGCGAAAATGATTCTTCTCCAGCTTTCTGAAACCAACTTGGGAATTACTGACCGCTTTTGCATTATTTGTGCGTAAGATTTGTTTTTTTCTTATAAGTGCCCCTTTACATCTCCGATGAGTGCATGCCCTTATTCAAATATTAGAAGTGCCCCCTTTAATTCTTTAATAAACGCTCCTTTTCATCTCTGACAAGTGCCCCCCTTTGACACGTGCGCCTTATCACACAATTAGTGCCATTTTCCTTCTGATAAATGCACTTTTCCGTTGTTGTTGGGGGGGGGGGGGGGGGGAGGGGGGGTGTAGAGGCGTACGATTACCGACAAAACTAGCCACCAATTACCGACAAAAATATTTATGCCAATGTCCCAATGTCTACAAATTTAACCCTATAGAACCGTGGCCAGGAGCTAAATTATTTTTAAGTCCACCCCCCCCCACCCCGCTTCCGCGCAAAGCGGGGAAGCTTCGACGTTTCATTAAATTATTAGAGAAAGAAGACGATTCGTTGTACTGTTTTCGAACTCTTAATCCTTGTCTGAATTCAGTTTCCCCCACCCCCCCCCCCAATCCGGCGCGAAAGCCTTGACGTTTCATTAAATTATTAGAGAAAGAAGACGATTCGTTGTATTGTTTTCGACTCTTAATCCTTGTCTGAATGCAGTTTCCCCCTCTCGCGCGAAGCGCAGAAGCTTTGACGTTTCATTAAATTATTAGAGAAAGAAGATGATTCCTTGTACTGTTTTCGACTCCTAATCCTTGTCTGAATTCGGTTTTACCCGCCCCCCTCCTCCCCCCCCCCCCCTCTGGCGCGAAAGCTTTCACGTTTCATTAAATTATTAGAGAAAGAAGATGATTCCTTGTACCAACTCTTAATCATTGTCTGAATTTCAAAAAAAAAAATATTTCTTTGTCCGATAAAAAATCACCGTCCGTAGGGGAAAACAAATTGCCAGCCGACCATAATAAACCATCTCACCGACTTCAAACTTCTGCATTGATATATAGTACACGGGGATCGAGCAAGAATACCGACACAGCGGACCCGACACAGCAACATAATTATCTATGCATATTTGTCTTGCTCCTTTGACATGGCGACTCCATCGAACATCCTCCTCTCTCTTTCTTACTCCCACCCGTCTTCTCTCAGGCTCTTACCCCATCTCTCTCCTCTCTTTCATCCCCCGTTTCCTTTGTTTCATTTTTATATTTTTTCTTCATTTTTTCCTTTCCCCACCCCCCTTTTTTTTCCTTCTTGTTTCCCTTTCTTTCCTCTTCTTCCTCTTTTTCTTTTTTCTCTTTCTCTCTTCTTTTCTCTTTCCTTTCTTTCCTTTCTTTTCCTTCTCTTTATTTTTTCTTTCCCTTTCCCTCTCATTTTTCCCTCCCCCTTTTCTACACTATAGCCTCTAACCAACCAGGCCACATCACTAAGCCCAACTTCTTTCCACCACCCTCAAACAATCCTATCCGCTGTTCATAGTTAATAAAAACCCTTAAGACGAAGGAGGTATAATATATACTCCTTTATTTACCCTGAACCCCCCCCCCCCAAACAACCTCCCATCTCCCTACACTAGCCTCTAACCAACCAGGTCACATCACTAAGCCCAACTTCTTTCCACCACCCTCAAACAATCCTATCCGCTGTTCATAGTTAATAAAAACCCTTAAGACGAAGGAGGTATAATATATACTCCTTTATTTACCCTGAACCCCCCCCCCCAAACAACCTCCCATCTCCCTACACTAGCCTCTAACCAACCAGGCCACATCACTAAGCCCAACTTCTTTCCACCACCCTCAAACAATCCTATCCGCTGTTCATAGTTAATAAAAACCCTTAAGACGAAGGAGGTACAATATATACTCCTTTATTTCCCCTGAACCCCCCCCCCCCCGTGCTCGAACAACCCCCACCTCCCTATACTAGCCCCTAACCATCCAGGCCACATCACTAAGCCCAACTCCTTTCCATCACCCTCAAACAATCCTACCCACTGTACATAATTAATAATTCTTTAAACAAAGTAAGTAATATACACTCCTTTAAAACCCTTAAACGCCCTTCCCCCTCCCCCGGCCCCTCCTCGGCCCCCTCCCACTCCTTTACATTCCATTATTCCTTTATATCCAACTCCTTTATATCCCCATTAACGACTCTCCCCGGCACCTAGTATCCCATTATCCCACTCCCTTATATCCCATAAAGGCCCTCCCCGCCCCCCCCCCGCTAGCCCCAAGCAAACGAGGCTACATGACTATGCCCTCCCCCTTCCCATCACCTTAAACTGATCCTATCCACTGTTCAATATCAATAAAACCCCTGAGAAAGACGAAGGTAATATACACTCCTTTATAGCCAATCGACGCCCATCTCCGGCACCCTCCCCTCTCACTCCTTTATATCCGATTAACGCCGCTCCCAGGCACCCCTCCTAGTATCCCAGTATCCCTCTCCCTTATATCCCATAAACGCCCTCCCCGCCCCGCCGCCCCCCCCTCCCCGCTAGCCCCAAGCAAACGAGGCTACATGACTATGCCCTCCCCCTTCCCATCACCTTAAACTGATCCTATCCACTGTTCAATATTAATAAAACCCCTGAGAAAGACGAAGGTAATATACACTCCTTTATAGCCAATCGACGCCCCTCTCCGGCACCCTCCCCTCTCCCCGGCCCCCTCTCACTCCTTTATATCCGATTAACGCCGCTCCCAGGCACCCCTCCTAGTATCCCAGTATCCCTCTCCCTTATATCCCATAAACGCCCTCCCCGCCCCGCCGCCCCCCCCTCCCCGCTAGCCCCAAGCAATCGAGGCTACATGACTATGCCCTCTCCCTTCCCATCACCTTAAACTGATCCTATCCACTGTTCAATATTAATAAAACCCCTGAGAAAGACGAAGGTAATATACACTCCTTTATAGCCAATTAACGCCCCTTTCCGGCACCCTCCCCCTCCCCGGCCCCTCCTACTCCTTTATATCCGATTAACGCCCCTCTCCGGCACTCCTCCTAGTATCCCATTATCCCACTCCCGTATATCCCATTAACGTCCCTCTCCGTCTACCCCCCCCCCCCCGCTAGCCCCAAACCATCGAGGGTATATGATTATGCCCTCCCCGTTCCCATCACCCTATAACAATCCTATCCACTGTTCAAAATGAATAAAACCCCTCAGAGAGACGAAGGTAATATATACCCCTTTATTTCCCCTGAACCACCCCCCCCCCGCTCCAACAACCCCCATCTCCCTATACTAGCCCCTAACCATCCATCCCACATCACTAAGCCCAACTCCTTTCCATTACCCTCAAACAATCCTACCCACTGTCCATATTTAATAAAACCCCTTAAAACAAAGTAGATAATATACGCTCTTTTATATCCCGTTAACGCCCCTCTCAGCCCCCCCCCCCCCTCCACCCCGGTAGCCTTTGATCATCCAGGATACATGGCCATGTCCTCCCTCTTCTCATCACCCTCAAACAATCCTTTCTGCGGTTCATAATTAATTTTAAAAACCTTAAAACGAAATAGGTATAATATATACTCCTTTATTTCCCCATTAACCCTCCCCCCCCCCCTCTCCAACAACCCCATCCAGGCTAGCCTCTTTCCATCACCGCTCCTTCACTATGCCCGCCCCTTTCTCAACATCCTCAAACAATTCTATACACTGTTCATAGTAAATAAAACCCTTAAGACGAAGGAGGTATAATATATACTCCTTTATTTCCCCTGAACCATCCCCCCCCCCCGCTTCAACAACCCCCATCTCCCTATACTAGCCCCTAACCATCCAGACCACATCACTAAGCCCAACTCCTTTCCATCACCCTCAAACAATCCTACCCACTGTTCATATTTAATAAACCCCCTTAAAACAAAGTAGGTAATATATGCTCTTTTATATCCCATTAACGCCCCTCTCAGCCCCCCCCCCTCCACCCCGGTAGCCTCTGATCATCCAGGATACATGGCCATGTCCTCCCTCTTCTCATCACCCTCAAACAATCCTTTCTGCGGTTCATAATTAATTTTAAAAACCTTAAAACGAAATAGGTATAATATATACTCCTTTATTTCCCCATTAACCCCCCCCCCCTCTCCAACAACCCCCACACCTATATACACTAACCTATAACCATCCGCTACATCACTAAGCCCACCCCCTTGTCATTATCCTCAAACGATCCTGCCCATTGTTCATAATTAATAAAACCCCGTAATGTACACTCCTTTATATCCCATGAACTCCCCCCCCCCAACCCCTCCTTTTATACCATTTTATCCCCCTCCCTTATATCCCATTAACGCCCCTCTTCCCCACCTTTGTAAACGGGAAAGCATGCTCGGCCAGCAAATAAAAGAACTGCGGAAATTCAGCGCTATCCACACAATACAACAAGCTTTCTCATTGGTTGTACGACTGTCTAGTAAACAGTAAAAACACACAGCTGAATTACGTACGCGTGGTTCTGTCATAACGTACGCGTGGTTTTGTCATAACGTACGCGTGGTTCCGTCATAACGTACGCGTGGTTCTGTCATAACGTACGCGTGGTTCCGTCTTGGAGTTACACATTTTTTCGGGACCCACGCGTATGACATGACACAACCACGCGTATGACATGACTGAACCACGCGTACGCTATGTCAAAACCATGCGTACGTTAAGAATTACATAGAAGTATAATGGAAAATGACCATGCGTACGTTCTGTCAGAACCACGCGTACGTTATGATCGACCCACGCGTACGTTCTGTCGGAACCACGCGTACGCTCTGACATGCACGCGTACGGTCTTGGCACACGTAATGAAGGCGATAGCTATGGAAAGCCGTTGGTGACTTTATTCACGTGCCCCAGACGTATGGAACGCGGCACACGTCTGCTAAATTGACCAATCACCGCCTGTTATTTAGCAGGCGCGTGCAAGGTGCGATAGCACACGCCTGTTACTTTATTAGCACACGTGTGCCTTTTTCCAGACGGATGCTGTTTACTGCGCATGCGTCTGGAATTGATTGACCAATCAGATATCTTGTTTAATATGGAGTTAATGTGTGTGTACGGTGAGTGCATGCAGCGCAGACAAGCAAAAATGTGCCTTGCACGTGGTGATCGACGCACGTGGTACTCTTACCGTTCTTAAAAGTATTGACTTTGATTTCTATGTCAGAAAAGAAGTATAAATTGTAAGAGTACTTCCAATGAGGTTGGAACCTTCTGATGCAAAGAATAGTATGTCAAATTATAAACGAGGTACCGAACTGCTATATGATTAACGTTTATCCTCCACCTAGTTTTGGAGTTTCTAAATACTATAAAGCTAGTCTAGGGTTGATAAAGAAAAGGTAAGTCTAATATCATGAATGGTAGTTTCCAGATTTACAGTCTATCATTCAGAACCTACTTTAATTGCAAATTAGGTGATATACTATGCAACAGTGCCATTGTGATAATGTGTATGATCCAGTGTAGATACATAGTGTTGGAACAAGATCTCTCCCCCTCTTCCATCTCTCCTTTATCTCTCTTGGGTCAGGTCAACCTCACTCGTGGTAGGGGAACCCACACACTCTCTCTTTCTCTCCCTTTCTCCCCCAATATTCTCGTTAATGTTGTGTTGTTGAGCAACACTCTCCATTGGGCTAGGACAGGGGGATTAGTGATAGGAGGCATGTTTGCTTATCAGATTAGAAGTTGGAAACACTGTGAAGAGTTTGCATTTGCTTGGCACAAGGGATTGTCTGACCATTATTATTTGGTAGTTTTCAATCGAAAAAACCTGCTCATATTTATCCCATAGGCCTAATTATATTTAAGGGTTGATGTTTGGATGTTGATTGGCTTATAATACAACATGTATTGCTGTATATTGCATAAGTGGAAGTTATCACATTTCTTAGAGACAATCAATTTAATATTCTTTAGTCTATATTTCTTGTCTTGTATATAGTTTATGATTATTCCTTTATATTTCTATGTTATATGTCATATGGGTAGTCGAAGCATAATAATAGTGCAATAATTATAGGTGAATCACATGCAGATTGCAGTATTGATTGATAAGTTCTTTTTCCTAAAACGATATTTACACCTGAGATTATGTATGTGTTGTGTGCTGGAGGAATACAACATATTTCTATGTTAGTATTATTATTTCTAAATCTGAGAGGATATTAGCGCGTTTAGATGAGATTGCCTAGGTACAATGAAGGTCTAATTTAAAGTTAGGGTATAACGAATCACCATCAGGGCCGTCTCCAAGGGGGGGGGGGGGGTGTGGGGGTGCGACACCCCCCCCCCCACCTGTCAGGATATTGTCGGGAAATTGCGCTGCCGTCGGGAAAAAAGAGAAAAGGGGGAGGGGAAAAACAGAGGGAAAGGGAAAGAAAAGAAAAAAAAAAAGAAAAGAAAAGAAAAGAAAGAAAAATAAAGGAAAGAAAAGAGAAGAAAGAAAGAGAAAAGAGAAAAAGAGGGAGGAGAGGAAAGAAAAGAAAAGAAAGAAAAGGAAAAAAAGAAGAAAAAGAGTAAAAGGGAAAGAAAACAAACGGGGGATGAAAGAGAGGAGAAAGAGGGGAGGTAAGAGCCTGAGAGAGGAGGAGTGGGAGTAATAGAGAAGGGGGTTGTTGGGCATATGCAAGTACAATAGATAGTCCATAGGAAAAACAATTTAGCCTTCGGCCCCGGGTTTATAGGGTTAAATTTGTAGATATTGGAAATTTAATTTTGTCGGTAATTGGTGGCTAGTTTTGTCGGTAATCGTTGGCCTCTACACACCCCCCCCCCCCACTGAAAAAGGTCTAGCGACGCCCCTGATCACCATATTAGGTATAAATATGATGTGTATAAGAACAAAACATATATAACATTATCTGTATGTAAGTGTTTATTCGATTTGATAATGAAACTGCTCTTATAATAATGTAGCTGTTAGTTAATAGGAACTCTGTAGGACCATGCATTATGGTTCAAGGCATGCCCACATAGAGAATTTTGTTATGTTAGGGGTCGGGGCCAAATGCAATGAATTATTGATAATTTATTGCATTTTCTTTGTGTGTTTTTTTTATTTCTGGGGGCGGCGACGTACCCTAGCCCCCGCTGTTTACTCGTACCGTACCAAGGGAATACTGCGGGGAGGGTAGACCGAATGGCGTAGCGTGGTCGTAATGGTTTTTTTTTGGGGGGGGGGCAGGGGCAGGATGATGGGTCGCGTACTTTATTGGGGCACGACTTTTTTCTTTATTTGTTCAGAATTGTACGTTTTCAATAAATGTTTTCTACAAATAATCGAGGCCATATGGCGACCCCCCTCCCCCCCCCCTGCGCCTACGCCACAGCCGTGGGGTGTTCCCTATTCATTATTTCGCTTTCTTATTATCATTTTGTTTATTTCTAATTTAATTTTAATTTTATTGTTTATGAAAAGCGACCCTCAACCCATGTTATGAATAACGACCCTTAAACGCGAACCATCATCCCGGGCCTACCCCCCCCCCTCCCCCATCAGTCTGACCACGTAGTGCAAGTACATATTACCGACAATTTTCGTTCAAGTAGTTCATAGATGGCGTAGCCTGTGTGCGTTTCGCGGGGGGGGGGGGGTTGGGTGTAACAGCGTTGCCATCTAGGGGCTGATGTATCATGTCCCTAACTCACAGCAAAGGAAGGAATCGACAGAGAGGGGGTTGTATGGACTGAAAGGGCAAGTCCACTTCAAAAATTAATAAAAAACCAATGAAACTAAACGTTTGCAAAATAGGATAAATAATAAAGGTTTGGATTTTTAATGACATGAAAAACTTTTAAAATCACAAGACAAATTGGCAACTCACTCATAAGTCTGTGACGTCATTCAGGCGCGGATCCAGGATTTCTTAGGGGGGGGGGGGGGCCCAAATTTGAAATCATGCGACCCAAATATTGGTACGTAATGGTGACCAGCAGTGACGTAATGGGGGGGGGGGTGGGTACAGGGACGGGCGAGCTTCCCCCTCCCTCCTCCATGAAGCGCGGAAGCTTTTACGTTTCAATAAATTATTAGAGATAGAAGACGATTCGTTGTACCGTTCTCGTCTAAATTCAGCCCCCCCCCCTTCTCCTGCGCGAAGCGCGGAAGCTTTTACGTTTCATTAAAGGTACTATGTCCCATTTGCATGCCAAAAAAATGAAAAAGTTAAATTCCAATTGCATTTGAAAGATAATACTAATTTAGAACTTCCCTAAATAAGGTGGGGCTTAAAAATGTCTTTAAGTGGGAAAATAACGACTATTAGTTGTCAAATCGACTTTAGGGCTATAGAGCCCAAAAGTAATAGTCTTAATTTTCAGACAATTGTACCGAATGGTCATACGTTTTATGCTGCGCAAAGATTCAATCAGTTTAATCTTGGCCATCTAAAGAAGTGGGTTATTGATGTAGACAAATGCTCATGTACCCTTCACAACTCTTTTCATGTATGTTATTACCAAAGAGGAAAAAAGCCAGTCAGTCACTCAATAGTGTCTGACAGTGAAGTCCAGCAAGTAAACAGGTTTCCTCGCATAATTTGAATATGAGGACACTGCTAACATTAAATTTCACAGATAGGACATACATGACATATTCATAATTCCTGCAAAGTTCTACAGAATTTGAGGTTGGCTGCAAAAGGGACATAGTACCTTTAAATCATTAAAGAAAGCAGACGATTCGTTGTACCGTTCTCGAATCTGATTTTAATCCTTCGAAAATCTTCTTTGTCTGCTCCTTTTTCTTCCTATGTCCTCTTCCTCTGCTCTCCTCTCTCTTATTTTTATTTATTTATTTATTTATTTATTTTTCATTATTTTTTTTTTTTTTGGGGGGGGGCCAGCGTTTAAGGGAGGACCGCCCCCACCGCCCCACCCCGGCCCCGGAAGCTCAGGGGTTTAAGGCAATGAATCACCGTCAGATGAGCATCTAAGGGCCCGCCTTAGGGCCCTAGGTGGAATCCAGGGGGCAAAGCCCCCGAAAGCTTAGGGGTTTTATAGGCATTTAATCACGGTCAAATGAGCATATTTTGATACCTCATTATTTTGTGCCACTGGCAGTTAAGCATTATTTCTTCCTTGCTCTCTTTCTTTCTATTTCTCTTTAATATACTTTTTTGTTAATTGTGTGTGTGTGTGTGGGGGGGGGGGGGGTTCGAGGCTCCCGATCCCCGCCGTTCCGCGCGCCCTGACATGTAGGCACCTCAAGAAGCATATTTCTTGCCTGGCTGTAAATTTAGGAATTTGTCATTTTCCAACAAACGCATACAAAAATATAGGTAATTTACTAAAAAATGAGGACAAATCTCGGAAAAATTATGTCATTTTAGCATTATTTGTAAACCACCGTTATGGAATTAGAAATAAACCACGTTTGAATTTTATTTCCCCCAAGCCGCCCCCGCCTCCCTATCAGTACACCAGAGCCCCCCCCCCCTCCGTTACACCTTGTTGGCGGGAAAAAAATCGCAACTGATCTCCCCTACCTTTCTTCTTTCTCTTTTTTTCTCTTTCACTTTCTCTCCTCTTTACCTTTCCCTTCCCTTCCTTTTCTCTCTTATAGGTTGACCGGGGGGGGGGGCAAGGGTCTTTCGGCCCCCATTCCGCTCCGCACGCTGTTGGCGGGATTAACAGCAACTTCCCTTCTTTTCACCCTTTTATTTTCTTCTTCCTCTTTTTTGTTCCCTTTTAGCTCTCCTCTTTCCCTTTTCCTTCCTTCTCTCTATCTCTCTCTCTTTTTTTTTTGGGGGGGGGGGAACAGCCTGGGAGGCAAGGCCCTTTCAACCCCGATCTCTTCCTCCCCCCTTTTCTTTTCTTCTTCCTCTTCTTTCTTTCCCTTTCTCTCCTCTTTCCCTTCTTTTCCTTCCCTCTCTCTCTCTCTCTGCGGGGGGGGGGGGGGGGGGGGGGCAAGGACCGCTCGACCCCCCTGGATCCGCTCCTGACGTCATTGCCTCGTTATCCTCTTATTGTTTTCTTTCTATTGGTAATATACATTTCTCACTTTCCCCCTGAGAATCTCATCTCCTAACACCAGCATCCAAGTCATATTGACAATAATATGTTTTTGTGTGGATGCACTAATAATCTAATGTAGAGTAAATTGTTTTCAGTTAAATCAAGAAAAATGTGAATTCTGAAAATTTATTTATATAAAAGTCAATAATTATAAATATACAATATTCTGAAAATATTTTCAATTTTTCAAAGTTTATAAAAAATCTTGTGAAATGTCATGCCCGCAAAACGATACAAATCATATAACCTGGGCAAAGGCATGGGGAAATCAAGTCAAAAGAGGGAAATTAATGGGATAAAAATATATAAAGCAATTGATAAATAGTGAGGCAATGGCGTCACAAACTGATAACCAAATTGGCAATTTGTGTAGTGCTTTCCATTGTTCCATAGTTTTTCATATTAAAAAAAAAAATCATAACTTCCTTATTAGTTATCCGATTTTACTCATTTTTTCTGCTCTGCTCCACTTGTTTTTCTACATCTATTGAAAGCGAATTATTTTGAAGTGGATTTACCCTTTAGGTTATACCACATTCAAGCTTTTCGTAAATATACAATATTGCACGATTTATTTTCCAAATAAGTAAGGAAGTTAGATTTCCAAGATTTTGAGCTAAATAAGATAATAAGGTTTTGTGACCGGAAGGCATATGTGAACGAAGCTTTTATTAGAACTTATGGACCTACCATCTCCAGGCACCCAGAAACTATACAATTTTAGCCAATGAAAAGTTTCAAGATTTTCGTTTGTCCATGACACTGGAATTCTCAAAACCTCAGGATACCAAACGGAGCTGACCGGACTACAAGCCTAGTTACCGCTACTTACTGTTTGTTGGAAAATGACGAAGTCCCAAAGTTACTGTCAGGCGAGAAGTATGCTTATTTAGAGGTCTACATGTAAAGGCTCGCGGCACAGCGGGGCTCGGGGGCATGGGTCCCCCATCTATTTTGAAAAATTTTATTCAAGAGAAGTGGGGAGAAGTAAGAAAAATAAATTGTGACCTGCCAGTGTCACAAAATAATGAAGTCTTAAAATATGATCAACTGACCGTAATTAAATGAAATTTCGGAGGCTTCACCCTCTTGACCCCACCTAGGGCCCTAAGGCGTGCCCCTGAATGCTTATCTGACAGTTATAAAATGCCTAAAAATCCCTGAGTTTCCGGGGTATCAAAATATGCTCATCTGAACGTAATGAATGCCCCGATAGCCCCTGAGTTTCCTCGGGGGCTCAGCCCCTGGACCCCACGCCAATTAGTGACCTACCCGTGTCATTAATAAGGTATCAAAATATGCTCATCTGAACGTAATGAATGCCCATTGCCCCTGAACTTCCGGAGGCTCCGCCCCTAGACTCCACACCAATTTATGTTCCGCGAGCCTTGACTTGCAGACCTCAAAATAAGCATATTTCTCGCCTGACTGTAATATTCGGAATTCGTCATTTTCCAACAAACTCATAAAACAGTATAATTTACTAAAAAATCATGTCATTTTACGACATTTGTAAATCACTGAAATCGAATTAAAAATGAACCACTTTAGGGGGAGTCTGCCCCCTTCGAATTAGTACGCCAGTGGTGTCTAGTGGCGTATCTGGCGCTTGGTCTCGTTTGGGGGAGGCGAGATGAGCGCGAAACCATAATTATCTTTTCCCCCTTTTCTTTTCCTCTTACTCTTTATTTTCTTTCCCTTTCTCTCCTCTTTCCCATTCCCTCCTTCCCTTCTTTCTTTCTCTCTTTCTCTCTCTCTCTCTCTCTCTCTCTCTCTCTCTCTTTCTTGCTGAGGGGGGAGGGGGAGACAAGGGCCTTTCGCCCCCGATCCACACCTTGATGGCGGGAAAAATCGCAATCTCCCCTACCTTTCTTCTTCCTCTTTTTTTTTCTTTCCCTTTCTCATCTCTTTACCTTCCCCTTCCCTTCCTTCTCTCTTTTTAAGTTTGCTGGGGGGAGGTAAAGGCCTTTCACCCCCTACCCGAACCACATGTTGTTGGCTGGATTAATTGCATCTGACCCCCTCCCTTTCTTTTCACCTGTTTCTTTTCTTTTTTCCTTTTTTTGTTCCCTTTAGCTCTCCTCTGTCCTTTTCCCTTCCTACTCTCTTTTTTTTGTCCCCACCCCCTGAGGATAAACAAATTGTTGGCGAGAAAATCGTAACTGATAATCCTCCTTCATTACTTTTCTTATTCCTTCCCCCCCCCTTTCCTTTGACTCCTCTTCTCTTTTTTTATTTCCCTTTCCTTCCTTCTCTCTTTTTGGGGGGAGAGGGGAGGGGGGCTCGGAGGCAAGGCCCTCAGTCGCCCCCCCCCCCCGCTGATCTCTTCCCCCTCTTTTCTTTCCTCTTCTTTCTTTCCTTTCTCTCCTCTTTCCCCTTCAATTCTGTTTCTTCTTTCTCTAGTTCTCTCTCTTTTTGGCGGGGGAGAGGGGGGGGGGGGGGGGGGGGGAGACCCCTTCGGCCCCCCTGGATCCGTGCCTGGCCGTGGGTGTGTCCCCCATCCAATATGTACTGACCTGAGCAGTTTTGTAATAGCGAACAGGCGCCGTACGTACTGAGCTGAGCAGCTTTGTAACAGCGGACTTGATTGGTTGTCTTAAAATTCAATTTACGAGCGTTCTGCGCATCCGTCTGGCAAAGTAACAGGCGTGTGCTATCGCACCTTGCACGCGCCTGCTAAATAACAGGCGGTGATTGGTCAATTTAGCAGACGTGTGCCGCGTTCCATACGTCTGGGGCACGTGAATAAAGTCACCAACGGCTTTCCATAGATAGCCAACCATAAGCTCTAGCTGTGTACGTACGTACGTATGTACGTACACTGCATGCTTATGGCGGGCGGAACATGCCATATACATGACAACTATACAACTATACATCCATTCGATGGATGTAAGGTTTTAACCAATCAGAACGCAGGAAACTGTACAACTATACAACCATACAACTATACGACTATACGGCTATGCATCCATCGAACGCATGTATAGTTTACGGCGTGCGGGCCGAAGTGCCATAATCAACAACCATACAACTATACGACTATACGTCTATAAAGCTCGGGTTTCAACTACTGCTCGTGCGGTGGTTTCTCTCTCCCCCTCCCAAAACAACTGCTGCTCGTGCAGTGGTTTCTCTCTCCCCCTCTCTCCTCACAAAACAACTACTGCTCGTGCAGTGGTTTCTCTCTCCCCCTCTCTCCTCACAAAACAACTACTGCTCGTGCAGTGGTTTCTCTCCTCACATAACAACTACTGCTCGTGCAGTGGTTTCTCTCTCAAAACAACTACTGCTCGTGCAGTGGTTTCTCGATCTCTCCTCACAAAACAACTACTGCTCGTGCAGTGGTTTCTCTTTCCCCCTTTCTCCTCACAAAACAACTACTACTCGTGCAGCGGGTTTCTCCCCCCCCCCCCCTCCTCACAAAACAACTACTGCTCGTGCAGTGGTTGTTTTGTGAGGAGAAAGGGGAAAAGAGAAACCACTGCACGAGCAGTAGTTGTTTGGTGAGGAGAGAGAAACCACTGCGCGAGCAGTAGTTGTTTTGAGAGAGAAACCACTGCACGAGCAGCAGTAACCCCTGGCTTTATAGACGTATAGTCGTATGGTTGTATGGTTGTATAGTGGTTGATTATGGTACTTCGGCCCGCACGCTGTAAACTATACATGCGTTCGATGGATGCATAGCCGTATAGTCGTATAGTTGTATGGTTGTATAGTTGTACAGTTTCCTGCGTTCTGATTGGTTAAAACCCTACATCCATCGAATGGATGTATAGTTGTATAGTTGTCATGTATATGGCATGTTCCGCCCGCCATATGCGCGCAGCGCAGTGATTGGTTCAAAGTTGTAACTTTTACATGAGCAATTATGGCGGCGTCTACAACTCTCTGCAATTTTGGTCGCTCTGAAGAAGAGAATACCGATTAAGTACCACAATATTATTGTGAAATTGTAAATTGGCCCATCCCATACGCGATTTAGTCTATGATGCAGCAGTTTGGTTAGCATAAATTATAGCTCCGTTTAGTTTCATTTGACAACGCCCCCTATCGTCAGAGTCAGCAGCCTAACATGTACTGTTTATCAGAATCCCTGGGTTCATTTTCTGCATTTTCATCCGACGGCGAAAATTGCGAGTTTATTGGTGGCCTTTAATCGAAAAGAAAAATGACAAATCGGTTTCATATCGTACGCATGCAGACTTTATAAGGACTCGCAACCTTTAAGCCCATGATACCCAGACGTTCAACTGTTTAACTATAATATTAACTATAAGACTATCAAGAATCCCGAGAATATTCTACATGTTTGAGTATTCGGGAAATCCTTTGCAAATTGTTCAATCAGTTCGTAGACCTATAATCTTTAAAATTAGCCACACTGATCGCCCTAAAGTAGTTTATAGTTCTGGACCCTTTTTATTGATTTTTTTTTATTCACCAACTATACGCGTTAAAGGTAAAACAAAGTTTTGGGAAATATTGAAAATTGGCTGTATTGTGATTCTTCACAATTTTGATATATTTGGATGCCCCTGTGGATGTATTATAAACACTAGAAAATTTAGCCCCTAAAACACTTCTGCTTTCGAGAAAATGGGAATATAACAGATTTACCGGCGCTTCCCGTAAATGTTGATAAATTTCAAATAGCGCCTACGGTCATACAATAGTAGCTGCGACCATGAAAATTTCAGAATATGTAGTTGTGATACATAATTTTCAGAAGGGAATAGCCAATCGGTCTATTTTAGTCAAGAAACATTGTTTTATAGCTTAATTAGGGAGCAATACGACAGAAAGAGTTTACTATTTACAATGTCATAACTTTAGACTCAATTTCAGCCGCGACAACGATCACTGAATACCAGGCGCGCCGGAAGCAGTTTGGGATTGTGGGGGCAAACATTCCAGGGGGCTCACCTTCCAGGGGCAGTGACGTAACGAGCAAAAACGTTTGGAAGGGGAGGGGGCAGAAGAAAAATCTGCACCACCACCACCACCAATTGGCGTACGTTTTCTGAGTTAAAACCTAATTATTCTCAAGTTGAATTAATAGAGTTCGTGTATCTTCAGGAGCTTACATGGGTAAAAAAGTGGGGAACTATGGGTTCGATTAATGAGGAATTTTGAGCTGTTCCCCCAGGTGAGTATTCCGTAGTTAAAATAAGGTAAGATTAGTGTAGAGTTCAAGGTAAACAAGACATGGATAGGAAATGTGATTTTAAGTTAGCCGATGGCACCTGTATATTTCTCGATATAAGCTAGTATGCTAATTGCATAAATGAAAAGGTGGGTACATGGTACGAATGGATAGGTCTGCCTATAGTTGTGCAATTACAGCGCAATTGTTCTACCGAGGGGTCTAAAATAATATGAGAACATGTGGCAAATAAAGGTAAATCTTGGGCGGGAAAAAATACTGAATTTAAACATTTTTCATTACACATCTAGCATTACATGAAATGATATATTCTTTTGGTATCGTACCCCAACCCCTTCCCCGGCCCCCTCCCTCCCCCACCGAGAAGAAAGTTTTAAAATATATATGTGTCCATTTTCGCTAAAAGTGACCATTATGACAGCAACACAAATTGCGATGGCCCTTAGACGGTATTCGTAGACTAGACGGTATTCGTAGACTAGACACATATAATATAAAACGAAATCCTAAATTATGATGATGATGTGAATATAATGCTCCGTGATAAAAACAATAAATAACATATAAATAAATATAAAAACATAAATGAAAACTTGGGTGAATTCTAAATGGAAACAAACCTACACCATTAAACTTCAAGCTCACTCACACATGATATAGTGTGACACTTTCAGGGCTATACTTATTATTTCAAGTCCATATTCAAACGGCAACAGCTTCATTATTAAATGTAAATTCTTCTCAGACACGTAAATCATTGGTCTGGAAACAATTATTTGCCCATTGTTGTATATTGTATAACGTTTTCACTAACGATGAATTTACATTTTCAGGTTTCCCAGGTTTATTTAGGACAATAGAAGATTGATATTGTTTAGTTGTTCGATAACATCACTCAGTTTGATTTGATTGGAGATATATCTCTTTAATGAAACAGTGTAAAGGCTATATAGTCTCAAACATACATACACCATTAAACTTCAAGCTCACTCACACATGATAAATTGCGACACTTTCAGGGGTACTTATTATTGTAAGTCCAAACGGCAACAGCTTCATTATTAAATATAAGTTCTTCTCACTGAAATCATTGGTCTGGAAACAATTATTTGCCCATTGTTGTATACCATACAACATTTACCTTAACGATGAATATACATTTTCACGAAAACCATATTTGTCATTTGTTACATTTGTTATATGATACTAAAGAAAATCGTTAGCTTATCGATAGGATAATGTGAATTACTTGTCACATTAAAAAACATCATTACGTGCTATTATTAATCGGACTATATACATTTAAAATGTATGAAAGAAGTATACACTTTTGCCAACAAGCAAGTTTTTTAACAAAGAATCCAGAAATTGAACAACATTACATAATTTAGTCAGGACAGAGTAAAAGATGCTTTCAAGCAGGCGCGCCGGAAGCAGTTTGGGATTGGGGGGGGGGGGGGGGGGGGCAAATATTCCAGGGGGCTCACCTTCCAGGGGCAGTGACGTAACGAGCAAAAACGTTTGGAGGGGGGGGGGGGGGTGGCAGAAGAAAAATCTGCATCACCACCACCACCAATTGGCGGAGAAACCAGGGAGCAGAGCCCCCGGAAGCTCTGGCGTTTTGGGCATTTAATTACGGTCAGATGATCATCCAGGGCACGGCTTATGGCCCTTGGTGGGGTCCAGGGGGCAGAGCCCCCGGAAGCTTGTTTTTTTAGGTATTTAATAACGGTCAGATGAGCATATAGGGGACCGCCTAGAGGGCTCTTGGTGGAGTCCGGAGGCGGAGCCCCCGGAAGCTCGGGAGTTTTAGGCATTTAATTACGGTCAGATGAGCATATTTTGATACCTCATTATTTTGTGACATAGACAGGTCACTTATTTTTTCTCTCTCTCTTTAACAATTTTTTTCAAAAAGTGAGGGGGGCTCGAGCCCCCGAGCCCGGCCGTTCTGCAGACCCTGACATACAGGCTTATAAATAAGCATATTTTTCGCCCGACTGTAAATTTGGGAATTTCTAATTTCCAACATACGCTATAAAGGTATGACTTACAAAAAAATTGAGAAAAAATACGGGAAAATCATGTAATTTAGCAACATTTGTAAATCACTGGTATCGAATAAAAATTACCCCCCCCCCCCTATCAGTACGCCAGCGTTCAGGGGCTCATGAGCTTCTCACCCCTATAACAAAACACAGACACGCTTTCCCATTCTCTCACAATATGTCCACGATATGCGCGCGCTATTATAAAAACCTCCATTGATAAATATAGGTAGCATGCGCAATGTTTGGGAAATTTAATTCTTGTTAACTTTCCTTTTCTTTGAATATAATTTTATGAGTCATTTAATTCAGGTTTTTATTATTGTTATGTTCTTTGGGGTTAAAAATACAAACCATCTTTACTCCTTTACTCCTTTTTTTTTTTTAGGGGGGGGGGGGGCAAAAATGCGTTTTGCCCCCCCCCCCCACTTTTTTGATTGGGGGGGGGGGGGGCAAATGCCCCCCCCCCCCACTTCCGGCGCCTATGCTGAATACTGTAGGATCGCATATGCTTCCAATATGTTAATTTGAAACAAATTAATGACCCTATACAAAAACTTTGTATTACCTTTAAGCCGAGTGATGGCGCGATCCGGACCGGTTCTCGGGATCGCGCCATCACTCGGGATACTATGTCTCTTTTGCAGCCAACATCAAATCCTGTAAAACTTTTCAGGAGTGTCATGTATATGTCCTATCTTTAAAATTTAAACGTTGGCAGTGTCCTAATATTCAAATTATGCAAGGAAACCTGTTTACTTGATAGACTTCACTGCCAGACACTATTGAGTGACTGACTGGCTTTTTTTCTTCTTTGGTAATAACATACATAAAATGAGCTGTAAAGGGTACATGAGCATTTGTCTACATCAAGAACCCACTTCTTGTAATGGCCAAAATTAAACTGATTGAATCTTTGCGCAGCATAAAACATACGACCATTCGGTACAATGGTCTGAAAATTATAATATTACCTACTGGCTCTATAGCTCTTTAGTCGATTCGACAACTAAATAGTGGTTATTTTCCCACTTAAACACATTTTCAATCCCCCATTGTTTTAGGGAAGTTCTAAATTAGTATTTACTTTCAAATGCTGTGGGAATTTAACCTTTTCATTTTTTGGGGCCTGCAAATGGGACAAGTTGGCCTACCTATAACGCCTGTAGTCGGCGAGTAAAAAAATCAATAGAAAGGGTCTAGAACCAGACTAGTCCTGAAGATGCAGACACTCGCCACACAAACAATGCTTTGTTAATTAATGAGGCCTAAAGGCAGAATAGATGTGTGTGTGCGTGTGTGTGTGTGTGTGTGCGTGTGTGTGTGTGTGTGTCAGTGTGTGTTTGTGTAATAATAATAATTATCCTTGCTTATATAGCAGTGGCGTACCTATGGGGGGGGCAGGGGGGGCAGAGTGCCCCCCTGACGGGCTCCAGGGGAAAAAAAGAAAAAGGGGAAAGAAAAGAAAAGAAAGGGAAAGGAGAGAAAAAGAAAAAAGGAAAAGGAAAGAAAAAAGGAAAGAAAGAGAAAAAAGGAAAAAAAGGAAAGAAAAAGGGAAGAAGAAGAGAAAAGGAAGAAAAAGGGAAAAGAAAAGGAAAGGAATAAAAATGGGGAAAAGAAATAAAGAACATGGCCGTAAGCACCGGGGGGGGGGGGGCAGTTGACCCCAGATATTTGAAATCGTACAGTTTTTTTCCTGAAAATGTAGTGTAGGCCTATACCAAATCCTTCAATTCTACTTTTGAAAGTGCAAAAGTACCCTCATGACCAGTTCGGTCGCTCGAACTCCCTTCACTCCTTTTGCTTTTGAGATTCTTCGAAAACTTTTAACGCATCTTTCCCCCTTCCCCCATCAGAAAAATATTTAGCATACGGCCCTGAAAAATTAAAACAAATGAAAATAGGAAAATATAAGTGATATAACAAATTTGAAACTCTTCGCTGGCGCGAACTGCTTGCTAGCCTATTTTGTATTAAATGTTTTCACTTCCTCGTCCCCCTGAAAGAGAAAAGGATTAGTATTGCCTAGAATACAATTGTGCCTGCCCCGACGGGCCCCGACCTGCAACCATGGCAACAATAACACACAATATATGTACCAAATGTTACTAAAAGAGACTAATTCATTTTTCTCGCTCGCTACACTCGCTCGCGAATAAAATGAATAGACATTGCTTTGGAAACAATTGTGCCCACCCTTGACCTGCAACAATACCATTAAAAATGGAAGAGTTTTTTCGCCCTCTCGCCAAAAAGGAATTGAATCGCGTTAAACGCGATTGCGTCCATCCTGACCTGCACCAATAAAAACAAGTTTATTTATTAATTTCTATTAAAAGATAATTTTTTTTTTTGCTTGCTCGCTATGCTCGCTTGCCAAAATGGACCTAATCACCTTAGACATGATTGTGTAAGCCCTGCCCTGCAACAAAAAAATCTGAAATTTATGAACCAATTATCATTACAAAAATTTTGCTCGCTCGCTACGCTCGCTCGCCAAAATAGAAATAACACAGCTTTTAATAATCACGTCCCTGACATGGAACAATTAAACCAAGTTTATATACCATATTTTCCCTATAAAGAGAAGTGATTTTTTTTTGCTCGCTCGCTACGCTCGCTCGCCAAAATAGAATTAACACCGCTTTTAATAATCACGTCCCTGACATGGAACAATGAACCCAAGTTTTATGTACCATATTTTCCCTATAAAAGAAAAGTGATTTTTTTTTTCGCTCGCTACGCTCGCTAGCTCGTGGAATTATGTGCCCACCACTAACCTGCTACAATATCATTAAAAAGAGAAATGTAGGGGGTTGCCTGCCCGCCAAAATGGGATTGACATTGCCTTAAACACGAGTGTGCCCGCCCCCTACCTGCAACAATCACCCTAAACACAATATTGTTCCCGCGCCCTGCATGGGACAATTGAACCAAGTTTAAGTGGCAATTATTAAAAAAGAAGTGATTTTTTCTTGCTCGCTACACTAGTTTGCAAAAAAATGAAATTAACGTTGTTAACAAGTGAATGTTCCCACCCCCAACTTGCAACAATACCAGTTTATATACCAAACGTTACTTAAAGATTTTTTTTGCTCGCTCGCTCGCTCGCCAGAAGTGAAAATTAGCATCGCCTTTTTTGTTTGTTTCGGTCGCTTGCCCCCCCTGACGGAGTACCCCAGGTACGCCACTGTTATATAGCGCCTAACACTTCCTACGCAGAAGTCTCTAAGCGCTCTACAAATACAAAATTGCAGCATAATTACCCTTGCTTTAGCAGCGCTGCGTTTCAAGGAATAAATTTCTATCAGGTACCCATTTACTTCACCCCGGTGGAGTGTGGCAAATGTAGATCAATGTCTTGCCAAAGGACATTAGTGCAGCGGCGGGACTCGAACCGCGGACCTTGTGATCGGCAGTTCGGCGTGTGTGTGTGTGTGTGCGTGCGCGCGCGTGTGTGAGTGTGTGTGTGTGATCATTCTGGCGTTAGGCTAGAATTTAATGATCTGGTTGATAAGTTTGTTTTGGGGAAATCATATTGGAAATTTAACAGTAGTTTATGTATGGATAAAGATTTTGTTGAAGAGATGAATAAGGAAATACAGGAATTAAAAGCTGAATGGTCATTACAGATTTTGAATAAATTAGTAATTTGGGATTTTTAAAGATGAAAATGAGAGAATTTATTATAACATACTCGCGGAAAAAGGCAAAAGCAAGGAGGGTTGAAATAGAACTGTTAGAGAAACAAATCAAGGATTTAGAAGGCGAACTAGTAGTGGGACCCACTAAATATATTGTTGATTGTATTGAGGAGAAAAGGGATAAACTAAATAAATTGTATGATTTTTCTCGACAAGGCATTAAAATAAGATCAAGAGCACCTTGGTTTGAAGATGGAGAAAACAATACGCAATATTTTGAACAGTTGTTAAAATCGAATAAAAGGAAAAGTGTAATTAGGGAGGTGTACAAAGAAAATGGGGAAACTACTAGAGATAAGGAGGAAATTTTAAAGGAAATTAAACTATTTTATAAAGATTTATATTCTTTAAGGGCTGATATAAATCAAAACGACCCTTTCTTTTTTAATGATATTTCAAAGTTAAATGAAGACAATAGGGAAATCTGTGAAGGTAAATTAACTAAAGATGAATGCTTGAAAGTTTTAAAAGAAATGAAATTGAATAAAACCCCGGGAAATGATGGGTTAACAGTTGAATTTTATTATACTTTTTGGCCAGCTTTGGGTGATTTGTTAGTAGAAGTATTGAATGAAACATACGAAAGGGGGGAATTAACGGCATCTCAAAAACAAGGGGTAATTACCTTAATTGAGAAGGAAGCGAAAGATACTCTCCATATAAAAAATTATCGACCCATCACGCTTTTGAATGTAGATTATAAAATTGTATCTAAAGTTCTAGCAAAAAGAATGAAAGAGGTTTTAAATGAAATAATTCATCATGATCAAGTTGGATATATAAAAGATAGAAATATTGGGGAAGCTGTACGATTGATAGATGACATGTTATTTTATTCTATGCATTATGGGGAACAAGGGAAAGGGTTTTTGTGTGCAGTGGATTTTGAGAAAGCTTTCGACTCTGTATCTCATAGATATTTATTTCAAATATTGAAATTGTTCGGTTTTGGAGATTCATTTTGCTCTTGGGTAAAATTATTGTATAAAGGGATAAGTAGTTGTGTTATGAACGGTGGTCACTCCACGGGGTATTTTGAAATAGAAAGGGGAGTAAGGCAAGGGGATCCATTATCGCCATATTTGTTTTTGGTTGCCATCGAAATTTTGGCGCATGCAGTAAGGAGGGACAACGGTATTAAAGGGATTAAATTTGGAAAATCTGAAATTAGGCAAGTGTTATATGCAGATGATATGACAATATTTTTGAAGGATATTGATTCGGTTAGAAGGTTGCAATATATTTTTGAATCATTTGAACAAATTAGTGGTCTTAAAGTGAATAAAACAAAGACACATTTTATGTGGATGGGTGAGGATGAGAACAAACCTGCTGGGCCTTTATTTGGAAATTTGGTTAAGGAAATACATATTTTAGGGGTTAGTTATTCATTAGATCGAAGATTAAAAGATGATTTGAATTATAAAGAAATTCTAAGTAAAATAAAAAAATTGCTTGTATGGTGGAAACAAAGAGATTTAACTATTATGGGTAAAATACATTTGCTAAAAACTTATGCGCTTTCAAAATTAAATTATATTTCATCTCTCGTTATTGTCCCTCATTGGGTATATAAAGAAGTTGCACAAATTTCATTTGAATTCATATGGAGGGGGAAAGATAGAATTAAACGGGCAATAATGTATCAGGATTATGACTTTGGAGGATTAAGAATGATTAATTTTGAAATGTCCGTTAAAATACAGCGCATAATGTGGATAAAACGTCTTTTATATGGAGAGAAAAGTTTGGGATGGAAATTGTTTTTTGATCATTGCTTACAGTTTGTGGGTGGTAGATTTTTTTTTTTATGTGATTATGATTTAAACAAGATTAAATTCGTTTTAGATATTCCACCATACTATATGGAAATGTTGCAAGCATGGCAAGAGACAAGTAATTTAAGATATTTGGAGGGTTATATTAATCCAATTATTTTTAATAATCAGAATATATGTATAAATGGATAAAGTATATTTGATAGATACTTGTTTGAAAGAGGGATTGTTCAACTGAATCATTTGGTTGAGAAAGGTCATGTTAAGCCTGTTAAATATTTTATGAACCTCGGTATGAAAGGTAATAATTTGCTTATGATTATTGATATTTATGATGCGATACCCAGGTTATGGAAGAATGATTCAGGGTTAATAGAATTCCTCGAGGTTGATTTGATAAGCTTTAATACTTATTTCCATATTTCTAGTAAAAAAATACAGTTTGTGGATGTGGGTTCAAGAACAATCTATGATTATTTTATCAAAGCACTGCAACGAACGTATGATTTGCAGGTAAGGGATGGGCAAAATGATTATGATTTTATAGATAAAGAATTAAAAGAAATATTTGTTAGACCAAGAATTACTATACTCATTAGAAAACAACGTGAATTTCAATTTAAATTATTGCATGGAGCCATATACACTAATGAGCATCTTCATAGATTTGGTTTTGTTGGTGATAATTTATGTTCGTTTTGTAAGCAGGAAATAGAAACATACAAACATTTATTTTTATCTTGTGGGAGCGTTCAAAGGTTATGGCAGGCTTTAATACAACTTTTTGAGTTAGATGAAATTAAAGATTTAGAATGGCGAGATATATTTGTTGGGTTGGTAGGTAGTTCATATAGAATAAAAATGTGTAATACTATCATTTTCATGGTGAAGTATGTTACATTTATGTCAAGATCAGGGGGGCGAGTACTAACTTTAGAAAAGATGAAAAAAAGCATTTTTAAGTATAGGGATGAGGAAAAGAAAATAGCAATTAAAATTGGAAAGCTAGGATCACATTTCTTAAAGTGGGAGCAACTTAAGATTAATTAAGATTTGCTTTCTTCTCCACCGTGAGCCTGTTAAAAGCGTAACTCGATTTTGCGGCCTGGATAACTTATTTAGTGGCCGGATAACTTATTTAGTATATTTTTCTTGAGTTGAGAATGTTGGCAGACATCCACTGAGTGAGTACTGTGTGTGTGTGGGGGGGGGGGGGGTGGGTGGGTGGATGGGTGAGTATGTGTGTGAGTGGGTGAGTATGTTTGTGTGATAGAGGGTGAGTATGTCTGTGTGATGGAGGGGGCAGGGAGGGGGCAGGATTGTTTCAGTAAAATTACCTCCAGATTTTTTTTTTTTGTAATATATAAGTAAATAACATTTACAATTGACATATTATGTTTAAGTACTTATACGTTTACTTTGTTGCTAAGTTATATTATACTGCAAATAAGTTTGTGTTTAATTATGTTTATGTAAAAGCATCAATATTGAACACGTTTATTTTATTCAATTGTATGTCATGGTTTGTATTACACATCTGGAGAAATAAAACAAAATTGTTTTAAAAAAAAAAAGTGTGTGTGAGTGTGTGTGTGAGTGCGTGTGGGTGTGTGTGTGTGTGTGTGTGTGTTTATGTATGGTTTATGTTCAACTGCTGATCAGCGGCGGATCCAGAATTTTCCAAAGGGGGGGGGGTCAATGCCAGAGCCCTTCCTTAGGGCCCATGTCGGGGGTCAAGGTGGCGAAGCCACCGGTCGATCTAGAGGGTTCTTTTTTGTTTGTAAATAGCAATTTAGTACCTTTATTGATGGCCACCACAAGCGATAGAAATCGTAATTTCATTGAAAACCACACAGCCTCTATCTTATGACGAAAGCAAATTTCTTCTCTTTTCATTTCTTTTCATCTCTCTCTCTCATTTTCCTCTCCACTTCTCTTTTACCTTCTATTCTATTTCCTCTTTCCTTTTCCTCCGTTGTTCTTTCATTTTGTTTAAAGCCGCCAAAGGGTGGGTGGGGGGATCAAATACAACAACTCTCCTCTTCAAGTTCAAAATATGTTTGGGGCCCGCAGTAATCGACTCTCAAAAATGTTAGTTTTGAGATCCAGATTTTTCGCCTTCAGCGGTCCTTTGTAGAGCGTCAATATTTGTGACGTCACACCCGCGATTTGTCCAGTGTGTGACGTCACTATTCAGAGCTCGCTACGCTCGTGTGTTTGGCTTACGTTCGGGGGCGCTTTGGGGTCTAAGGAGGGTCTTGAAAAATTGCATTTTACGCCTTTCCATGATATCTATATGATTTCTCAGCAAATTGTTCGTGTTTTTCAAGAAAAATATTTCCATCCATATGTCATTTGTTCTAATTATCACTTGTTAGTGAATTTTGATTGTGTAGCTCCTTTAACACTCTTTAAATGGTCAAGGAAGACCCAACACAGTACAATGAGGTACCGAGATGACATCCCATCAAGAGGTTAAAGATGGTTGGAGAAAAAAACACAGCAGATCACAAAGAGTGTGGATATGGCAATGGATGAAATTCCCAATAACAAATCAACAAAATATGGCGTACAACGAAACATCTCCAATAGCAACGCTCATATACAAACAATTAGCATATACAAAATCGACAACTTTTAACATAATATTAGCCGAGTCATAATCGAATTCGCACCATATTTGTTTTTATTAGCGTCAATAAAAATTATTCCAATGAAATCAAATCTTTCTGAAGAAACTACTTCAAAGCAAATCAAGGGAAAAGGCAATTAGATGAAATAACTGATTATCAACCTGATCAAAAAGAAAATTAAGAAACTAGACGACAACAAAAACAAGAGTACAATATATGTGCCATTTTTAAATGTTTCTGGTTTCTCATAATTTGTTATTATGAATTATCCAATCATCCACTAAATACAGATTTGTTTTTTTATTTTGCGGGCAATAAAAAGTTTCGATGCTTGCCTTGACTTAGATCTTTGTTTGTTTGTCAAGAACTCCCGTTTTCCACAAAGCTCTATATTTTGCTTTATTTTCTTGGTTTTATACCATCCAACTTGGTGCTTAAAGCAACATAAATTATAATTATTATTGATTCAATGAAATAGCCTATGAAGGGCTAAAACGTTAAAATGAATTGTTATTAGTATAGTGTTCATTATCATTATAATTACTCGTATTATTATTTTTAGTATCATTATTATCAATATCATCATCAATATTACTATCACTTTTCATTCTGAAATTGTTTATTTTTTTATTTTTTTATTTGTTGCATTTAAAAAACCCTCATCGGTTGGATATGTGACTTCTAAAATGGCTTATCAAAATTGATCAAAACCCTTAAAGTATGGGCATGTTTCTTTCTTCCCCTAATTTATTTTGCTTTAAAAGATTTGTAACATGAGATATAAACTCTTTTATTCGTACTATTTAGTCTCATTTCCATTGGCCTGCTTCCCACCTCCCTGCACTGACGGAGGTTTCAATGATTTTACACACGTCTATCATGAATTTATTAGTAGTATTATTATTCCTGAATTTGTGTTGATGTCCTTTCTTTCTTTTTCAATGTACGTTTTGGATCTCTCATTCCGGATTTACTAATATAATGGATATTCTATATTTGAAATGAAATATTTTTTACTATTTTTACTGTGACAAAGTAAATTCATGGACCTGCTATATTTGCAGAATGGATATTCTCTATATGTCGTGAGATAGCATTTCCATTTGTCGTGAGATAGTAAGTTCATGGACCTTCTCTACTTGCAGTATGGAGATTTACTATTTGTCGTGAGATAGTAGGCTCCTTGGCCCTTACTCTTCAAGGCACCGTAACCCATCTCCGGACAGGTGCCACAATTGTTGCAGTTTGGATAGCTGCTCCAATTAGTACATTTCTTGGTGGGTGAGAAGTTACAACTAGAATATACACTTTCTGTAAAGAGATATACAGCTCTCATGTGATCGCAGGCTGCCGCAATGCTTGTACCCGCACATCCTGGCTGGGATTCTCCTCCGTTTGGGTAGAAATCCTGATGTCCTAGCTGCAACGTTAAAGAAAAGAAATATTTGATTTTATTTAAGGTGATTTTATGTGATTCCATTTTCCAATCTTTTCGCTTTGAATTAATTTGATTTGATTTGATCTAATTTAATTTGTCTTGATTTTATTCAATTTGACTCGTTTCGATTTGATTTGATTTAATTTGATTTGATTGAACTTGATTAGATTTTATTTAATTTAATTTCATGTTGTGACTTGATTTGATTAGATTCGATTTGATTTCATCGCATTTGAAATTTAAATTGATTTATGTTGAATGGATTTGATCTGGTCTGAATCGCTTCATTTGCGATTTCATTTAATTTGAATTCAATTTTTATTTTGAATTACAACAATTAAACTGGGCTTTATGAAAATAGATTATTCGATTTAACATGTCTATGAGTAACTTAGGAAAATGCAATAAAGGGACACCGGTGCAATGGGAAGAGGGAGGGGGGGGGGGTGGCACGCGAATATATCTATATAGGATGGCAAGTGAAGATATAAATGAAAGCTACATGTGTGGTCAGTCTGACCAAAGATCAATCGCATTACTCGTATCGATCGGAACTCGGAAGCCAAATCGTAATCCTAATGCTAACCTAAACCCTAAATCCGAAAACAAAAATAATACCCGAACCCTAACCAAAATCACAAACTACATTCGTTCTACAAATTTTAGGTTACTGATCAACACGGATGTATTGTGGGGAAGGCGTGTGATGGGCCGTAAGATCTTCTTTTTTCACTTTCCTTCCTCTCCCACCTTTTCATATTTTCGTAGTTTTCTGTAGTTTTGTTTTCTTATTTCGCCATTCGATGGGGGCACATGTCCCCTTGCTCCCCTGTAGCTACGCAATTAGTGTTTTACGTTGGGCGTTCAATAAGTTCATAGCCCGAATTTGAAGGAACAGGCGACGTAAATGACAAAATTTAAGTTTAGCAGCACCCCACTTAGGTATTAGAGCAGTGGCGTACCTGGGGTACTCCGTCAGGGGGGGCAAGCGACCGAAACAAACAAAAAAGGCGATGCTAATTTTCACTTCTGGCGAGCGAGCGAGCGAGCAAAAAAAATCTTTAAGTAACGTTTGGTATATAAACTGGTATTGTTGCAAGTTGGGGGTGGGAACATTCACTTGTTAACAACGTTAATTTCATTTTTTTGCAAACTAGTGTAGCGAGCAAGAAAAAAATCACTTCTTTTTTAATAATTGCCACTTAAACTTGGTTCAATTGTCCCATGCAGGGCGCGGGAACAATATTGTGTTTAGGGTGATTGTTGCAGGTAGGGGGCGGGCACACTCGTGTTTAAGGCAATGTCAATCCCATTTTGGCGGGCAGGCAACCCCCTACATTTCTCTTTTTAATGATATTGTAGCAGGTTAGTGGTGGGCACATAATTCCACGAGCTAGCGAGCGTAGCGAGCGAAAAAAAAAATCACTTTTCTTTTATAGGGAAAATATGGTACATAAAACTTGGGTTCATTGTTCCATGTCAGGGACGTGATTATTAAAAGCGGTGTTAATTCTATTTTGGCGAGCGAGCGTAGCGAGCGAGCAAAAAAAAATCACTTCTCTTTATAGGGAAAATATGGTATATAAACTTGGTTTAATTGTTCCATGTCAGGGACGTGATTATTAAAAGCTGTGTTATTTCTATTTTGGCGAGCGAGCGTAGCGAGCGAGCAAAATTTTTGTAATGATAATTGGTTCATAAATTTCAGATTTTTTGTTGCAGGGCAGGGCTTACACAATCATGTCTAAGGTGATTAGGTCCATTTTGGCAAGCGAGCATAGCGAGCAAGCAAAAAAAAAAAATTATCTTTTAATAGAAATTAATAAATAAACTTGTTTTTATTGGTGCAGGTCAGGATGGACGCAATCGCGTTTAACGCGATTCAATTCCTTTTTGGCGAGAGGGCGAAAAAACTCTTCCATTTTTAATGGTATTGTTGCAGGTCAAGGGTGGGCACAATTGTTTCCAAAGCAATGTCTATTCATTTTATTCGCGAGCGAGTGTAGCGAGCGAGAAAAATGAATTAGTCTCTTTTAGTAACATTTGGTACATATATTGTGTGTTATTGTTGCCATGGTTGCAGGTCGGGGCCCGTCGGGGCAGGCACAATTGTATTCTAGGCAATACTAATCCTTTTCTCTTTCAGGGGGACGAGGAAGTGAAAACATTTAATACAAAATAGGCTAGCAAGCAGTTCGCGCCAGCGAAGAGTTTCAAATTTGTTATATCACTTATATTTTCCTATTTTCATTTGTTTTAATTTTTCAGGGCCGTATGCTAAATATTTTTCTGATGGGGGAAGGGGGAAAGATGCGTTAAAAGTTTTCGAAGAATCTCAAAAGCAAAAGGAGTGAAGGGAGTTCGAGCGACCGAACTGGTCATGAGGGTACTTTTGCACTTTCAAAAGTAGAATTGAAGGATTTGGTATAGGCCTACACTACATTTTCAGGAAAAAAACTGTACGATTTCAAAATATCTGGGGTCAACTGCCCCCCCCCCCGGTGCTTACGGCCATGTTCTTTATTTCTTTTCCCCATTTTTATTCCTTTCCTTTTCTTTTCCCTTTTCTTCCTTTTCTCTTCTTCTTCCTTTTTTCTTTCCTTTTTTTCCTTTTTTCTCTTTCTTTCCTTTTTTCTTTCCTTTTCCTTTTTTCTTTTTCTCTCCTTTCCCTTTCTTTTCTTTTCTTTCCCCTTTTTCTTTTTTTCCCCTGGAGCCCGTCAGGGGGGGCACTCTGCCCCCCCTGCCCCCCCATAGGTACGCCACTGTATTAGAGCAGCCTTTCAAATTGAAGTACCTGGAACTTTAAAAAAAAATTAAATGAACGCCCCTCGTACCTGATCAAGAAGTCCAGCTCCTGTAAACTCTCCATCGGTGTGTATGTTATCGACGAAGGTGGCGTCTGATTTGTCGATGGTACACTCGCTGCCATATCCAGTAAACTCAGGTCCTGCTGGATCCAATCCTATGTACACACAAATTAAACAATGTAAATAAGTAATCAAAAGAGTAATATCAATTATAGTAGTTATTAGTAATAGTAATAGTAATAGTCAGAGTAATACAAATAGTAAGAGTGATAATATTAGTAATAGTATTAGTAATATCAATTACTGGTAATGGTAATTACTAGAAATAGTAATAGTGATACAAATAGTGATATAATAGTAAAATTTATAGTAATGGTAATAATGATAGTAAGTATATGATAGTAATAGTAATAGTAATAGTAATGATAGTAATAGTAATGATAGTAGTAGTAATAGTAATGATTATCGTAATAGTAACAGTGATCGCAACAGCAGCTGTAATAGGAATAGTTACATGCCTAGTAATAGTAATAGTAGTGAATAGCAGAAATATGTATCAAAATACCATGATTCCCTGTTTTCTGTAAAAGTGCATCATGCGTTGTAAAACAAGGTTACATAATCATTATCACAATTCTTCAAATTAATTCTGTATTATTCGCTAATGATTATTACAACCAGTTGTTTGTATCTTAACATTTTAAATAGTATTAAGATTAAATATATTCTTGATGAATATATGTTTAGATTTGGTTCAAATCTATCACAACACAATTCCATTTACAATATTGGTAATCCTTTCTTACATCTCGATTCACGTGCCCCCCCCCCCGACCAAGAAAAATATGTTAAAATCAGCTCTAAATTCGCCCAAAATGTACTGAAAAACGGGAACGTGCCCCCCCCCCGGCCAAAACAAATTATTAAAAATGTAATAAAAAAAAAAAAAATGCCAATGGCTCACCTATAAAGGTGATTTTTGTTGGGACTAAACAAATATATATATATATATATATGTTCTCTTTCCCACTGTGTGCCCCCCCCCGTGTGCCCCCCCCCCAGAAGAAATTCCTGGATCCGCCCCTGAGTAAGGCTTTTCGTCTTGTCTTCATCGGAGGGGGGCAAATCACATTTAATCTGTATTTTGAATGTCTATTACGTTGGTATAATAATGATGAAGATGATGTCGATAATAAAAAAAATGACAATAATGATAATAACAATATTAGTATCAATATTGACTTGTGTCTGCATAACCATGGTGACGTTATAATTATAAACACGTGACTGTGGAACAACAATCCACTACCAAAAACGAGGGTTCCCACGTGACCGAAACAACGAGTATTTAACATTTTGAACCACAAGCCGGGCAAGCAGTCATAACCTCGAAGTTTATTTCATGACACGTAAAGCTACGGTCACAAAGGTTCGCACGAATTCCAGAGTTCGTAGAGATTCGTAGATGGGGCATAGTTTCTTACGTCCTTTGTGCATCGTACGAACGCCGTTTATTTTTTTGTTTTTTTCTTTCGTAAGAATGCCTTGAGTTCTTCTTATTTTAGACTTACGGCTATCTTACGAGTTTTTGTTCTCGCAAGACGGCATTCTCAATGTTTGATGTATATTTTGTCGGGTGGCAAAAAAAAAAAAAAGACACTGCATAAATTGCAAAAATTGTGTACGTACAATTGACGAGAACCTTACGAACACCATACGAACGCCAGGAGACGTTCGTATAAAGGTCATACGAGTCTCCTTCGTAATGCGTTCTTACGAACGCCGTAAGAGCCCTCTATGACCAACTTAAGGCGTTTTTACGATCGTCGTAAACATTTTGAGGCTTCTAGAATTTCCTTCTCCCGACCCTACGAAATGTACGAAGATCTTGCGTGGTTCTAACGATGTTATTACGACGTTCGTACGGCCGTCTTACGAAGAGAGGCTTTTGTACGCGGTTGAAAAAATTCAGACCATCGACCGGTCTGCGAACTTACGAAAAGTTAACGAACGGTTTACGAATGCTGGTTTCGTACGGCTTTCTTAAGAAGATCTTACAAAATTGTCTGAAAATCGTTCGTAGTAGTTCGTAATGGTATTTGTGACCGAGGCGTAGCTCCGAATAGGGACCCCCTCGAAGTTTAAAACCTCAACCTGAAACCTTAAGTTTACGGACAATCGCAAATACGCTGCTGTCCATACAAAGTTGATATAAATTTTTGTTGACCTCTTTTCGTGAAATGATTTGTTCCCTAAAAGATAAAGTTGATATGTTCTCAGAACTTCATTTATGAATTATAAGAATCAAAGAGATTGATAAATGAAGTTATGAGAAAATGTAAAAACTTATCTATCAAGAACAAATCACATTGTCACAATCACCTATGAAAAGAGGTTATCAAACGTTAATCCAACAGTTTGGGCAACGAATTTTGACAACTTACCAGTTAGTCGTCCAATGCCAGACCTGGACTCGCCAGCGTACCCAGCAGTATGGGCCCCCAGACTATGGCCGATGATGTGCATGCTACCATAAGACGCTCCCTTGCTGTTCAGTACGCCGATGAGTTTACCGATATCTTGACCTACTACCCGAGTATTAGCTCTACTCTGAGCGTAATTAACACGACCCGCTCCTACCTCCCAATCAACCATTATCACGTTCATGTTCTAAGAGAGAGTGGAAAAAACAACAGACAAATTGACATATTAAAAAAGAAAGAAACAAAAAAATAAAAAACAAAAACAAAAAACAAGCAAAGCAAAAAAAAAAAAAAAAACGAAACAGAAAGACATCTTCAAAAGGAGAGAGTCTATTGCAATAATTCTCCGTTGTTTTGGATTATTTAGCAAATAATAACATTTCTAACATGACAGCATTCAGAAAAGCAGTGGCAAATCTATAGAGATGCTGGCACACATAAGAAATGCGCCACCCTTCCAGAACGGTACGTGATGTTGTTGCTTAGATTTGGAACATTGACATGATCGGTAAGTGGTTTACCATTCACTTCTTTCTCAAGTGGGGCACAATTTTACGGAAACCAAGAAGAATCCATTCTTGTCGAGAAACTTACTAACAAAAGAAAACCCTCTAAATGTAGAACCTTTGAAAATGCTGTTTTAATTTAAGATCTTTTGTGGGCTTTATGTCGTACAAGATATTGATCGGCTGGATTATGGTTTTAGATTAAGTTTGCGATTACGATTTATGTTAGGCATAGTGTTTGGTTGAAGGTTGAAGTTTGGACTTCGGTTAATGTAGGAAACTAACCACGGTTAGTGTAGGAATAGACCGGAGCAAGTGTCATACGCCTTGCCATTTTTTTACAACCGAATTCTCGCATTTTTTTGCGGGAATTATACATCAGCCACACCGCCAAACTAAATCCACAGTGCACCTACTCCAACCCAACCGATTTTTGGTCGTAGATGGTAATTTAAATGTGTGGTCGATCTAATGTCTATCTGTTGTCTATGTTTTTGGTGTGACTGTGATAATTACCTTATCAACAAGGGCGTTCTTCATCGATTGAGCCCAAGATGCCTTGTAGTCGTCTGTGTAGCCATGGATGATGAACTTGGTGCCGCGACTAGACTGAAAGTTTTCACACACACAAAAAAAATCATACTTAAATTGATCGCACAGACTTTCAAGAAATCACCTCATGTGAACCTATAATATCATATTGTATTGCCTAAAGATTCGATTTTAAGATGACGTAAGATGTCATTGTAAAGTTTACCCGTTTTTAAAAGGTGACGCACAAAACTCAAAATTGGTTTTTCAAGTCTTTGCGATTATGCTACTCAAAATTGTAAAAAGATTCAAGAGTCTAAATTGAAGAGTTAACAATTAAGATCCAAAATTCAGCATCCAAAATCCAGATTATTCACTATATATTAAAAAAATGAATGAAATATAGAGTTTCATGTCAAAATTACATTAGGTATGAAAACATAAAAAGCATTTAAAAATATGTTTAAAAGCACAAGGAATATAAATGAGCGTGAATCAGAAAAATATCTACCAAAGTCATTGTTGAGATCATTGTAATAAGTGAGTTGCATTGGCGTTCATGTTTACCAATTGAAAGTGGGATGGACGAGATTGGTAAGTAACATGAAATAATTTGGTGAGGGGAAAACAGTTGGAAAGTTGAAATTTAAGCGCTTAGAAATTTTGTATTAAGCACTATATAAATGAATATATTATTATTATTTGATTTGCAGGCTACTGGCTTGTAATTTCTGGGATATGATTGAACAACAGAGTTGACTGCCCTGACATAGAGGGAGCTCTAACGGTTCAATCTATTAAAAACATCAAGCATCGAAACTACATTAATATTTCATTACATTGCTCAAAATCGAGCCGAATTAGAACAATGTACCAACTACCATGGACCTACAACAATGTACTACGATGTACCCAATACCTCGGTCACGACCGACACCAAACTGACCGATTCGTAGCCATTCGGGGTATTGTAATTTTTGTTCTGTATGTTTTCGGTCAGCTGTAATCTCATTGGTGTGATGGAGGTACACTGTGTTTGAATATTTCTAATAATAATCGATGCCTGTTGGTCCCCATGAACCTCTTTTTCTTATGTTAATTGGGAGCTGAATTGATGAGATAACCAGCTGCCGGTGACCTTGCAGGGAGTCTAATCCCCCTGGCCAAACAGAAAACGGTACAACGGATAGTCTTCTTTCTCTAATAATTTAAGGAAACGTCAAAGCTTCCACGCTTCGCGCGGGAGGGGAAAATGAATTCAGACAAGGATGAAGAGTCGCGCTCTTAAGCGATTCGCCTGCTTTGCGTGCTAACTACTGCCCCCACAAATAAGATCCTAGCTACGCGCCTTCATTAAATGAATCGTATATTTATGTCGTCGAGGAAAATGACCATGTGCGCATACGCAAGTGCTATAGATAGTTCATCGGAAAAATAATTTAGCCTTCGGCCCCGGGTTTATAGAGTTAAATTTGTAGACATTGGGACATTTTTGTCGGTAATTAGCGGCTGGTTTTGTCGGTAATCAATGGCCTCTACACCCCCACTGAAAACGGTCTAGCGACGCCCCTGGCGGTACCCGTCGGTCTCCCATGAACCCCTTTTTCTTATGTTAATTGAGAGCTGATTTGATGAGATAACCACCTGTCAGTGACCATGTAGGGAGGTCTAATCCCTCTTGGGCAAACTAGTACAGACAGGCTTTAATATAAACAAGTTGTTCTATTATATACTTGCTTTAATACTTAATTGCCTCATTGTTATTTTAAACATTCCCCTATATTTCTTTACTTGAAGTATGACGTTTCTATTTTAATATCTTCTGTTGAGAGCTACAAAACACTTAACTCTGTGATAAGCGATACGGGTCAACGCCCTTTTAGCTTTGAACAGACCATTATTATCGCAAGCAAGTATCCATTAAACAAACATACCTGAAAGTTGGAGTTGGTGATGGAGCTTGAGACTTTTCTCTTCAGTTCCTGTGCACTGTTCTTGTTTTGTTTTGTATAGAGCCAGTATCTAATAACGATGGCACTTGGGCTTTCTGGTTTAGAATGATGACATGCCGGAGCACCACTGCCGTAGTATAACCGGTCTAGGTCATCGTACTGTACGGACTCAGCTTGACACCCTGGGAAAAAAAAGATACATGACTCTGTGGAAGTGACGATCGTGAATAAAGTTTCTTTCGAAGTGTCCAAGTGTGATATTTTAAAATTTACTAGATTCATTTAATTTTGTGATTATACTTTGGTTTTGTATAAACATAATATTCATCCACCATGCGCATGAAGTTTTCCTAATAAATATACAAAATACAAATTAATACGATGAGACTCTGGAATATAGCCTAAAATATTCGTTCTAATTAGGCCTATTATTATTTATTAAGTAACACTAATTGTATGTAAACAATATTTGATTTTACCCTGAATACAATTGCAAGCACAGTGGTTTAAGACAGGGGGGGGGGGGGGGGGTGGCATGCTCTCTATGAAACGTACAAGGCTGGAACCCCGTGACGAAGATGACTTCGCGCTTAATCGCTCTTGGAATCCACTCTTAAAGGTACTGACTATGTCCCTTTTGCAGCCAACCTCACATTCTGTAGAAGTTTGCAGGAATTATATGTCATGTACTGTATGTCCTATCTGTGAAATTTAAACGTTAGCAGTGTCCTCATTTTCAATTTATGCAAGGAAACCCGTTTACTTGCTAGACTTCACTGTCAGACACTATTGAGTGACTGACTGGCTTTTTTCTTCTTTGGTAATATCATACATGAAAAGAGTTGTAAAGGGTACATGAGCATTTTTCTACATCAATAACCCACTTCTTGTGATGGCCAAGATTAAACTGATTGAATCTTTGCGCAGCATAAAACGTATGACCATTCGGTACAATTGTCTGAAAATCAAGACTATTACTTTTGGGCTCTATAGCCCTAAAGTCGATTTGACAACTAATAGTCGTTATTTTCCCACTTGAAGACATTTTCAAGTCCCACCTTTTTTAGGGAAGTTCTAAATTGGTATCATCTTTCAAATGTAGTTGGAATTTAACTTTTTCATTTTTTGGCCTGCAAATGGGACATAGTACCTTTAAAAGTGTAAGTGATACCAGTATATGGAATGGATTCAACTCCGAATGAAGTGACATGAATCGTTAAAGGACAATCCAACCTTTGTGAGAAGGTCATTTGTATGAAAGCAGAAAAACAAGGCAAACAGAATAGGGAAAGTTTGACATCAGTCGGACCAATGATAAGAGAGTTATTAATGTTTGAAACAGGCCAACGAGATCCCTAAATCTATGCGAATCTCAAATTGGCAAATTGGTCAATGGATTGTAGTTACGAAGTCACGGAAAACTCTCCCGTCTGTCGTTTACAAAATATCATTAATATTCTGTTTTTCTTCGAAGTGCCTTCCTCCTATGGGGGCACTACTTAAAATATGACATGATTAGCATAATAGTATAGGTCCTAGACTTAATTTTTTTTTAAATTGACATTTTAGTCATTTTGTGTGTTGAAATAAATGAGAAAGTTTTCCAGCACTACATCACAAGGAAATTACTGATTCAGCCAATTCGAATCGCATTACAACTTTCGAAAATTCATAACTTTCTTATTTTAGTCCGATTCCATACAAACCCTCACTAGTCCACTTCTCTGATTGTTCTGTTTTCTTTTAGAATAATATGCTAATAAGTTTAGATTATCCTTTGAAAGAGTGGATTTTCTCTCCTCAGCATGAATATAGTCTGAATCTTACCTTGAATAATGGCAGCAGCCAGAAACACGACGGCTAAGGAAAGACTCCCCATCTTTGTAGCTGATGAATAGATGCTAGATGACCTGATCCTACTCGTAGCAGAAATGTGATTTTAATCGAATCAAATCACCCCTATTTATACTATTAAAAACCCATCATATCTAGCCTTACGTAAACATCCAATGTCAATAGTGGATGATAACTGCTGTATGCTGGGTTATTAATTAGCGATTATAATCATGTAAAATACTTGTTAATGAGGATAAGTAGTTTAAAAAAATGATATGCTATTCAGAAAAAACAAATAAGCTCCTAAACTTGGAAATTATTAATCTGTTATTTTAACGATAATTTGGATATAAAAACATGTGATTGTTTTTTAAATAAGGTATTCGGTTCGACCCTTGTGCAGTATTTTGCTTGCCATATTTCTATTTGAAAAAGAATATAAAGTTGATGATTAGGAAACAGGAAAGATAAGCTCTGGCTGGGATGGCTCGAATCTGTGGCAAAGGTGATGACTAATTCAAGCTCCTAATTTTTCACAATCTTTACGTTAGGTGTTACCTTTTTACTTTTTCTTTTCTTTAGGGAGAGATTTTAGGTTGTCAAACGTTTAAATTTGTTCTGTTTGCTTTTTGGTAGTATGAACGTGTTTCCGTAAAAACAACTGCAATAAGATAAACAGAAGAAGAAGAAGCAAAATGATAAGAAGAAGAAGAAAAGGAAGAAGAAGGAGAAGAAGAAGAAGAAGAAGAAGAAGAAGAAGAAGAAGAAGAAGAAGAAAAAGAAAAGTAGAAGGAGAAGAAGAAGAATGTCCATTGTCCACAAAGAACAGTTAGAGATGTCCGAGCAAAAGGAATATCAACAATAAAATGGCACTACATCATTTTTTGTTTGCTTATATACATAATCATGATACACTGTGAACAGGTTGGGCAATATCTTCCAACACTTTTTACCCAAAGTTGTGCCAATAGTCAACCCAACCATCTATTGGGCAATATTTTGCCCAGTGGTATTGGTAAACGTAAGTACGTGCATAATTGTTTCGTATTTTGCCCAACAGCTGGTCAAGATTTTCCCAACAAGTGGGCTACCGTAGTCGGGCAGTTGAAGGGTCATATCTTTGCCCAAATTTCGGTAAAAATACGAAACAATTATGCACGTGTGAAGTCGGGTACTTACGTTTACCAATACCACTGGGCAAATTATTGCCCAATAGATGGTTGGTTGACTATTGGCACAACGTTGGGCAAAGTGTTGGAAACTATTGCCCAACCTTTTCACAGTGTAGCACACCATACATAACTCTGTCAGCGTGTGGATAAAATAGTTTCAACCCTCCGGGTTGTCATTTGAGATCAGGATTTGAAAAACAAAATATTTCATTCTATACATTTGACTGACATTTTGGCTACAACGAGACTTCGAAGAGATCTCATCATTAAATTGCCATTTTAAATATTCGCTGCCAGATTTCAAAATTAACTAATTAACTTCCCATCATTAAGTCTGTTTTTATTTACGACTAATTGAACGAACATCCAATTTTCTCTTACAGAATTACAAAATGATATCTGACTTTAAAATACTCACTTTCAAAACTCAGTTTCAGTGTTGGAAAAGTTTGGATTTTTATAATACTCTTTTATTTCTTAATCATAAAAGAAAAGAAAAGCTAAAGTGTAATTCTATTATATTACAATAATAATAAACTCAAATAAAATGAACGCTAGCGGTATATACGAACAAAATAAGTCTTTTCGTACCATATTTTTCGTAAAGATTGAATGTGTTAATCAGGGGGTTAATCGATAGCCTCAACTTGACATTGCCGACTATCGCCCCATTTTCACTGTGAACCAAGCATGTGGTCTATCGTGATTAATTGGTGTGTTAATTAAGTTTACTTACCAAATGATAATTAGGGGTCGTTAACTCTCGTTAATGTGGCTATCGACTTTATTATCGCACCATACACTAATTAGTACAAGTGGCCGAAGGATATCTAAATATTTAAACACTTATTTTCATCCAAGTAACTATGGGAGATGAACTTATGTATTGCACCTGGTTTAGTATGGAGAACACTCAAAACTTTCAAGAAAGGCGTAAAGAAAGAGAGCTCCAAAGTCCTGGAAGTTTTTAAATGTTATTACACCTGCATCGATTTAAAGCGTACATTTAGTAAAAACGAACACCTTTTGAGTATAAGGGTGTGGCGTGTCGTCGACGTTGTACAGAATTGTCCAATACGTGTGATTATTATCCAGGTTTACCTAATACGTGGCGAAATGATGGTGGATATACACTGGCTTCCAATATTCCGTGTTAAATTTTGGTCGAGATATTCAATACTTTACGTTCGGTAATGAGTTGGTATGGGCATTACACACGCAATCTACTGCCATTCGCCTCTCACTTCCCGTCTACTTTCTTCTTACACCCCTTTTCAATCCCCTCATACATACTCCCTACTCACTCCCCTCCCACACCCCTCCACCTTAATCTCACTCCACCTCCCACACCCCTCCAACTCTCCTCTCACTCCCCTCCCACACCCCTCCAACTCCCCTCTCACTCCCCTCCCACACCCCTCCACCTCCCTCTCACTCCACCTCCCACACTCCTCCAACTCCCTCTCACTCCACCTCCCACACCCCTCCAACTCCCTCTCACTCCACCTCCCACACCCCTCCAACTCCCCTCTCACTCCCCTCCCACACTCCTCCACCTTCCTCTCACTCCACCTCCCACACCCCTCCAACTTCCATCTCACTCCCTTCCGATACCCCTCCAACTCCCATCTCACTCCCCTCCCACACTCCTCCAGCTCCCCTCTCACTCCCCTCCCACACTCCTCCACCTCCCCTCTCACTCCACCTCCCACACCCCTCCAACTTCCATCTCACTCCCTTCCCACACTCCTCCAGCTCCCCTCTCACTCTCCTCCCACACTCCTCCACCTCCCTCTCACTCCACCTCCCACACCCCTCCAACTTCCATCTCACTCCCTTCCCACACTCCTCCAGCTCCCCTCTCACTCTCCTCCCACACTCCTCCACCTCCCTCTTACTCCACCTCCCACACCCCTCCAACTCCCCTCCCACACTCCTCCAACTCCCCTCTCACTCCCCTCCCCCCACCCCTCTAACTCCCCTCTCAATCCCCTCCCACACCCCTCCACTCCCTTCCCACACCCCTCCAACTCCCCTCTCACTCCCCTCCCACACCCCTCCAACTCCCATCTCACTCCCCTCCCACACCCCTCCACTCCCTTCCCACACCCTTCCAACTTCCCCCTCACTCCCCTCCCACACCCTTTCAACTCCCCTCTCACTCCACCTCCCACACCCCTCCAACTCCCCTCTCACTCCCCTCCCACACCCCTCCAACTCCCCTCTCACTCCCTTCCCACACCCCTCCAACTTCCCACTCACTCCCCTACCACACCCCTCCAACTCCCCTCTCACTCCCCTCCCACACCCCTCCAACTTCCCCCTCACTCCCCTTTCACACTCCTCCACCTCCCTCTCACTCCCCTCCCACACCCCTCCAACTCCCCTCTCACTCCCCTCCCACACCCCTCCAACTCCCCTCTCACTCCCCTCCCACACCCCTCCAACTCCCCTCCCACACTCCTCCAACTCCCCTTCCACACTCCTCCACCTCCCTCTCACTCCCCTCCCACACCCCTCCAACTTCCCCCTCACTCCCCTCCCACACCCCTTTAACTCTCCTCTCACTCCACCTTCCACACCCCTCCAACTCCCCTCTCACTCCCCTCCCGCACCCCTCCAACTCCCCTCTCACTCCCCTCCCACACCCCTCCAACTCCCCTCTCACTCCCTTCCCACACCCCTCCAACTTCCCACTCACTCCCCTACCACACCCCTCCAACTTCCCCCTCACTCCCCTCACTCCCCTCACTCCCTCTCACTCCCCGCCCACTTCCTCCTTACGCCCCTTTTCAATGCCCTCATACTCCCTACTCACTCCCCTCCCACACCCCTCCAACTCCCCCTCTCAATCCCCTCCCACTCACCTCTCACTCCCACCTCTCTACTCTGTTTGCCATATGTGTAGCACATGACCCAAATTATATCCGCTTTTCCTCATTAGCCCTAGTTTCGAGTAAATATTACGACTTATCTGACGGTAATCAGTAGTTAAATATCCCCATTTATATCTTGGCACTCTAGGCGATAAACACCTGCCAGTTTCTCATAGACTTGGCTGTCACAAGTCCAAATCGAACTTGCAAGAAGAAACTATAATTCATGTGTCAGCAGTTAAAAATTGTTTTTAAACGTACAATAAATTGTATTGTTTCATTTCGAGTATTGTTTGTTTTTGTAATTTGAGCGTAGAAATTCCATTTTTATTTCAAACCATTAAACATTTCCTTGTATTTTCCCTTCAGTCTGACCAGAATCAGCATGATTACCTTACCATTTAGCATCATGGTTGGTATTTGAAGATTTTACAGAATTAATGTAATAATTGTTCACTTTTCCCTCCACCCGTGTTGTATTTCGAGTGTAAGGTGACACACATTGAGTATACAAGGCAATCCCAGCTTTAATAATTTGAACTGCATAAAAAAGTGATCAGATGAAGGACGTGAAGGTCATTTTTAAGGGCAATATTAATCACTGTCTTGTGGAGGTGTCGTGTGATGTAGTTATAAACCTAAGAATCTGTTCAGTTCCGTTAGCTATATAACCACAGAAGGCGGTCTTCTTCGTACTCAAGCAGAGCAATTATTTAAAAAGAGTTTTGCAACTTTATTTCAATTGGCCACAACATAGCGTATTCTTCTGTTTTGTGCTCATGTTCTGCATGAACTCAAGCAGCACTCCGCACTCAAGTATGGAGAACTTTTCCTCAATTTCCAATGTTTTATGCAAATTGTGGATCCCTTCGTCACGAGGTTCATGTGAGCAAGATTCTAGTAAAAGGAGGGTGAAATTTATAATTTAATACCAACCACTGCATCAAGCATGATAAATCGTTTGATTTTGTTTAAGTTGTTGGTGTTTATAATAATGAACCGCATTATAGTCAGCAATTGGAGCAATACATACTCATTTACCTTTCCCCCTTTCTCTTTTTCTTCTCTCTCTCTCTCTCTCTCTCTCCCTCTCTTTCTCTCTCTCTCTCTCTCTCTCACTCTCTCTTTCACTCAATATAATTCGTCTCTCATAACCTTCTTCTCTCATTTTCTCTCTTCCTATCTATCCTACTCTTTCCGTTTCTCTCTCAGTTTTCCTATATCGAACTATTCCCCCTTTCTATCTCTCTCTCTTTCTCTCTCTCTCTCTCTCTCTCTCTATATATATATATATATATCTCTCTTTCTCTCTCTATCTCTCTCTCTCTCCCTCTCTCTCTCTCTCTCTCTCTGGGCGTGTTATCACATTGCTGAGTTTGTGGGAAGGAGCCATCTCAAGTCAGGTGGGAAAGATTTCGCGAAAATGGCCGTAAAATGCCACAATACGTTTATCATGTTAACCGTACTGTACAATGTATTAAATAACTCTCAGTCGTTGGCATGATTCTGTATCTGTTATTCTTTCAACTGTCATTGTATATAACATTATCTATCAATTACAAACAAATAATTTATAAAAACAAATGCCATGCTGGTAGTGGAATCGAATAAAATCAGGATATCTCGCAAAATCGCATAGGTACTACATTGTCCATAGTACTCCATAATTTTGTTGTAATTTGTTTTAATTAACGTTTATTAATCAGAATTCGAAATAATTATCATACCCGTGTTCTTTTTGCAAATATATGACTTTGTTATACTTATCATTGAGTGCACATTCGCAAAACGTCTTTTCGACGATACGTTCTTTTTCTGCTATTTATTAAAGATGCACAGTAATATGTACATTTCATTTCTTCAGTTCATCGTTATGCTTTAATGTTGTCAACTAAATATCATTCTTCTTAAGTTTGATGATTCATTTATTCAAATATCTTATAGTTTATAATCATAGTAACGGCAAACAATCGATGCTTCTCGTGCACACTTCCCTTAACCCTCCCCTTCCCTACGCTTATACCTTCTTCATCCCTCCTTTACCCCTCCGTAACCCCTCCCTTATCTCGATCTCCCTTATCTCTCCTTCACCCCTCGCTCACCTCCCTTACCCTTCAATATTATCCTCCATTACCCTTTTCTTACCCACTTCCTTACTTCTCCCCACCCCTCCTTTACTGCACCTATCCTTCTTTTACCCCTTCTTTCACCCTCCCTTACCCCTGGCAGTAAGGACTCTTTGCGTTGGTCTCCAGATAGAATGCCCCTTCCCCCTTGTTGAAGTCCGCCTTGTAGCCCATATCAGGGCATGTCTTAGTCGTGCATCTCGTCGTTCGTCCGGCTTCGATGTCCTCCCACGTCGCTCCCTTCTTCGTTGAGGAGAACGAACATGATGACGCGATGCTCTCCAGGAAGAATGCCGTGACTCGGTTATGATCACACATCGGAGCGACCACCGAACATCCGGGCATGTTCTTGCCGCCATTAGGGTAGAAATCTTGATGACCCAACTGGGGGTGGGAAAGCAAATTAATTTTTTAAACTTCAAATTCAAATTGCTTAGCATTATCATTATGTTGTTGAGTGCTCCTCAACGATGAAGCTGGGATACACTTTTTTTTTATTTTTTTTATTTTTTTTATTTTTTTATTTTAATTTTTTTTACAGAACAAGGATTAAGCAAACAAAAAGCAAAACATGGAGTTAATTTATGAGACAGAGGCAGAGGGCAGAGAATATTGTAATTGTTTGTGATAGCTGATTAACATAAGCACAATCTTTTACAACGATGACATAACCTGCATTTAATCGACTGTCTATTTCTTTTCTTCAGCCCACCCAATTTGTCGAACAGTGATAATATTTTGGTGGGGCAGGCTTTAAGGGCCCGAGGGTTCGGGAGTACTTACCCTCATTTTCTACATGTGCCTTGCTTAAATTAATTTTTAATCAAGAAGTCTATGGGGGAGGGGGCTTGAGCCCCAACCCCCCCCCCCCTAAGCCCCCATTTAGTACCGCTACTGAAGAACACACTTTATGTGGACCTGCAGCTTCATGTGGAAAAGAGGGCAATTCAACCTTTGTAATAAGATCATTATTTTGTATGAAAGTAGAAAAATAAGAGAAACCGAGCTAGGAAAGTTTGAAATAAATCGGGACAACGATATCATTAATGTCTGCTTTTCTACTTAGTGCTTTGTATCTTGGTAAACTATGGAAAAATAAAGACCATCCTGAGTCACACTTTTTTGAAAAATTGATATTTTAGAAATGTATTAGTACAAATTGAAAAGTTGTCCGGCACCGGCACTACGTTCCCTAGACATTACCGAATCAGCCGATTTGATGTTCCCATACGTACAAATTCATAAATGTTGTATTTTTTTTTGTCCGATGCACTTCAAACTTTCACCAGCATGATTCAGATTTGTCTGCTTTATTTTAGAGTACTTTTCCATTAAAGTTGGGTTCTCCTTTACTTCCTACCTGATCCATGAGTCCAGCGCCCCCTACGACCTCGCCATCAGTATGCATGATGTCAACAAAGGGAGCATCCGACCGATCCAAACGACAGGCGTTATCAAGATTACCACTGAACTCTGGACCGGCAGGATCCAATCCTAAAAACATTGAAAATAATTATAATCATGATGATGGCTTGGCTTTTTATCTCACTGTTCATTGATTTTTACTAAAAAATATGGATGCATCTGTATTCGAATGATATTTTGGGTGATTTTGATAGCAAAATGGGTGTTATTTGGTTATTAATTACCAGTTTACTCAGAAGATGTTGATCTACAGAGTATGATGACGAAATTATATATCGGGGGGGGGGGGGGGGATGTCATACAGTAAATCGAACCCCCCCCCCCCCCCGAAAGACTACATAATATTTTTGTTTTAGTCGTACAAGTTTAATGGAATCATAGAAATCTTTCTTGTCACTGTTTTTTCTCCGCCAATAATCTCAATTTCTGATCCAACTTCTCACCGAACCATATTCCCACATGCCCAACATGTCCAAGGGAGCATTGATGCAAACTTTAATGACAACAATTGTCAAATGCCTGGCCCGTTGCACATAGTTTGCAGGCACAAACCCTGGTCAGTCGTAAAAGAGAGTCTGCACTATAAGACTACCATAGGCCATGTACTATATAGCTGCTCCTGACACTGACTCAAACAGTAATGTAGCTGGGCTAGGCTTCTCCCAAGGCACAATTATTTTTTGATAAAGTGTCAAATCAGGACCTGTGCTTGCAGACTACGTTGCACACGAGGCGTTATTTGTGTGACGTAGGACTGTGTCAGTATACAGAATGTGAAAGCAATATTGTTTTTAAAGGTGAACACAAACAGATAAGTGCAAACAATGCGTTTCATAACTGGTGTATGCAGTAATTGTCTTCATTTGCTAAACAATTATATATTTGTGTTATGTTATGTTATGTTTGAATGCACGTAAACTGTGAGCAAAGCAAATTTCCATCGGACAGTACAAATAAAATTGAAATAGGCCTTTATTTAATTGGCGCAGTTAATAACGCAGTTGAAATAACGCTTCGTGTGCAGAAGGAATACGATAAGTACCTGTAATTCTGCCGACTGCCTCTCCCTTGTTCGATGTCGGGTCCTGGCATGCCTCTCCCGCATACCCCGCCGTGTGAGCCCCGAGGCTGTGCCCGATGATGTGCATGGAGTCGAAGGTAGCACCGGTAGCAGCGTTGAAAGCCTCAATGAGCTTAGCGATCTCCCTGCCGACCACGCGGGTATTGGCTGTGCTCTTCAGGTACCCCATCCCAGAACCCTTCGACCAGTCTACATAGATCACGTTCACATCATACTGAAAGGAATCAAGACCAAAATTTGAATTTGATAGAGATAAATATAAACATCAGATATGACTTTTTGGGCTGAATCTTTCAAAGGTATAGTTTTCAACAAGTAAAGTGCAATTAACATGCATATAACTTAAATTTATAGTTAAACTTATAATTAGATTTCTATGTGTATAATAATTTTTTCTTACATTTTTTCATGAAGTGATTGTGACAACGGTTTTTCCTTGTTGATGTTTAAAACAAATCTTATAGGCCTACATCGATCTCTATTAATCTTAAGATTGATCAATGAAGTTCTGAAAATATATACCTGCAAACGTTATCAAGAATAAGCCATATTGTAACTATCACTTTATGAATAGATGAAAGGTTAAAAGTTATTCCAACTTTATGAGCAACATTGTCTTGTTACTATAGTTATTAGTTTGATGGAGCCGGGCAGTGAGGTTACCTTACCGTATCAAGGAATCTATCTCTAAATTTCTCCCAGCTTCCCCACTGCATGCTATCTTTCCATCCATGCACAAAGATCTTGGTCTCCCTGCTCGGACTGAAACGCGATCCCCTGATGGTATCCAAATTCTTACGATCCAGGACATCGCCGATCTTCGGGTTGTCTCGGGTGAAGACTTGGAATGTGGTTCCGATGTCGGCAGGGTTGCTTGGGGTCATCCTGTGACAGTCATGGGGTGAATCGAAACAACCCAGATCATCAAAGCAAGTATTGCACCAAACTGACCATGGATGATACAAAAAGAGAACCATAATCAAGCTCTAAAGCAGTTAGAACTTGCAAGAATAGCTCATCGCAATCGTGAGTTTGGATGATCATATCTCAACCTCCTCATTCCGAGATTTTAGATCATTATTTTGCAGAATGAGCCGTTTTGTCGTATTTCGTCTCATTTGTGGTATTACTTAAAATGTTACCATACTATCCGTAGTGCTTATTACGAGTGTTCTATCAAAAAGAACATTACTCAGTGATTCGTTGTTGCTACTGTTTTTTTCGAAGAAGAGGGGTTTCTGTATCATGTTGGTGTTGACATAATCTTTACTGATTTCAAGTGAAAAATCTATGAACAGTGCCACCGGTTCCACTTCATTTGGAGTATTCAATTCAAGAAAAGGCATTCTTGTTGCTTCTCGCAACAAAACAAACGAGGTATTCATAGAGCGTATTAGATCAACAACAAAATAAAATTAGGGGGAAATAAAAGAAAGATTTAAACAAAATAAGATACGATAGAAAAAAGAACGAAGGTAGAAAGAAAACGAAAACATAGAAATATACAACAAAAGAAGGAACAATAAGAATAATGAAAGAATGCAATTTAACTTTTAAGCGAGTATAATATTATCAAAACATGGATATTTTTAAAATGAATTGACCGACGTGGTATCGAATTGGTTTGCTTTGTACCATGGCTCTGTTTTTGGTTCTTACAGGGTGTAAATCTTTATACATCTACTAAGAAAGTATCTTAAAAGAGTGTAGACATAAAGTCAAAGAAAAGGAAACAGACACTATATATGAATTTATTGATAAGCCCTTCTTTATTTGCCATAAAAGCGATAAAATAGCGATACCAATAAAAGCGATAAAATAGCGATACCAATCGCTGAAACGTCTTAAGAACGAATTTATATATTTGTTTACATTAACGGCTAACATCCATAATTATGCAAATGCCTTCAATTGAATGCTATGTTTAAATAAAGCTGCAAATAAACAAATGGGTATACCTGCTGCAATAAAACCCATGAAGGCCAATAGCCGGGGGAGCGTTGCCATGGTAATTGATATTAATAACCAGAGTTTTAAACACCAATCCACCTAAAACCTCAGATCAAACTGTATTCATATCTATAAACCAGTCTGTTATATTGAAAATATATTTTAAAGCTATCTTCACCATGCTATCAGCTTGAAGTGACGTGTTATCATATCTATATGATAAGAATGGCACTGATGGAACGGTACTAGATAAGACGAGTACAGGAATAGATAGAAACTTGTATTATATAAATAACTAAAACTCGTTATGAAATGGGTCAATATCTCGTGTGACGTACATGTATGCCACTTGATTCCCCTTTGCTCCCTCTCTTTTCTTTTGCTCTCTTTCTCTCCCTATCTCTTTCTCTCTTTTATTCCCTCTCTTTCTTCCCCCCTCTCTCTCTCTCTCTCTCTCACTCACTCTATCTTTGCACTCTATTTTCCTTTCTTCCAGTATATTTACTAACTCTCTCCAGTGGCGGATCCAGGCCGAAACGGCCGCGGCCCCCCCTATTGGCGGCGCAAAAAAAAGGAAAAAAAAAAAGAGGAAGAAAAGAAGAGAAAAAAAGAAAGGAGAAGAGGAGAAAAAAAAGGAAAAGAGAAAAGAAAGGAGAAGAGAAAGGAAAAAAGAAGAGAAAAGAAAATAGAAGAGAAAAGATAAATAAAAAGCCGTCCCCCACCCCCCTCCCTCCAACTCCGGGGTCGGAGGGACCGAATTTGTGTTCCCTAAATTTCCGATAAAGAGTTACTTTTCACGAAACAAAGTCCGGCCCGCAATACACAAAAATCCGGCCCGTACTGACTTTACACACCGGAGACAGAGGGGTGCTTTCAAAGAGAGGGAACATACATGTGCGTACCCTAGATAACACTGAGAGGGTGAGGGGGGGGGGGGGGGGGTGGGGAAAAGAAAAGTCGGTGAGAAAGGGGGAAAGGCAAGGAAATGGCGCTAAGTGACAGTAACGACAAATATGGGAAAACTATAATCGGGAGATTAGGGGACATTTCAGAAGGCTCATTGGCAAACGTTATTGAATAGAGGGGGGCCGGGCCGGCCGCATAAAATCTCGAGCCGCGGATTCAAAGTTAAACGTTAAGAACAGCCCCTGCGGTCATCACTCTTTAGTGAGAAATTTGAAAAGGGCACAATATTTTGGATGTCTTTTAAATAGAAGTTATATACTCAACAGTCAAATTTAAAATTAACGGTAGGGCCGCTTCACAACTCTTATTTTGCCCTTCATTTGGATTCAGCTCGTATCGACTCGCTTGTGATTGTATTAGAACTCATGTTGGTAGTAATCATGGACAGGGGCGGCGATCCTGGGCCCGATATGGGGACAAGTCTCCCAGGAAATTTAGAAATATAGCTAGAAATAAATATAGCGGAAAGAACGTACATATCGGGCTTAGGGATTTTTTAGAATGCATAATTTCCAGCATTCAACATTGCAAAATCTCGCTTGGTCGCTACGCCCCGGCCCCGACCCTCGCCCGATAACACAAAATTATGACGCTCCCGGCCGTGATTTATCCATGGTAGGTGTAATAGAGAACGGTACAACGAATCGTCTTCTTTCTCCAATAATTTGATGAAATGTCAAAGCTTCCGCGCATCGCTCGGGAGGGGGGCAACTGAATTCAGACAAGGATTGGGAGTCGAGAATGGTAAAACGAATCATCTTCTTTCTCTAATAAATTAATGAAACGTCAACGTTTCCGCGCTTCGCTCGATAGGGGGGGGGGGGGGACGGGAATTCAATTCAGACAAGGATAAAGAGTCGAGAACGGTACAACGAATCGTCTTCTTTCTCTAATAATCTAATGAAACGTCAAACCTTCCGCGCTTCGCGCGAGAATTGGGGGGGGGGGGGAACTCAATTCAGACAAGGATAAAGAGTCGATGACGGTGCAACGAATCATCTTCTTTCTCTAATAATTTAATGAAACGTCAACGTTTCAGCGCTTTGCGTGGGAGGGGAAAAACTGAATTCAAAGAAGGATAATAATTTAATAAACCGTCAAAGCTTTCGCGCTACGCGCGGGCAAGGGAAAACTTAATTCAGACAAGGATTAAGAGTCGAGAATGATAAAATGATTCATCTTCTTTCTCTAATATTTTTATAAACCGTCAAAGCTTACGCGCTACGCGCGGCCAAGGGAAAACTTAATTCAGACAAGGATAAAGAGTCGATGACGGTACAACGAATCATCTTCTTTCTCTAATACTTTAATGAAACGTCAACGTTTCCGCACTTCGCGCGGGAGAAGGGGGGGGGGCGGGAACTCAATTCAGACAATGATTAAGAGTCGAGAATGGTACAAAGAATCGTCTCCTTTCCCTTATAATTTAATGTAACGTCAAAGCTTCCGCGCTTTGCGAGGGAGGGGGGGGGGAGGGGGCGGGAACTCGATTCAGACAAGGATTAAGAGTCGAGAACGGTACAACGAATCGTCTTCTCTCTCTAATAATTTAATGAAACGTCAAAGCCTCCGCGCTTCGCGCGGGAGGGGGGGGGGGGGGGAACTCAATTCAGACAAGGATAAAGAGTCGATGACGGTACAACGAATCATCTTCTTTCTCTAATAATTTAATGAAACGTCAACGTTTCCGCGCTTCGCGTGGGAGGGGGAAAACTGAATTCAAAGAAGGATTAAGAGACGAGAATGGTAAAACGATTCGTCTTCTTCCTCTAATAATTTAATGAACCGTCAAAGCTTACGCGCATCACACGGGCAAGGGAAAACTTAATTCAGACAAGGAAGAGTCGAGAATGGTACAAAGAATTGTCCCCTTTTCCTTATAATTTAATTAAACGTCAAAGCTTCCGCGCTACGCGCGGGAGGGGGGGGGGGGGACGGGAACTCAATTCAGACAAGGATTAAGAGTCGAGAATGGTACAAAGAATCGTCTCCTTTTCCATATAATTTAATTAAACGTCAAAGCTTCAGCGCAACGCGCTGGAGGGGGGGGGGGACGGGAACTTAATACACCCAAGGATTAAGAGTCGAGAATGGTACAACGAATCGTCTTCTTTCTCTAATAATTTAATGAAACGTCTAAGATTCCGCGCTTCGCGCGAGAATTGGGGGGGGGGAACTCAATTCAGACAAGGATAAAGAGTCGATGACGGTGCAACGAATCATCTTCTTTCTCTAATAATTTAATGAAACGTCAACGTTTCAGCGCTTTGCGTGGGAGGGGAAAAACTGAATTCAAAGAAGGATAATAATTTAATAAACCGTCAAAGCTTTCGCGCTACGCGCGGGCAAGGGAAAACTTAATTCAGACAAGGATTAAGAGTCGAGAATGATAAAATGATTCATCTTCTTTCTCTAATATTTTTATAAACCGTCAAAGCTTACGCGCTACGCGCGGCCAAGGGAAAACTTAATTCAGACAAGGATAAAGAGTCGATGACGGTACAACGAATCATCTTCTTTCTCTAATACTTTAATGAAACGTCAACGTTTCCGCACTTCGCGCGGGAGAAGGGGGGGGGGGGCGGGAACTCAATTCAGACAATGATTAAGAGTCGAGAATGGTACAAAGAATCGTCTCCTTTCCCTTATAATTTAATGTAACGTCAAAGCTTCCGCGCTTTGCGAGGGAGGGGGGGGGGGGGAGGGGGCGGGAACTCGATTCAGACAAGGATTAAGAGTCGAGAACGGTACAACGAATCGTCTTCTCTCTCTAATAATTTAATGAAACGTCAAAGCCTCCGCGCTTCGCGCGGGAGGGGGGGGGGGGGGACTCAATTCAGACAAGGATAAAGAGTCGATGACGGTACAACGAATCATCTTCTTTCTCTAATAATTTAATGAAACGTCAACGTTTCCGCGCTTCGCGTGGGAGGGGGAAAACTGAATTCAAAGAAGGATTAAGAGACGAGAATGGTACAACGAATCGTCTTCTTTCTCTAATAATTTAATGAAACGTCTAAGATTCCGCGCTTCGCGCGAGAATTGGGGGGGGGGGGAACTCAATTCAGACAAGGATAAAGAGTCGATGACGGTGCAACGAATCATCTTCTTTCTCTAATAATTTAATGAAACGTCAACGTTTCAGCGCTTTGCGTGGGAGGGGAAAAACTGAATTCAAAGAAGGATAATAATTTAATAAACCGTCAAAGCTTTCGCGCTACGCGCGGGCAAGGGAAAACTTAATTCAGACAAGGATTAAGAGTCGAGAATGATAAAATGATTCATCTTCTTTCTCTAATATTTTTATAAACCGTCAAAGCTTACGCGCTACGCGCGGCCAAGGGAAAACTTAATTCAGACAAGGATAAAGAGTCGATGACGGTACAACGAATCATCTTCTTTCTCTAATACTTTAATGAAACGTCAACGTTTCCGCACTTCGCGCGGGAGAAGGGGGGGGGGGGGGCGGGAACTCAATTCAGACAATGATTAAGAGTCGAGAATGGTACAAAGAATCGTCTCCTTTCCCTTATAATTTAATGTAACGTCAAAGCTTCCGCGCTTTGCGAGGGAGGGGGGGGGGAGGGGGCGGGAACTCGATTCAGACAAGGATTAAGAGTCGAGAACGGTACAACGAATCGTCTTCTCTCTCTAATAATTTAATGAAACGTCAAAGCCTCCGCGCTTCGCGCGGGAGGGGGGGGGGGGGGACTCAATTCAGACAAGGATAAAGAGTCGATGACGGTACAACGAATCATCTTCTTTCTCTAATAATTTAATGAAACGTCAACGTTTCCGCGCTTCGCGTGGGAGGGGGAAAACTGAATTCAAAGAAGGATTAAGAGACGAGAATGGTAAAACGATTCGTCTTCTTCCTCTAATAATTTAATGAACCGTCAAAGCTTACGCGCATCACACGGGCAAGGGAAAACTTAATTCAGACAAGGAAGAGTCGAGAATGGTACAAAGAATTGTCCCCTTTCCTTATAATTTAATTAAACGTCAAAGCTTCCGCGCTACGCGCGGGAGGGGGGGGGGGGGGGAACGGGAACTCAATTCAGACAAGGATTAAGAGTCGAGAATGGTACAAAGAATCGTCTCCTTTTCCATATAATTTAATTAAACGTCAAAGCTTCAGCGCAACGCGCTGGAGGGGGGGGGGGGGACGGGAACTTAATACACCCAAGGATTAAGAGTCGAGAATGGTACAACGAATCGTCTTCTTTCTCTAATAATTTAATGAAACGTCTAAGATTCCGCGCTTCGCGCGAGAGGGGGGGGGGGGGAGGGGAACTGAATTCAGACAAGGATTAAGAGTCGAGAATAGAACAACGAATCATCTCCTTTCTCTAATAATTTCATTAAACTATAAAAGGCCAAGCTTCCGTGCTTCGCGCGGGAGGGGGGGGGGTGAATTCAGTCAAGTAATAAGAGTCGAGAATGGTACAACAAATCGTCTTCTTTCTCTAATAATTTAATGAAACGATAAGCTTCTGCGCTTTGCGCGGGAGGGGGTAAACTGAATTCAGAGAAGGATTAAGAGTCGAGAATGGAACAACAAATCATCTTTTTCTCTAATAATTTCATTAAACTATAAAATGTCACAGCTTCCGCGCTTTGCGCGGGAGGGGGGAAAACTGAATTCAGAGAAGGATTAAGAGTCGAGAATGGTACAACAAATCGTCTTCTTTCTCTAATAATTAATGATAGGTCAAAGCTTCCGCGCTTCGCGCGTCATTGGGGGGGGGGGGGGGGGAGGGGGGTTAGCGAGCTACCCGCATATGATTTTTTGATATCTTTTCTTGTTTATTTTGGTTATAAATAACACTTTCACAAAATACATATTTTGCTCAAATTGTTGCTCGCTCGCTTCGCTCACTAGCCGAATTGTGCAACCAGAAAGTTACTTTTTCGGATAAGAGGCTATAGCTCCCCCCCCCCCGATGAAAATGTCAAAAATTGTAATGGTATGGTGCTTCTAATATGACCTTGAAAAAAACGGTCGGCGCAATTTTCAAACTTCCGGCCCCCCCTATTGGAAAATCCTGGATCCGCGCCTGCTCTCTATCTCCTCCTTCTTCCCCTCTCTCTCTCTTATTCCCCCGTTCTCTCCTCTCTCTTCTCTCTCTCTCTCTCTTTCTCTCTCTCTCTCCCTTCCCTCTCACTCTCTCTCACACGTGCACACACACACACACGTACGCACGCACACACACACACACACACACACACACACACACACACACTCTCTCTCTCTCTCTCTCTTCTTTCCCCGGTTCTCCCTCTCACTCTCCCTACCCTTTCTCCCCTAATTTTCCCACTTACTCCCCCGCCCCCCTCTCTCTCTCTCTCTTTGTCCCCTTCTCCACTCCCTTCTCAATCCCTTCACCCCTCCCCATTTCTCCTGTCTCACTTTTGTGTTGATGGTTTGACGCTCCTACTCTATTAATTTTTATCTTGCTTTCTGTCTGTCTAATCCCGACCACTTAATAACCCGTGTTATGATCGTACTGTATAGAACATAAAGTAACCAGTTGCATGGATTTTCTTCTCCTCTCTCTTTAGTAATTTCGTTTAATTTTAGTCATAAGTCGTGTAATGACACCGAAACTAAGTACAATAGCGTGTATCTGTATAAGATAAGATAAATATTCCCGATATAATGAAACCCAGCCCCCTCAGAGCACAACTTTTTTTTGTGGATATTTCGCAGGCTCTTTATTTTACACATTCCAAATGACATCTCGTACATAAAGTGGACATACAGTAAGCAACTCAATTATTCCTACCTCTTGTAATTTTTTTTGTCGTAACCCAAGAATGAAAAGTAGACTGGTTGAATTGGAGCCTTTGAGGAATACTTGATGATGTAAGCTTCAAAACGTCCCATTATCAATAAACATAATTATATCGGAACAAATCAATTGTGCCCATACTTCAAAAATTACAGAGCTTGACTATACACACTAAAAAATAATGGTACAAATTTGCACCCTATAGGGTGCAGACCGCTGCTACAATAGCAGCCACCTATAGGGTGCAATTTTGCAGACTTGCACCCTTAGGGGTGCAAACGAGCACCCTTAGGAGTGCAGACCGCTTCTACAATAGCAGCCACGTATTGCAGACTTGCACCCTATAAATGATATTAAGATTGGTTTTAAAAGGAATTACCTTCAATACAAATCTGCGTACATTCATTCTCGGCGAAAAAAAACATGACTTGTAGTTTAATAGCTTTGTCTGAAACCATGATTTAATATTCCTTTTACTCAACTGCCGTCTGCTGTACCCGCACCTGCATTTGCACTGCACCCACTTGATCACTAGGTTTTACCAAGAGAGTATTGTTGCTAAATCTTCCCCCCATTTTTTCACGAGGCCGCCATCCATTTCCAGCCTAACCGCTCACGATGGCAGTCTCCTGCGTTCTTAGTTCAATGAAAAATATATACAAATATCCGTTATACTTGTTTGTATGCTTTGTATTATTGTTATTGTATAATATTATTAGATATAATTTGCTATGCACGTAATACTTATGTAAAAAGGTATAACCTTGTATTTGTTATTTGAACGCAGAAATAAAATCAATCAAACAAACAAACAAACTTGGGATGTCGTTTTTACACGCTTTCTTTACCCGTGGCAGAAAGAATTTTCCTTGCTATTCTCGAGATAGAACTCTTCTCCCCCTGTCTAGGTCCACCTTGTACCTCCTCTCGATGGTCTCTCCCCTTTTTCTGGAAAAGTTGTAGTTATATCAGGGAGGTGAATGAAAGGAGGCGAAACTCGTGTAATTTATTCAAACGCATTCGTGAGTTCTAAAGCGTAACAATGGGATGTGTAACATTCCACGTGGCTTTGTAGTTCCATTTTCCGGACCGCGCTTCCACTGCGGGGACTTTCTGAAGCCAGGCACCAGTTTTACATTTATTACAAAATATTAAATTACCGGCAAAATTTCAGTGAAAATCAAAAACTTTATATGGGGATTGTATTGGGAATAGTGCATCAAACAAATTTTCAAATTTAGTACTCCGTCCTTCCTATAATTTGTGTGCCAGAGTTGGTAAAAGAAACATTACACCCTGACAAAAACTCAATATTTTAGGATAATGCGCTAATTTGTGCTTGTTTTAATGTCCCGTTATTTAATCCATGATTTACAATCTTCATTAACATTAAGTTTGCTATTGCGTGTTTTCGCGCGTTTTTTAAAATAGTGTTTGAAGGTAAAAAAAAAAAGATGAAATTACACCAGTTTGTGTTTGCTTGTTCTACTCTTTACACATTCAACAATGGATGAGAAATCATTGAAAGGGACAGCGAACAGTTGCTGTGATACCATTTTCTGATGTAGGAATTCTAATTCCTGATATTTCATGCGCTCTTTTACCTCACCACATGGACAAGAGTTGCAGATTAGTGCAAAACTTTTCGGCGGCTTGGAGCATGGGGTCAAAGGAGAGCGGCTTGGTTCCAGTCCTTCTCTATCACGTCCCTGGTTTTATATTAAATGATTATGTGAGTACCTAAAATTGCTTTGATTCATCTTCCTCTTAGTTTACGTAAAATGTCATATTTCTTTTGATTTCTATATTAACTTCTTATTCCATCAACATGTGGAGGAAATATTCAGCTAGCATGATTAATATTGTTCTTGTCCATTTCATCTTTTTCTTTCTCTCTCTCTCTCTCTCTTCTCTCTCTCTTTCCGTTTCTCTCGTTCGGTCTTTGTATGTCTCCCCCTCCCCTGTCTTTGTTTCTCTCTTACTCTTTCTCTCTCTCTCTCTCTCTCTGTCCCTCTCTCCTCTCCTTAACTCTTCACGCCTTTTCTCTCATTTCCCCTTTTCCCTTTCTGGTTTGACAATCATTCAATCTCCCTTCTCATCCATGCTGTACAATATTTAAAGAAGTAGAGAGTGCGATGTAATCATGCTTGTCATGCTTTTTATTGAGCGATTGATTACGTCATCTAACAGTGTGTACATCCAACAACTGGGAAATCAATTTAGATTTAAAAGTTCACATGGAACGGTTTACACTAAAGATCGAAGGAGCTGTAAAAATGCCACATCACCCTGGTTGAACCAAACATTTCCCTTGATAACACCAAAGAACTTAGAGGGCTCCATGGTAGGACATTGCCAACAGAAATTAAACATAATGTTAGCCATTTTATGCAGTCTAAGTAGGGAGCCGTAAAAAGTCAAAGCTCCCTGGTCAAAGCAAAGAGAGTCTTCAAAACTAATTAGGTTTTAATATTCTTAAAGTACATTCAATTTAATAGCATCTATTATCACTTCGTCTTGATGTATTTGGAACGTTAAAAATCTTCTTAATGTAGATCTTAAAGTGGGAATTCGCGTTTGTGCAGTCAACTAGTCTACATAATTTAGAAAAAATATCTAACAGAGATTCATAAGTGTTACATAATTATTTTTCATCTTAATATCGATAAGATTATAAGGAGCTAATCGCTGTGCTTTTCTTGGCATGACGTTGTATCTATAGTTAGGCATTTTACTGGCAGTATGGACTATTCGCGTTGGTCTCAAGATAGAATGCCCCCTGCCCCTTGCTAAGGTCCGCCTTGTACCCCATCTGAGGGCAGGTGGAGCTCGTGCACGATGTCCAGGGACCGTTTTGAGGTCGTCCCAGGTCGAACCCTTCTTCGTAGCGGTGAATGAACAACTTGATGAGATGCTGGAGATAAAGTATTCGACGGCCTTGCTGTGATCACAAGTTGGTGAGATTCCTCCACAACCAGGCATTTCTTGACCGTTATTGGGATAGAAGTCCTGATGTCCAAGCTGTGAATAAAAAGTATTTTTTTAAAAATACATATCATTTGTTTCTGTTTGTCTAAGGTACATTATTCACACTTGATCTATTTTATCATCATTTTACTCTTTATCTTGAACGTCTTCATCTGCATAGTCATTTTTTTGTGTTCTGTCCATATTCTTGTTGACGACCCCCGCCTCCTATTAATGTTTATGTTTTGTATAACCGAGTCAGTACACGGTCAAAACTAATTTTCAAACATAAACCAGTAAAATAAATAAATAACACCTTCTGTATTAAAGTGACAGAACTGGATTGTTTTTTTGTTTTTTTGTTGTTTTGTTTGAGGCCGCCATCGAAGTCAAGCATCGCTTAAAATTGTGGTCTCCTGCACTTTTTCAACAGATAGTTTGGATAATGCTTTAAGTTTAAATTTATAATAATATGTTGTAGAAATATTAAGTTTCGTTATTTTATGTACATATGTAAAAAAAATTAACATTTTGACATGAAGTTATTATTGTCAGTATATTTTGTATTATACCTTGCGTTTATATGTTCTTTGTCATTCAGTTATTATATTTGGAAAATGCAGAAATAAAATAAAATCAAAAATAATACTGATTATTATTGTTTTATATATATATATCTGGTCAAAATAAAGTATAAAAGAATTCTATATCAAAAACAAGGGCGGCTCACCCTTTTCTCTCTTTCTCTCTCCAATTTTGGGCAAAAACGTCTCCCATATTAGAAAGAAAATATATATAAAAAGACCACAAACATTTAACATACAAAATGGCATACCTCATCCATTAGTCCAAGCCCGCCGCCTATCAGGATTTCACCGTCTGTGTGCATGACATCGACAAAGCGGGCGTCTGTTTTATCCAGACGACAGGACTTATCAAGATCACCAGCGAAGTCTGGACCTGCGGGATCCAATCCTATTTAAGAGAGAGAGAAAGATAGACAGATAAGAGCAGTTACACCTCTCGTTATTAACAAGTGCCAAACCTTCTCCTTCGTCTTCTTCTTCTCCTCCTTCTCTTTCTCCTCTTCCTCTTTCTTCTTCTTTAATGTACAGACCCTTTCATACATATTTACAAAATGAAACTGAAATAGGAACGTACTTTAACGATAGTGTGTTTCGATTTTTCCTATCATAGTACTATGCCTACCATTTCATGAAATAGACATAACTTGGGATAGCTGTAGTCGTATCGAATACTTCAAGACAGAATACCTCAGTTATTCAAAGTTAGAAAATGTTTTGGAATCGCTCTTTTTACATAGGAGTTTGCTGATTTAATGTCTCACTGGAAGAATTTCTACCTCAGGAAGGGGGTCAAAACAAAGATTTTCTAAAGGGGTGATGAGATTTGCCACCAAAGATACTTCCAAGGAGGAAGAAGCGATTAATCGACAGTTTACCAACCTGTTATCCGTCCTATTTTCTCTCTTGTACCAATGGTCTGTTTCTCACCTTCCCCTAAGATATATCTTTTTAATTATACACTTCCTGTGTTATGATGACAAAATCCATGGGCAATATGCATACATACATAAACATTATTTCTAAGGGGACAACAAAGAAACAAAAAGAAGCAGGGAAGCATAACAGGGTTTCTATAATGTGATGACCTGACAGAAAGGATTGAGAGGTAAGGTATACCTGTTACTCGGCCAACGGTGCCCGAACATGCCTCTCCAGCGTAACCACCGATGTGAGCGCCCAGGCTGTGACCAATGATGTGCATGGAGCCGAAGCCAGCACCGGTAGCAGCGTTGAGATCCTCAATGAGCTTAGCGATCTCCCTGCCGACCACGCGAGTATTAGCTCTGCTTTTTTGTAGTACCACTTATCGGCTCCTGTGGACCAGTCAACCATCACGACGTTAACGTCGTACTGTTAATTAAACAACGGTGATTTTTTTTTTGTGTCGCCATTTTATGTACACTATACGGTTCATCCGATTTAAGTATTGTATGTCTACATCATAAGCAAATAAACTCTTCGTTACTATCCCATGTATATACAGTCTATGAGGCTGTTCACACCGTAATGAGATAGCGCGGTCTATCGAAGCACCCCCTTTTTTCTAGCGCGCGCAAGACCGCGCTCTCTCTCGTGGACCACCCCCAAGAGGTGCTCCAGTGGCACGCCGTTTTGGCTCGCCGTGGCTCGCTGTTGGGCGGACCGAAACGACGTTGTACCTTCGAGGCTGTTCACACCGGCAGAGATAGCGCGGTCTAGCGCGCGCTAGACCGCGCGCTATCTGCGGTGTGGAAGGTACAACGTCGTTTCGGTCCGCCCAACAGCGAGCCACGGCGAGCCAACACTGGAGCACCTCTTGGGGGTGGTCCACGAGAGATAGCGCGGTCTAGCGCGCGCTAGACCGCGCTATCTCTGCCGGTGTGAACCCGAGCTACGATAGCACGCCGGATTTCATCGTTCTACACGCGGGGAATTTTATACTCATTCTATTTTGGTGCGATCTGAATCTGAATCGGTACAATAGGCCATTTTCGTAATGTAACCAAATTTAATGCATAAGTGTTTGTGAGGTGCCTCAATACAAATTATTTCATTCACCTGATAGGAACAATAGTATTTCAATAGTCAGAATGCAACTGCATATATTAAGTGTTGCTATATAGGTAGGTCAAGCCATAATGCTTGTCCAACCTGACAAAAACTAATGTATGCAGTTTGGATTCTGTCTATTGAAATACTATTATTCTTATCAGGTGAATGAAATAATTTGTATTGAGGCACTTTACAAAGACGTATGCATTAAATTTGGTTACATTACGAAAAATGGCCTATTCAGAACGTCACGCGTCATGACAACAGGACCTCTCAAAAAAGGGGGTGCAGTTAGACCGCGCTATCTCACTGCGGTGTGGATCCGGCGAATGCCAATGGGCGGACCGTGGGTCGCGCTACGATAGCGCGATCCATGGTCCGCCCACGGTCCCCCCTTGCGGTGTGAACACGCCCTTCAAAACCGCAGGGATAGCGCGGTCTAGCGCGCGCTATCTCTGCCGATGTGAACAGCCTCTATGATCTTGAATATCTACTACGCATTTTCGGTAAAGGCCACGAGTAATATTTGGCTGAGCAAAACGACATAATAATGTCAATTTGTAATCAGTCTAATTAAGAAAATATTGGAAGAAAAACACATCATTGCAACCGTTTTAGTATTGATAGAAAAACATAACTGTTGACTTAGATTGCCTTAAAACTTGAGTTTTATAATAAATCAATATCAAGAGCAAAGGTGCCCACTGTTTGTGATATTTTTTCCCAAGATTATGGATGGACTGATTGATTGATTCATATATTTATTCATACTTGGTAAAAAGACCAAACAGCATTAAGACTGGTTTCCATTATAGGGTAATGTATTAAACAATTTGAAGACCAGTGACTTGATAACATTGCAATCTGATAAACTGAAAATCTGACAAATTGGACTAGATAATGACTATGTAAAATACATAAAATAAATATGAACGTATATAGTAGTAAGGCTGTGACCTTGTTCATAAAAGTTGTAACTATATACAAACAATACTTGAACATCTTAGTCATGATAGCTCCGATGGTTGGGATAAATTAAATGTGTACATTAATGACTAAATTCCTTAAAGATATATTTTGTTCTTACGGTGTCAATAAGTGTGTTCTTCATGTCGATCCAGCTATCTCCAGTCATACTATCAGTCCAACCGTGGACGATGAGTTTGGTATCTCGACTCGCTCTGAACCTGGATGCGGTGATCGAAGCGAGGTCATTGCGGTTCAGTGAATCACCGTTCCCTCGGTTCTGTCGAGTATAGACCTTGAAACTGGTCTTGATTTCGGCTGGTGTGTTTGCTTTCCGATCATGGCATTTCAACGACGTATCGAAGCAGCCGAGATCGTCGTAACAGAAATCACACGATACTGACGACGAATGAGAAGAAGACAAACAATGAACCAGGTTATATTAGATATAACATTAACAAGTTGTGCTGTGGTTATAATGATGATTAATTAAGAAAAAAAAACTGAGATGACCGCCACACGGTTTATTCTTCTTGTGTCTGAATTTTCACGCCAATTTTGATGTATTTTATTGGTGCTATTTCAATTATTGAATAATTAGTTCCCATGTCGTACATCTATTACCTGCCTATCATCTTTGGCTATAATACAAATATCTAACTTCTAATTGCTAACTTAATGATTTTTTTAAAAAAAATCAAAAAAAAAAAAATCAAATCAATACCGTTTTCAGATCCAAACAAGTCAGATTTCAAATGAGATGCAAATTACCATGCAAAACGTTGTACGTGAAGATAATAATCACACCATTTTGAAAAAAACATTATGTTTTGAAAGAAACAAAAAAATATGCAAATATCTATACCTACTAAAAAAAGAAACGAGGACGATAATTACCCGATAATTGAAGAAAGTTTAAAGCTGTTGTTGGTATTTATGGCGTTTTCCATCGTCGTGGATGATTTCCGCCATAGCGTCGATCGAATTCTTTTTATTACAAAATGACAATTTTTTTCTTTTTCGTTATGAATATTTAAAGTGTTATTTTTTCAATAAAACTTTCAAATCAAACAGCCAATTTTATTTTGATTCAATTAGAAGCAACGATACCTGCTAGAAGAAGACATGCGAAGACCAGTAGCTGGACTAAAGTTGCCATGGTACTTGAGAACGTCGGTCCGAGTTTTCAACGATCTGCTTCAAAAGTCCTGTCGGATAGGAAATATACTCACCAGCAAAAATATTCCCCTTTTTATAAAGAAATTTGTAAGTCACTTACAGCTGGATATTAATATTAATAATTGTTCCGGAACTTCTAATGGTCCCAAAACAAGCTTGGGGGTAATTACGATAATTTTACGACCTGATAAGTAAACGGTAAAGAAATATAAGAGAAAAGAGTTTTGATTGGTGTCACAGAGCTAGCTTTATACGTTAACGGGCTATCCAATCTTTGTAATGATTTAATATGTATAAAAGCAGGACAATGAGTGACACATGATGACGCAAGTTTGAATAAAATCGGTCCAATTGTTAGAGAGTTATGAATGTTTGAAATATGAGATCACTATAGCTATTCGAAATGGGCAATTTTGTGAGTGGATTATGACGTAGACATGGACAAACTCTCCCGTTTGCCATGTACAAAAATATCATTAATTTCTCTATTTCTCGTAAGTGCCTCATTTCTTGGGGCACTCAAAGTATGATCAAAGTATACTTTGGATAGTATATCATTATAGGTCAACATTGTGGTCTAATTTGAGTATTTTTGTGTGTTGAAACAAATTGGAAAGTTCTCCGCTACTACATCATAGTCATATTACCTATTTAGACAATTTGAAGTTGCCATACCGATACGTGTAGTAATAACAACTTCCGAAATTCATAACTTTCCAATTTTTGTTCCAACTTTCACCAGGCTGCTCCTCTGATTTGCTGCCTCTTTTAGGTTTATTAATCTTGGCTGTTTGTAAATAATCTCTACCCCACCCCCTCTCTCCCTCTCTCTCTCTCTCCCTCTCTCCCCCCACTCTCTCTCTCTCTCTCTTTCTCTCTCTCTCTGTTGTTTGTGGTCTTGGTACAGTATGTGGCAGTTCCGTTGCGTCACCCCAGTCTATATGGTGGCATTGGCGTCAACATAAATCGACGGCTGTTGATCAATAACAAAAAATGATATCCGATTATTTAAATAATTTTTGGGACCACTGAAATGTAATGCCTCTAATACCAAGAATGGTAGTTTTGTAACTGAAATCAATGATTCATGATTATCGAAACTTTCGAGACATTAAGGAAAATGCCAACTGAATTGTTTTCTATTGCGCTGGATATATAGTTCATAACTTAATGAAAGCCAAAGAATTTTAGTATTTTTCCTATATATAGATCAAAATTATGATGAGTACAAAATATTATTTTAACAATATCATCAGTCAGAAGTCTGAAAACAAGTTTTTTCTAAAATTCTGGAAGAGGTTGGCAGGATAGATTTTTAGTATCGGTCCGTAATTGTTCGTTACCCTTGTGTTTATTTTATAGGGACGACTTAAGCACTATTTTCCCGATATTATTAAGACCAGAAATAAAGTAAAGACCGCTCCCGTCGGGTCAGTACACCATATAATTTGAATGTTTTACCAAAGAAATCATTCCAGTCAGCATAATATGTCAAAGTTAAGTTGGCGCAAAGTCGTATTCTTGGAAAAATATATAATACGAATATTAGCATAAAAATACAATTATGGGAATCAAATACTATATTGCACGAAGTATAGTTAATGCTCTTTTTGTAATATTGTCGTTGTTGTTGTTTGTATCTTGTATTTTTCACTTCAACGAATCTTTTAAATATGTGATTCTCATGATTTATTTTAATAAAATATACAACAACAATAATTGGTGTATGTATCTTTTTGTTTGTCACGAGCCGGAGATTTTGGGAACATAAATGCGATCTCTCCGTTCCCGATGTGGGGGGGGGGGGATTTACTCCCAGCCCTCCTTTCTCTGGCTCTTACCCTTCCCCTCTTTCTCCTCTCTTTCATCCCCCGTTTCTTTTGTTTCCTTTTTGTTTCTTTTTTTTCCTTTCTCATTTTCTTTCTTTTCTTTTCTTTTTTTTTCTTTCCTTTCTTTCCTCTTTTTCATCTTTACCTTTTGTCTCTTTCTTTCTTCTTCTCTTCTCTTTCTTTTCCTTTCTTTCTTTTTTTCCTTTTCTTTTTCCTTTTCTTTCCCTTTCCCTCTCGTTTTCCCCTTCCCCTTTCCCCGACGGCAGCGCAATTTTAACGACAGTATCATATTGCTCCGGCTGTCTCATTTTCGCCAGCACATACGTAGCTCGTTCCCGTATATAGCAGACGACAATCGGCGGATCAGACGACACTTGATAGTGATTTGGTATGTTTGATTGCTTTGCTTATTATAAAATACAAGAATCTTTTCCATATCTTTAAACTATCATTGATCAGTAGTAAAATAACCTACCAAACTAAATAATACAAGAAATACTTGACTGAAAGTAGGGGAGTTTGATGTGGTGCACAATTGCACCCCTCTGTTAATAATCGAATATTCCATGGTGTTCATGAATATTCATTTTTTTGCTTACCTCGGCTGAATATTTGCCTATACTAAATGGACAAATACGGTGGGGGGGGGGGGGGGGGGGGGGTTGGATGAAACAAAAATAATGAGCAAATCAGATCTGATTTATGATAGTTCATGCTTCGCATGCTTCGTGTGCTTGACTTATAACCTTACAATCGCGTGGTAAATTGAGTCCAAATTTGACTTGTTGTACATTTGTTATATAGGCAATGGCGAGCTTGCGACCTATTTTGAACGAACTACGGTAGGTGAACTTTCAAAAGTCAATGGGACATGAGGGTTCCAATGAAAGAGCTAGTGATAACGTACGTCGGGGTGGACGTGCTTTTCGTTTAAACAAAAAAAAATTGAATTTGTAACGATTTTTGGGGGGTAAAAGTCCATAGGCTAACGTACATGTTAGGCTGCTGGGCTATGCCGATAGGGGGCGTTGTCAAATGAGACTAAACGGAGCAAATATGCCTGACAAGTGAGGGGGGGGGGGGTGTTGCACCCCACACCCCCATTTAGCGACGCCCCTGTCTGATCGTCCTCTTCGTCTCTGTCTGTTTGTCTCCCTTTCTAGCTCCCACTGTTTTTTGGCTTTACCAATCTCTCTATATACATTGTACATGTATATGCCCTTTTGACTCTCTCTCTCTTTCTTTCAAATTTTGATCTCATGTTTTCTTTCCCGCTCTTATAATTTCTCTCTTTCTTTCTTTCTTTCTTTCTCTCTCTGTCTGTCTGTCTATGTCTTTTTCTCTCTGTCTCTCTTTCTGTCTCTCTCTGTATCCATCTCTCCCACTCCCCCTCACCCTCTCTCTCTCTGTATCCCTCCTCCCCTCTCTTTCTGTATCTCTCTCTCCCGCTCTTAGCTCTCTCTCTCTCTCTCTCTCCCTCTCTCCTATCGTTAACTCTTCTCGCCTTTTCTCTCATTTCCTTTTCAATGACAAGCATTCAATCTCCCTTCTCATCCATGCTGTACAATATTTAAAGAAGTAGAGAGTGCGATGTAATCATGCTTGTCATGCTTTTTATTGAACGATTGCTTACGTCATCTAACATTGTGTACATCCAACAACTGGGAAATCAGTTTAGATTTAAAAGTTCACATGGAACGGTTTACACTCAAGAACCAAGGAGCTGTACAACTGCCTCAGCACCCTATAGTTGAACCAAGCAATTACCTGGATAACACCAAAGAACTTAGAGAGCTCCAAATGAAACATAATGTTAGCCTTTTTATGCAGTCTAAGAAGGGAGCTGTAAAAGGTCAAAGCTTCCTGGTCTAAGCAACAACATTCTTACAAACTAAGCATGTTTTAAAATAATTATTTCCATTAGCAGGCCGAAAAAATGAAAAAAGTTAGATTCCAACGGCATTTGAAAGACAATACTAACTTAGAACTTCCCTTAAAACGAAAGGGCTTGGAAATAAGTTTAAGTGGAAAAATAACGACCAATAGTTGTCGAATCGACTTAAGTGATTGCAATCACCTAAGTTATAGACTGATTTTCAGACCCTTTTACCAAAATGGTTGTACGTTTTGTGTTGCACAAAAATTCAATCAGTTTGAATTTGGCCATTACAAGTAGTGGGTTATTGATGTAGACACATGCTCATGTACCTGGTACAGCTCATTTTATATTATGTTATTACCAAAGAAAAGAGATATCAGACAGTCACTCATAGTGTCTGACAATGAAATCTAAAAGGTAAAAGAGTTTCCTTGTATAAATTGAATACTAGGACACTGCTTATGTTTAAATCCCTAAGAGATTCATAAATGTTACATATTTTTCATTTTAATCTCAATACGATTACAAGGAGTTAATCGCTGTGCTTTTTATGGCATGACGTTGTACCATAGTTACGCATTTTACTGGCAGTAAGGACTATCCGCGTTGGTCTCAAGATAGAATGCCCCCTGCCCCTTGCTAAGGTCCGCCTTGTACCCCATCTGAGGGCAGGTGGAGCTCGTGCACGATGTCCAGAGACCATCGTCGAGGTCGTCCCAGGTCGAACCTTTCTTCGTAGCGGTGAATGAACACGTTGATGAGATGCTCTCGATAAAGTATTCGACGGCCTTGAGGTGATCACAAGTTGGTGAAATTCCTTCACAACCAGGCATTTCTTGCCCGTTATTGGGATAGAAGTCCTGATGTCCAAGCTGTGATTAAAAATGATTATAAAATAAAATACATATATAATTTGTTTCTTTTTGTTTAAAGCCCCACTGTACTACTTGTAGGTGCTTGCTCCCTCTATATAGAAAACAATGCATAAACGGTGACCATTGGTCCCCCATGATCCTCTTTTTCTGTCTGTGACCACCCTAGGTGGTCTAATCCTTCCTGGCCAAACTAGTACAGATGGGCTTCAATTTTTTCATCTTCTTACTCTATAACTTAGAGTCAATTCAATTCAATTCAATTCTTTTTATTCATCCAAATTCACAGGAATACATGGAAATTTGTTTTTGTCACACATTGTAAAAATACATAAGATATATATGAAAAACTATATCGTTGTAATTATAATCACAGACGAACCATCAAAATAAAAGATAGTCAACATAGCAGTATTCTTATTAATACACATTGAAAATGATAAAAAGGAATAGAACATCGGTGTCATTGTTTGTGTTCTGTTAATATCCTTGCTGACGACCCCCGTTTTGTTTAACCGATTCAGTACACGGTCAAAAAAAAAAAAATTCAAACACAAACCAGTAGAAGAAATAAATAATGTTTTTTGCAGGTGACAGAACTGAAATTTTTGCAGGGTAATACTGATTATGATTTGTCTATATCTGGTCAAAATAAGGTATAAGGGAATTCTAGATAAATAACAATGGCGACCCAGTTCTCTATTTTTCTCTCTTCTCATCCTCTAACACACACACACACACACCAACAGACACACCAACACGAACACACACACACACACGCACACACACACACACACACGCATATTTCTCTCTCTCTCTCACACACACGCACACACGCACACACACACACACACACATTCTCTCTCCCTCTCTCTCCGATTTTTGGTCATTGTCATAACATATTGAAAACACGTCTCAAAGATAATATATATATATATATATATATATATATATATATATATATATATATAAAGACCACAAACATTTAACATACAAAATGACATACCTCATCCATTAGTCCAAGCCCGCCGAGTATCAGGATTTCACCGTCTGTGTGCATGACATCGACAAAGTTGGCGTCTGTGTTATCCAGACGACAGGATTTGTCAAGATCACCAGCGAATTCTGGACCTGCGGGATCCAGTCCTATTTAGGTAGAGAAAGGAGAGAGAGAGAGAGAGAGAGGGAGATAAAGAGAGAGAGAGAGAGAGAGATACATACAGAGACAGGAATATAGACAGGGAGAGAGAGAAAGAGAGAGCGAGAGAGAGAGAGAGAGAGAGAGAGAGACAGGCAGACAGTCACAGAGAGAAAGTGAAATAATATTAAAAAACTTTTGTTTTAAGAAAACAAGTTCATACCTTCTTTTTCTTCTTCTTTAATGTACAGACCCCTCTTCCACATAATTACATAATGAAACTGAAATGTGTTTCGATCCTCCCTATCATAATTGTTGCATACATATCATGGAATGATAGACGATGACGGAAAACTTTAGTTATTCAAGATTTAAAATCTGTTTACATAGGAGTTTGCTTTTTAATGTCCCACTAATACGTGATGATACAAAATATGCCGGGAAACCGCCTACTAATTGATTTATTTGATAAATTATCGTATTCACCCGGCCTGGATAGATATCGAGAATGCACTTTAACATTGAACATTTGGGCATATATTTCTGCTGTTTTTGCGAATTTAGGTTGAAGTATTACCATCTAAACCTCTGAAGGCAATATTTAACAATATTGAATGGATATTTTGCACCCAAAACCCTTAAACCGCAATTTTACCACTACCGGTCTACATCTTTAAGATAGTGATGACCTGACAAAAATGATTGATATAAAACATATACCTGATACTCGGCCAATGGTGCCCGTGCATGCCTCTCCGGCGTAACCACCGATGTGAGCGCCCCAGGCTGTGACCAATGATGTGCATGGAGCCGAAGGTAGCACCCGTAGCTGCGTTGAGAGCCTCAATGAGCTTAGCGATCTCCCTGCCGACCACGCGAGTATTAGCTCTGCTCTTCGTGTAGAACATTTTGGCACCGTCGGACCAGTCAACCATCACGACGTTGATGTCGTACTGTTAATTAAATAACGTTGATTTTTTTTTCTTCATTTTTATGTACGTTATACACTTCATCCGATGAAGTATTGTCTGCCTATATTGTCTGTCTAAGCAAAGAAACTCTTTGTTATTATCCCATGTATACTGTCAATGATCTTTAATGATTACGACGTATTTTCGGTAAAGGCAATGAGTAATATTTGGCTGAGTAAAACAACATAATAGGGTAACTTTGACATCAGTCTAATTAAGAAAATACTAGAAGAAAAAACACATTATTTCAACCGTTTTAGTATTGTCACAAATACTAAGCTTAAGAATAAACCAGCATCAAGGGCAAAGGTGCCCACTGTTTGTGATATTTATTTGCCAAGATTATGGATGGACTGATTATTGGATTCATATGTTTATTCGTACTTGGTGAAAAGCCCAAACAGCATTAAGACTGGTGTCACTTAGTGGCAATGTATTAAACCATTATGAAGACCAGTGACTGTCTTAAACAGCATATTACTTAGCGCTATATGATAGCGGAATATTATTATAAACATTGCAAATCTGATTAGACTACAGTCGTGAAGTATCATTTATGTAAAACGAGTGGGCTCTGATCTTTTCTATTACAGTTTTAACTATACAAACAACAAACAAAAAATCAAATTCATGAAAGTTGCGAGACAAGAGTTGGGATAATATGGATAATAATAATATTATTGGATATTTATATAGCGCATATATCCACCTGCAAGGTGTTCAAGGCGCTCCATAGTAACTCAATTCTGAAAATGATATGTTGTTCTTACGTTATCAAGTAGGGCATCCCTCATGTCGATCCAGCTATCTCCAGTCATACTATCAGTCCAACCGTGGACGATGAGTTTGGTATCGAGACTCGACTCGAAATTCGATGAAGTGATCGTAGCGTCGTCCGTACGATCCAGGACATCGCCTGAGTATCTATTCTGTCTGGTATAGAGCTTGAAAGTGGTTCCTATGTCGGCAGGAGAGCTAGGGTTTCTCCAATGGCACGCCATCGAAGTGTCGAAACATCCAAGATCATCGTAACAAACACTACATGAAACTGATCATCATCATTGAGAAAGAGAAACAAAATTATACAAATCGTTGATTGATGTGTTCCGATTTCGGCTGGGGTGTTTGCTTTCCGATCATGGCATGAAAACGACGTCTCGAAGCAGCCGAGATCGTCGTAACATAATTCACATGATACTGACGTTGAATGCGACGAAAAAAACAATGAACCATGGTGTGCTATTTGTAATTTCTTGGATTATACACTGTTGGTCATAATGGTGGAATAATTATTTTTACCCCAATTTATTGAATGATTTTGACAATGATTTATTCCTAATAGATCTAGATAATAGTATACATTCTCAGATTTTATTGAATGACAATTGGGGAGAGTTTGTTTTGCGTGACTGCTAAAACATATGTGTGCTGCTATGCTAATCAACTAGGGACCTACGTCCTTAAGTCATAACTGACAGTAATGGAGATTAATACCTCATACAAGGGCACTAATATAGCACATCGACACGGTGTTGATCCTGGGGGCTCATAGTTACGAGGCCATTGCTTAGCCAATGAATCATGACTGTACGCAGCGGGCGCTAGGGTACGTCGACGCCCCCACAAAAACAAAAAAGAGAGAAAATGCAATAAATTTTCAATAATTCATTGCATTTCCCCCCAGTCCCCAGCAGGAAAAAAACCTTTGTAGGGCCATGCATTATGGTTCAAGGCATGCCCCCATAGAAGATTTTTTTTTATGTTGGGGGTCGGGGCAAAATGCAATGAAAAAAAAAATTGATTTTGATAATTAGAAGCAACGATACCTGCTAGAAGAAGACATGCGAAGACCAGTAGCTGGACTAAAGTTGCCATGATACTTGAGGACGTCGGTCCGACTTTTCAACGATCTGCTTCAAAAGTCCTCTCGGATAGGAAGTATACTCACCAGCAAAAATATCCCCTTTTTATAAAGAAATTTGTAAGTCATTTACAGCTGGATATTAATAATTTATTTCGGCACTTGGCTTTAATGGTCCTAAAACAAGCTATGGGGTAATTACGATAATGTTTACGACCTGATAAGTAAACTGTAAAGAAATAAAGAGAAAAGAGTTTTAATTGGTGCCAGAGAGCTAGCATTATACGTTAAAGGGCTATCCAATCTGTGTTATGATTTAATTTGTATGAAAGCACTAAAAACAGAAAAAATGAGAGATAGGATGACGAAAGTTTGAAAAGTAAATCGGTGATAATAAAAGAGTGCCTATTTGTTGGGACACTACTCAAAGTATACTTTGGATAGTATATCATTATAGGACATCTAAAAAGAAGAAAGGCTTTCCTGCATGGTGATGTAATTTTAGTCATTTTGTTTTGGAACAAAGTGGAAAATTGTCCGCCATTACATCACAGTGACAATTTCTATTGAGCCAATTCGAAGTTGCCATACCGATACGTGTAGTGATGGCAACTTCCGGAAATTCATAATTTTCTTATTTTTGTTCAAATATTCACCAGCCTGCTTCTCTGATATTTTTCTTTTTAAAAATAGTTTTCTTGGTTGTTTCCCTTTAAAGTTATTTGCAAAAATATCACCCTTCTCTCTCTCTCTCCCTCCCTCTCTATCTCTCTCTCTCTCCTTCTTTCCCTCTCTGTTGTTTGTTGTCTTGGGTAAAGTATGTCGAAGTTCGTTGCACTTAAAAGTAATGCTTCTAATACCATAGAATAAGAGTTTTTGTAAGAGAAATGAACGAATCACATTATATAAAGCTTTCGAGAAATCAAGGAAAATACCAACTGAGTTTATTTTCTTTTGCACTAGATACATTATTTATAACTAAACAAATAAAGCCAAGGAAGTTTAGTATATTGTTCCTAGATCCTAATTATGCAGAGTACAACATATTGTTTTTAATCAGTAAGATTTTTTTCCTAACATTCTGGAAAAGGTTGGCAAGATAAAAATCGGTCGTTATTTTATCAAATATTCTTTACTCTTGCTTTTATTATAAAGGGACGACTTAATGACTATTTTATTGCTCTGATATTTGACCATCATTTCGGTACATCGCATAATTCGAATGGTTTACCAAAATCATTCCAGTGAGCAAAATTTGTCAAATTGAATGTTGACGCAAAACTGTATTCTTGGAAATTTAGAATACGAATTTAGCCTAAAAATACAAAATATTTGAACTAAACATTTTAATAATTCTAAGCGGGCACGAAATTATGCTTATTGCACGAAGTTTGGTTTATACGTTAGGACCCAGTTGGCTCTTCCAAGAGGCTAGGGGCGGTATTCTCAAAGCCATTATTTCTGTAAGCTCACGCACGCCAGCTATTCCCCCCACTCCTGACTCGCTATCTCCGCTATCTAAAATTGTTTTAATCTAAAAACATGTGTTTTTTATTGGTTCCTGACCCAGCTACGCCATTTCGTCTCAACATGTTGATACCCAGGCGCGTACGCAGGGGGGGGGGGGGGGGGGGGGGGGGTTCAACCCCCTTAAGTTTTTTTTAAGTGTATGTTTTGTATATATTTTTTGTGAAACCCCCCCGTTTTGATTTTGTTTTTGTTTTTGTTTTTGTTATAAAAAATAAATAAAAAAATTATGCCAATGGCTGACCTAAAAAAGGTGACCTTACCCCCCCCCCACGAAACAATATGTCAATTTTTCAAATTTCGAGACCCCCCCCCCCCCCCCCCCCCCACTGAGCGAATTTTCGGCTGGCTGAGTCGTAGCGATTTTGTTGGGACTCCCCCCCCCAAAAAAAAAGTGTCCGCTTACCCCCGCCCGCCCCCCCCCCCATGAGCGACTTTTCGGCCGGCGCGATTTTCAATTTTCGGAAGCAAATTTTGGGCCAAATTTAACCCCCCCCCCCTTGAAAAAATCCTGGGTACGCCACTGTTGGTACCTATATAAAGATCAATATCTACTCGTTCGAGAGATGTAAATTTTTTGTTGACGAAAAAGTAATTTAATGGTGAAAATTAGCACTTAATTGCCAACAAAAGGAATCTCTATTAGCCAATATCCGAACCTAAATGTCATTTCCAATCACCTCACCGACATAATTTTCATACATTGCCCAAAAAACTTTAAAATCTCATCTTTTAAGTGAGACCAAAGTCATGCAAAATGAGCGATTCTAAGAATCAAAATTAAAGATCTAAACAGCCCCATGGATCGCTTATTACGTATGCACGCACCATTTTGTTTTAAATGAATAAAAATTAATAAATGCACGCGAATTATCACGTACTGTGGATTGACAGAACCTGTTTAGAAAGGCTATACTTCTAGATGTTTCCATTGGATGGCCTCAACGCACAGGTTCGACGTATAGCTGTCAAAATCCAACACTGAGAGCAAGAAAGACATTTAAAGAGGTGTTAACACCCTTGACCATCTGAATAAATGGTATACAAAAGGAGAATTTGCAGGAATGGATTAGCCAGGGAGTCTTGACTTCTTATCCGAGGTAGTCTAAGAGGGTTCCCTTTGCCACGAAGCAAAATAAAAGCACAAAAACAAATATTTGCTACCTACTCTAGAAATGTTCTTGGAAAAGTATGGGAGTATGGGCCTTCACAGAAAACGAGGTTAGACGATAGAGCGCTTTCGCAAACACGACGGAATGTAAAGACGAGGGTAACCTAGCGAAACAATCAATCTGCGCATGCACGAAACAAAATTTTCTCAGTCTGGTTGATTTTCACGACAGTCCGTCGGCCATACTAGCGTTTGTTCCCTAGACACGACGAAAGAGCTGTATCGCCATACAATTCCGATTTTCGGAATGTAACCAAATTTAATGCATAAGTCTGTGTGAAGTGCTTCAATACAAATTATTTTATTCACCTGATAAGAATAATAGTATTTCAATAGACAGAATTCCAACTGCATACATTAATTGATATCGGTTGGGGTCATTCTCCCTTGTTCTCTGCTTCCGTCGTGTTTGCGAAAGCGCTCTAGTATTGATGCCAAACGAACGTCCGACGTAGCCTACAAACAATATTTCGTAAGGGATTATAACCAATCGCTTTGTTTTCTGACTTTGATACCTTATCTAACACCGTCATAATGAACGTCATTGGCTGCTTTATCTTGGGCAGATTAATATTAACTAATTATAGATGACCATAAACATTTATATAAAGGTGGTCGATTTTGTAAATCGGACGTTTTCGACTGCAGTATTACAAGAGATCGCTGAAGTTTGGATTATCAATTTCTAGTATCATGGAATCCCTCGTTCATATACTGGTTTTCGCATGTTTTATAGCAGCAGGTAAATTATTTTTGTAAAGTATAAACTTCTATTTGTATGTGTTTGTGTAAGTGCGTGTGATGTGATTCAATTTGGTAATGATAAAAACTTGTCATTTACTCTCACCAGATACACAGTTGCCCATCACGTTGGAATAATTTGACTTTGCATCTTCTCACGACATGATTGTAACAATATGAATTATTCATAAATCACAAAGTTTGCATCATCTTAGAACTTTATCGATTAATCGAAAGTTTTATAGAGATTGATTGATCAATAAAGTTCTGACATACTTTGTCTATTAAGAATAATTCATACCGCTATATGTAATGTCATGACAAGAGTTACAGAAAAATTATTCCAACTTTATTGGCAAGAGTGTATGATATATTATTGTCACCATGTTGGCAAAGATCTTATAGGCCTATTTCAACGTTGTACCTTTCTCATTTGAGGACACTCGTTTATTATCGACTCGATTTTTGCACTCTCGCAAACAATGCCTCATGTTCATCCAAGCGTGAACACATACCACACAAAAGTGATACCAAATGATTGGGGATGAAACACTCTTTCATGAGATGTATAATAATTTACTGTTCATAGATAATTTTTTTAATAATTTGCAATTTTCTAGGTGTAAACTTTTGTTTGACTCACACGGTAGTTTGTTTTCTTTAAATTAAGAGACAGTTTATTAGTTCTAAATCATTTTGATAATTTTGGTAATTCAGTGTTAATATTTCTTAAAAGGATCTGAAACTCTGAATTGGAACAAAATGCATTTGTGTCATCAGCGAATAAAATTTACTGTAGTGCATTTGATGAATTATAAATATCATTTACATATATCAAAAATAACAAAGGGCCGAGGATTGACCCTTGTGGAACTCCACACGTTATAGATAATAATTCTGACTCATTTGAATCATAACATAGATATTGGTTTTTATTTGCTAAATAATTTTTTAAACCATTGTATAGCAACACCCCTCAATCCATAATATTCCAATTTACATATAAGTGTTGTATGGTCAAGAGTGTCAAATGCCTTGCTCAGATCCATGAATACTCCAATAACATGCTTATGATCTGCTAAGGCGTTTGACACTCTATCAAATAATTGTAACAATACTAAGTCATTTGAATGAACTTTTCTAAAACCATATTGATTTTCATACAACATTTCATTTTTTGTTAGAAAATCATACAGTCTATTATAAATCAGTCTTTCTAAGACTTTAGAAATACTTGGTAAGATAGAAACAGGTCGGTAATTTGAATCTAGATAAGAGTCGTCTTTTTTGTATATTGGAATTACTTTTGCTATTTTCAGTGAGTCCGGAAAGATTCCTATTGTAAGTAATACATTACAAATATGTACTAGAGGCGTTACAATACTTCCTGCTATTTGTTTTAAAAAGTGCGTACTCATCTCAATATGACTACAAGAATAACTTAATTTCAATGAATTGACAATATTCCAAAATTCAACACAGTTTGTAGGCATAAAGAAAAACGATTTATCACATGGATTTGAAAGGTATTGTAAATGATCTGAACCATTGGAATTTATTTTAGATGCATGAATAGGGCCTACATTTACGAAATACTTATTAAAACAATCTGCTATAATTATCTTAAGAGTCTGAAATTGTCTGACCATCTTTGTTAATATTATTTTTTGACTTAGTCTTTTGCTTTCAAAGAGATTTTTATGACTTTCCAGGTAGATGCCATATTGCCGTTAGCATTTTTAAATTCTTTTACACAGTACATATTACGAGATAGTCTAATTATTGTTTGTTAATTTATTCCTATAAAATTTATATTCGTATTTATTCTCGTTACTTGGATGTCGGACACTACGTTTGTACAATATATTTCGTTTCTTAATCGAACGAAAAATTCCCTTTCTTATCCATGGATTTTAAATAATAACAATAATAATATGAACAATTTATATAGCGCTTGTGACAAAAGTTTCAAAGCGCTGTACATGTACACAAATCAAAATTACTTTAAAAAAAAAGAGGATTAATATTACGAATGGAATTAACATTACTCAAATTACCAAGAAAACAAAATATTATTAACATAACTTAACAAATTAAAATTACTTATTTTGTGGTTTTCTTTTATTTATAATTTGTTTCGTCTTTGTAATGCATCTATCAAAGTTGGCTGAAAATATATTCTTAAATAGTCCATATGCAGTATCAGTTTCACTACAAGATACTAAATTATTCCATGTTTCCATCATTAAATCATTATTTAAAGCTTATCTGCCATAGTTTACAGGAGGGATTAGACCGCCCTGCAAGGTCACTGGACAGGTGGTTATCTCATCAACTCAGCTCTCAGTTAACATAAGAAAAAGAGGATCATGGGGGACCAATGGTCACCGATTAGGCATTGTTTGTTATATAGAGGGCGCAAGTAGCTACAAGTAGTGCAGTGGGCCTTTAAAGATAATATATTTTCTGTTTTAAATTTACGAGACATTCATATTTCCTTTTGTTTTGTACGAGACATGAGATCATTATTACAAATAAGAAATACAGGAATGTGATCAGATATTTTACTGTTTACTAGACCAGCATTCATATCTTCAGTATAAACAACATTCGTAAAAATATTGATGTGTTCTACGTAATTCGTGTATGTTTATCAATGGCTCCAATGAAAGAATTCGCTTGTAAAGTATTCACAAAAGTATTATAATAATTATTATCCGAGTTCAACAGGTCTATATTAAAATAACCCATCAAGTATACATCTTTATTTTCATGATTTATCCGTTCTAATAAAATGTTTAAATCTTCCAAAATATATCAACGCTCGTATTTGGAGGCCGATAGACCGTACAAACAATAACATTTTTTTTTTTATTATGCAAGTTAATTTCTACACTTTTTGAGTCAATGAAATAATTGTTGAAGGTAAGATCTGGTCTTGTTTTATACGACAACAAATTAGATATATACATTGCAACTCCACCACCTCTACCAGATTGTCTATCAGAGCGTATCAGTGAATAATCATTGATATTATAGGTGGTGAGTTGTCACTAAACCAAGTTTCAGTAACACCTATTACTGAAAAGTGTATAGTAAGAGAAGTCACGACTACGATCATTCGTATGAAATAGGCTGAATGACTATTTATGATTCATAACATTTTAATTAAATTCATGAGGAAGGTAATATTTACAGGCTATGGCATCGTGTATACTTGGGTTTATCTCTTCATCATCAACCATCGTTATATAATATTGTACCTATGTCGTCCGTGACCTGACAAGTATCATGCAATAGTGAGATTATTATTACCAACAAAGGAGGGGATAGAAAAAGGAAGTCAAAGAGGGTGTACCAGCTGAGGTACATGGGTACATTATAATACAACTTATAAGTGAAATAACAGTATTTCACTTCAATCAACGATTTGTATAATTTTGTTTCTCTTTCTCAATGATGATGATCAGTTTCATGTAGTGTTTGTTACGATGATCTTGGATGTTTCGCCACTTCGATGGAGTGCCATTGGAGAAACCCTAGCTCTCCTGCCGACATAGGAACCACTTTCAAGCTCTATACCAGACAGAATAGATACTCAGGCGATGTCCTCGATCGTACGGACGACGCTACGATCACTTCATCGAATTTCGGGTCGAGTCGAGATACCAAACTCATCGTCCACGGCTGGACTGATAGTATGAGAGGAAGTAGCTGGATCAACATGAGGGATGCCCTACTTGATAACGTAAGAAATGACGGACAACAAAAGCTATTAATCGAGATATCGAAAGAGATAGTTTTCCTGAGGGAAAATAAGTTATCGTGATTATTAATCTATTGATCACATCACATCACAATGATTATATACCGTTTTGTAAAGCGTATTTTGCGTTATGCTACAGCAGTGAAAACTATTCAGTGCACAATAATATTGAATTTAAGGAATAATTTATAACCGGGTAGCCGCCACGGAGATCTAGACCTGGGTCGAGAGTAGCAAATGGAGCTTAACTTAAGAGCTCGAGATCTTCCTTTATACCCATAGAATAACAGGCCAAATGATAACAGCTACAGTCGCATGGTCATATTAAAGTTCCCAATAATGACGAACTAAAAATCTACAAAGTTAATCATTGTCGACGTGATAGAAGGAAAACCCTTTGTATGTTGATGCGTCCATTTGATTTTCAGTACGACGTCAACGTCGTGATGGTTGACTGGTCGGACGGTGCTTTGATGGGGTACACTCGGAGTAGAGCTAACACTCGCGTGGTCGGCAGGGAGATCGCTAAGCTCATTGAGGCTCTCAACGCTGCTACCGGTGCTACCTTCGGCTCCATGCACATCATTGGTCACAGCCTGGGCGCTCACATCGGTGGTTACGCTGGAGAGGCATGCTCGGGCACCATTGGTCGAGTATCAGGTATATACCTTACTTCTCAATCCTTTCTGTCACGTCATCACATTATAGAACCCCTGTTATGCAGAGAGATATATATATTTTTTTTTATATGATTCGATTTATTTTTCCACTCAAATTTCCACAAATTAAAATGGCATATATACCACACAGCATTACAATATATAATAGATCAAATGAATGATGCAAGTAGCGAAATACTGTATTTAAAAGTATGTACGTAATAAAAAAGTTTTACAGAATACATTTAAGTTTGAGAATAAGACAAAATATTTTATATTGCTTGTTTCAGGCGCGTACGCCCCCCTTTGGTATTGTTATGTGTATGAACCCCCCTAAAAAAAAAAAAAAAAACCCACCCCCCTTTTTTTTTTAATAATAAAAAATAAAAAATAAATAAAAAAATATTCCCATGGCTGACCTAAAAAAGGTGACCTTAACCCCCCCCCCCCAACGGAGCAAAATGTCAAATGTTCAAATTTCGAGACCAAAAAAAAAACAAAAAAAATGTCCTCTTACCCCCCCCCCCCCCCCCCCCCCCCCCCCCCTTCAAAAAATCCTGCGTACGCGCCTTGCTTGTTTTAACTGAAAGGGGAAAAAGGGGAATCTCAAAAAAGCTAGGCTTGTTGAGCGACATTCCCAGGATAAATTAAGTACTAGACCATCGTCAGCGAAAATCAAATCCTGCACATGTCTGCATTATTATCATAAAATTCAAAGATGGGTAAAACAATACATAAAACATAAAATATGATAACATAAACATAACAAATATATAAGAACATTGAACATTGTGGTATGGTTTCACAGGATAATTTAAGAAGAGATATTTAACAAATTAAAAGTAATCAATTTGTCGCTTGAGAAATATCCTTGTTTCATTTGCTCAATGATGAAAGTTCTACATCAATGCATAATATAATTTCGACACACTTTGGAATGAAATTGATTGATAATTATTCTGGATTTTTTTCCCCTCAGGAATGGATCCCGCTGGTCCAGAGTTTAGTGGTGATCTTGATAACGCCTGTAGACTGGATCGGTCTGACGCCCTCTTCGTCGATGCTATGCATACTGATGGTGAAATCCTTATTGGTGGTGGTGCCGGACTCATGGATGAGGTATGGCTTATGACATATTTCTTAAAAAAACGACTTTGTTGACAAACATCTGCTGTAGAAAACATGGGGGGGGGGGGGGGGAGAACAATTATTCTCTGAAGCCACATAAGTTTGAATTGTATCATAATGTGAAAGAAAATGTAATTTAAGACACAATTCTGCAAAGATTTCTCCCCCCCCAAAATGTGTTTGAGGACAAATATTGAGAAAAGAATACATAATTTGGATTTTCTGTTGTACGCGAAAAACCTAAATTTTGTATTCTTTCATCAATATTCGACTTTTGACGAACACATTTTTGAAAATCCTTCCAGAAATGTGTCTTAAATTACATTTTCTTTCACATTATGATACAATTTAAGTGAAATTTTGCCATCAGATTTTTTCTGGGCTCCCAACAATTTAGAGGGGCTTCAAACTTCTTACAAGATGGTTTCGAAGCAATATTTAAAAACAAAAACAAGTCACAGAACCCGCACATCAATTTTTAAGATTCAACGTACTCACAATATTTCAAGTGTATCTAGTTTAAGAATGAAACCTCTACAAAGTTTAATGGCCATATCTCTATTGTGAATGATTGCGGTACAATTCAGCTTGCGATCATGTAAAAATGGCTCGATGGTTGAGTAATTGAGCAATAGAGGAATAAACAAAACACGCAGGCATTGATATTGAAAGATATAAAGAATAAGATGAAAGCTTGACATTTATTTAACAAATACAATTTCAGATTTTATAAACTTTTCCCGCCTTTTGACTATTATATTTGTGTACTAAAAGCCAAAATGGAACCTATCCTGAAGGGATTTAACACCGGTTATTGCCCTTCAGAATGTCGTCTTGTGTAGTTGTGTTGTCCTAATAACCAAAACTTGCGATTTGCATGATTACTTTCTGTCACAGCTTGGCCATCAAGACTTCTACCCGAACGGTGGCATGGAAATGCCTGGTTGCCCTCGACTCGACGCCTCATGCGATCACAGCCGAGCCGTCGAGTACTACATCGAAAGCATCTCGTCATCTTGTACGTTTTCCTCCACGAGGACGGGGTCGACATGGGACGACATCGACGCTGGAAGATGGACGCCGTGTACCAGCTGGAGCTGCCCTCAGATGGGGTACAAGGCGGACCTCAACAAAGGGATAGGGGCATTCTATCTTGAGACCAACGGGGATAGTCCTTACTGCCAGGGGTAAAGAAGTTATAAAGGAGGGCAAAGGAGGGGTAAGGAAAGGGTTAGGGAGGGGGTGAGATAGGGCTAAAGGAGGGGTAAGGGTTATGTAATGGAGGTGTAAGGCACAAATTTAACATCGGTAGACTTACTGGTGTAATAATCGTTGACTTTATTACTCGGTATGATATTCCATATTATAGGGAGACTCGAAACCATATGAAACTTTCCAACTATCAGAAGCAGTTTTTACTCCTTGTTTTACGGTTGTAAATGCGGATATTATCATCAAATTTACTTGATATTGTATTTGGGAGTATATTTTGTGAAGAAACATCAACTGCTGTACAAAATTGAATATAGATCTGAGATCTATATATCATAACAAAATTTACTGATCTACTGATGGACAAAAATGTTTAACTGTGCGAATGTTATAGATAGTATAACGTATTTAACGTAGAAAGAAAGTTTTGACTCTCAAAACAACCCATTTAATCAAAGCTTACAGAATTATTAACAATTGCTAATGTGGAATTGAGATTGGGATTTTAGTGAATCTATTAAAGATGTTGAACGTTGTAATGTTATTGGGCTTTATACTTCAAAAGGAGAGGACTTCTTGTTATTTTCGTTTCATGTAACTAGAAATGAAACAATGAATCGGTGGAAATACGCACTTTAGAATTTATTGATTGTTATTCTTTCTCAGGAAGCTATTGTTGTGCTGGCATATATTGTTTTGCAACATAATCGAGTTGTCACTTATAAAGTTGTCCTCTCAAATTCCTCATAACAGAAATTTCATAAATTTGCACGAATTTTTCCCGACCTGGGCAGGCTAGCAGAATAGCGAAAAAGTATATGTGACAAAAGAGTGGTTTTTAGTGATTTAATTTATTTCACTTCTATTCTTTGACAAATATAATTACTACATGAATAATCGATAAAATATATCTAACGCTTAGTATGCAAATTCAAATAATGATATTGATTATAAAACAGACGCTGGCGTTCAAGGGATTTGGGAAAAGAATGAATTGGAATAAACAATAACATCAGCTCACATAATGTAAAATAGGATTTTCTTGTGTTCTACTTAGCCTGAACAAAAGAGCAAGTAACAGAGAAATAGGTAGAGAGAGAGAGAGAGAGAGAGAGAGAGTGAGAAAGGGTGAAAGAGCCAGAGAGAAAGGAGAGGGGAGGAGAGAGAGTGAGAGAGGGGAGAAAGAGGAAAGGAGGGATTTTTTTAAAAATAGTGTTCTTTTAAAAAAAAATTATTGGTTAACTTTCCACAACTATACGATTTAATAATGTTATTTCTAATATTGTTTGCATGATTACAATTATTATAAAAAGGGTCACAGCTTTTCTTTAGTGATGCTGTAATGTTTTATTTCCTTCTGTTGTATACATTTAAATGTATCTGAACATCTTGGCAAAATAATATTCCGAACAAGGTCGAAGTTTTTTCTTGATTTGAGATTTTTCTAAAAGTCCTATTCATGTCTAAGTTTAAAGGTAATTGATAAAACACAGGTCATTTGTTTCCCTACCGAAACGCTGGCACTGATGTTTCTTATTTTTTATTGTGACTAAAGAATGAGACTTTATCACACACAAAATGTTACATACTTATTTGTCATTTCATGCCATGTTACCTCCAAACAAATTACTATCCTGTATGCGAATATTTATATCGTATAAGAATTTAAGATTGAAAGATTGAAATGAAAGCTTCGTGTGTAGTCAGTTTGACCAATAAAGAGCAATAGCCTTGCTCGTATGGAATTGTCTCTAATTGCTCAACTCGGAAGCTAAATCTTAATCATCATGATGCTAACCTTAGCCCTAAATCTTAAACCCCAAATGTAACCCGAACTTGACCCAAATCCATAATCACATTAGTACCGCTAACATAAGGTTAGTGATCAACATTGCTTCATTATAAATAGATAAAAGCAATTCATGATGAGATGTCTTCTTAATAGCGAGCATTATAGCAAAAAAGCTTGTATCTCTGATCCTGATAACGAACAAATGACCTCAAATTGAGAAAAGTGTCTAATGATATCCACCAGTACACTCACAATCGTGTATACATAATGGTTCATCATAATTAAACAATAAAAACACCTTGCACAGTCGGACTTTGGACAAGGAACAATTTTCGAATTATTGATTGAAGTGAGTTCTCCATCATGTCAGGTGCCCCCCCACCTAACTGAGTTTTCGGAACAAAATGTCAAATTTGCAAATTTCGAGACCACCCCCCCCCAAAATAAAGTGTCCGCTTACCCCCCCCCCCAAAAAAAAAGTGCCCGCTTACCCCCCCCCCCCCCCCCCCCCCCCGCTAATTCAGCGGCTGGCTGAGTCTTTGCGAAATTTTGGACCCCGATTTAAAAAAAAACCCTTGAAAAAATCTTGCGTACGCCACTGACCAACAGCAACTATATTTTATCACCTGACGAAGTGTTGCAGCGGCGCAAGAAACGTCGTGATCTTTTAGATCTAGCTTGTTGACCATACATTGCGAGACAAACGAATATCACTAGCGATATTATTTTCGAGAAATTCAATTGTACGTGAAAAAATACGAACGTACATGAAGTTCCGTTGGTATTCTTTGGATAGCATTCATATCTTTTAGTCCCAGCCAGAGGTCCGAGGCATGCTGTATTGATATTAATAACAATAATAATAATAGGCAATTTATATAGCGCCGTCTATCTAGATAATTCTATTCCGTGGCGCATTTATTATTACCCCTGCCTAGCTGCCGTTTATAGAGCGCTTCAGCATGTCAAGGAATTAATTCCTGGCAGGTACCCATTTACATCACCTGGGTTGAGTGTGGCAAATGTAGATCAATGTTTTGCCAAAGGACATTAGTGCCGCGGCGGGACTCGAACCGCGGATCTTGTGATCGACAGTCCGCATCGCCAGGCCATTCGCATGCACGTAGTTTGCCAACAAGTATTTCTTTGTTGGTCAAAGCTTTGACCTACATGTAATTTTGAAATCAAACTTTAAAATAAATACAAGAAATCTCTTCCCTTCTCAGTAATAAAAAGTTATAAACTTTCCAAGACTTTGGAGCCCTCTTTCTTTACCAATTCCTTGGAAGTTTTGAGTCTTCTCTATCAAGCCAGGTACGATACATAAATTCATCTTCCATAGTTACTTGGAAGAAAATAAGTGTTTGAATATTTAAATATCCTTCAGCCACTTGCACTAATTAATGTATGGTATGATTATGGATTTAATAGCCACATTAACGAGAGCTAATGACCCTCGGTAACCTGCACCAATTAATCACACTACAGACCATATGCTTGGTTCACAGTGAAAATGGGGTGATAGTCTGCAAGGTCAAGTTGAGGCTATATATTAACCCTCTGATTACCGCATTTAATCATTACAATTGTTTAGCTGCATGGTGTACTTGCCAATGGAATGGAAATACTTAATTTTCTACTATACCGCTAGCATACAATTAATTTGAGCTTATCATCATTGTTATAAAAGAATTACACTTAAGCATTTCTTTTCTTTTATGATTAATTAACAAAAGAGTTTTATAAACATCCAAACTTTTCAAGTCAGAGACAACTTTGTTATTCTGTAAGAGAAATTGATTGATAGCTCAATTAGTCATTATTAAAAACAAACTTATAGGGAAGAAAGATTGTTGGTTAATTTGAAATCTGCAGCAAATATTTATAATAGCGTTTTAATGATGAAATCTTTTCGAAGTCTCATTATAGCCAAAATGTCAGTCAAAACTATAGAATGAAAGTATATTTTATTCAAATCTTGATTTCAAAATACCACCTAAGGGTTAAATCTATTTTATCCACGCGCTGACATGATTTAGTATTATGTGCTTTCATGATTATGTATAAGCAAACAAAAGTGATGTAAAGCACCATCTTACTGTTGATATTGCCTTTGCTTTAATAGACAACTCCAACTGTTTTTTTTGTTGACAATGGACATTCTCTTCTTTTTGTTGTTCTACCTCTTCTCATTCGGTTTTTTTCTACCTCTTCTTCTTCGTTCTTTCTTCTCCTTCCCCTTCCTTTTCTTCTTCTTCTTCTTCTTCTTCTTCTTCTTCTTCTTCTTCTTCTTCTTCTTCTTCTTTTTTTCTTTTCTTTTTTTTTTTCTTCTTCTTCTTCGTTTTCTTTTTCATTTTATTCTCTTTATTCTCCTCCTCCTTCTCCTTCTCTTATTCTTCCTATTCTTATGTCTAAATTATGGCATTTGTGTTTATCTTATTGCTTTTTTTGGTACTAAATCGTTCAAGTTTTATTCTTTAAAAAAATTGAAAGTTTTGACAACTGAAAGTCTTCTTCTCTCTCTCCGTTAAATAGAAGTCAATGGTAGCACAAAACGTAAAGATTGTTGAAAACTAGGAGCTTGAATAATTCAAAACCATTGCCACAGATGCCAGCCTTCCCAGGGCTTATCTTAACTGTTTCCTTATCGTCGACTTCATATTCATTTTCAAATTCCAATATTTATCTAGCGATATACTGCTCAAGGGTCAAACCGCTAACCATATAATCATGTATATTGAAAAACAATCAAATGCTTTTATATCCGAATTATCGTTAAAATGCAAGGTAATTAATTTCCACGTTTAGGAGTTTGTTTGTCTTTCTAAATAACATATCAAATTTAAAACAAACTGCTTATCCTCATTGACAAGTAGTTTACAGGCATGATTATAATCTTTAATTAATCACCCTGGAAACAGCAGTCATCGTCAACTGTTGCCATTGGCTGTTTACATAAGGCTAGATATCACGGTTTTTAATTGTATAAATAGGGGTGATTTGTGATTAAAATCACATTATTGCTACGAGTAGGATCAGGTCATCTAGCATCTATTCATCAGCTACAAAGATGGGGAGCCTTTCATTAGCCGTCGTGTTTCTGGCTGCTGCCATTATTCAAGGTAAGATTCATACTCTATTCATGCTGTGGTGAGGAAATCCACTTTATCAAAGGAGAATCTTAACTAAAAGAAAAATCAGAAAAGCAGAATATTAAGGACTTAAATGAAAATCGGACTAAAATGAGAAAGTTATGAAATTTCTAAAGTTGTAATCGTTTGGGTAATCAGAATTGGCTAAATCAGTAATTTTCATTTGACGTAGTACTGGAGAACTTTCCCATTTATTTCAACACACAAAATAAGACTCACGAAGGTCTTTTCTTTAGAGGACTTATAATACCATAGCATGCTAATCATGACATATTTCTTCTAGTACCCAATAGGAAGAAGGCGCTTGGAAGAAAAACAGAAAATAACGATATTTTTGTACACGACAAACAGGATAGTTGTCCGTGACTTCGTATTAACATTCATTGACCAAATTGAGATTCTCATACATTTAGCAACAACGGTTTGATTGCCCTTTAAGATTGATATAACTACATTTGTAGTTAATCCAGTCCATAATCTAGGTGGAATTCATGAGTATTGCTCTTTAAGACTCTTTAGTGACTTCTCAATAAATATCAAGGGGTTACACCCTTGTACGTTTAATAGAGAGCATGCAATTCCCCCTCTCATCTAGGCGTATGTGTTAAACCACTGTGCTTGTCAGGGTGCTTCAAATATTGTTTACATACATTAGCGCTACTTACTAAATAAGTATAGGCCTAATAATCGAGAGTCTCATCGTAGGAACTTGTATTTTGTATTTGTGTTGGATTCATTAGGAAAACTTCATACGCATGGTGGGTAAATATATATTTTTTACAAAAGCAAAGTATAATGACAAAATTAAATTAAATCTTGTAGATTTTGAAAGATCAGTCTTGTATGAAAGTGTATTCACGATCGTCACTTCGACAGAGTCATGACGATTCTTTGTATTTTTTTCCCAGGGTGTCAAGCTGAGTCCGTACAGTACGATGACCTTGACCGGTTATACTACGGCAGTGGTTCTCCGGCATGTCATCATCTTAAACCAGAGAGCCCAAGTGCCATCGTTATTAGATACTGGCTCTATACAAAACAAAACAAGAACAGTGCACAGGAACTGAAGAGAAAAGACTCTAGTTCCATCACGAAATCCAACTTTCAGGTATGTTTGTTACCATCATACATCATTGCGATATTAATCTTTTACTTTATCTTCTCTATTTTCTCTCTACATCTCACTCTCTCTATCTACGATCTTTTATTTCCTCTCTATTTTCTCTGTACATCTCACTCTCTCTATCTACGATCTTTTATTTCCTCTCTACCTATCTCTCTCTATCTTCTTTTGTTTCAAGTCAATATCTCTGTCTTACGGAGCCCGGGAAGGGACATGTGAAAAATAGTTTTTATCTCATTAAAACGAGATAATATCTCATTTTAATAAGATAATTTTCTCATTAAAACGACATATTTATCTCATTAAAACGAGATAATTCTAAATTGGCGAATTTGTAGGCCTATACCAAGCTATATAGCTGATAGCTACGACTTCGATTTTGCACATCCACATGGTCATATGGCTTTGACGTATATACGTGTGGAAAGGTAAGTGCTATGTCAGTATGTGATCCTTTTGCTGCCGATTAAAACACTAAGCTTTATCATTAAGACCTTTTCACTGGCTGAATTTGTCTCAATCAAATGTACTTGAGTCTTGACAGTTGACATCAGGCGCGTAGCCAGGGAGCGGTCGCCCCCACCCCCCCCCCCAACGCCGGCCATAAAGAGAGAGAGAGAGAGAGAGAGAGAGAGAGAGAGAGAGAGAGAGAAGAGAAAAAAGTAAGAGGACGTAGGAAGAAAAAGGAGCAGATAAAGAAACGTTTTTGAAAATTCAGACATTATTAAGAGTTGAGAACGGTACAACGAATAGTCTCCTTTCTCTAATAATTTAATGAAACGTCAAAGCTCCGCGCTTCGCGCGTGAGGGGAAACTGAATTCAAACAGGGATTAAGAATAGAGAACGGTACAATGAACTATGCATTTTTTTCTCTAATAATTTAATGAAACGTCGAAGCTTCCGCGGTTCGATCGCGCGGGAGGGGGAACTTAATTCAAACAAGGATTAAGAGTGCGCCTTTGATACACACCCACTCCGGGGTCGGAGGGACCGCATGCGTGCTCCCAAAATGTCCGGAAAAGGGGTACTTTTCATGCACCAAAGTCCGGCTCGTAATACACAAAAATCCGGCCCGTATTGACTTTACACACCGGATTTAGGGGGTGTTTTCAAAAGGAGGGAACATGCATACGCGTACCCTAAATAACACTGAGTGGGGGGGGGGGGGGATACATCCAACTAGAGTAGTATCAGACTTTATAATAAGTGTGTCAACCGTCAAGACTCAATCACATTTGATTGAGACAAATTCAGGCAGTGCAAAGGTCTGATTATCATTAATAAAGCTTAGTATTTTAATCGGCAGCAAAACGATCACATTGCTCTTATCAGCGCCATGACCAAAATAATGTGCAAAGTCGAAGTCGTAGCTAGTTATAGCTGCTTGGTATGATACGCGTACGGTGCACAAATTCGCCAATTAGTTTTAATGAGATAATTATTTCATTATAATGAGATATATGTCGTTTTAATGAGATATTTATCTTATTTTAATGAGATAAAAAATATTTTTCCCATGTCCCTTCCCGGGCTCCGTACTGTCTTCTCTATTTTCTCTCTATATCCCCCTCTCTATATTCAATCTTCTCTACGTCTCTCTCTTACTGTAACTTCTTTATTTCCTCTCGACACCCCCCCCCCCTCCACCATCCCTACCTACGAGCTTCTTTTATTACCCCCCCCCTCTCTCTCTCTCTATATATATATTTATATATGTACAATTATATGCAATTTGAATACAGTATTATTTAACAGGGGAATTGAATAGCCCATTGCTAATTAAACGTGCATAAATTTGAATATATATTGAAAATATTCAAACACAGTATACCTCCGTCGCACCAACGAGACAAACACGAGACCGAAAACTTACCGAACTAAATTACATTACCCCGAATGGCTACGAATCAGTCAGTTTGGTGTCGGCCGTGACCGAGGTATCTATGGAACATGACACAATCTTAGAATTCTGCTCGACTTTGAGCGATGTGATGAAATATAAACATGTTGTTTCGATGCTTGATGTTTTAAATAGATTGAACCGTTAGAGCTCCCTCTATGTCAGGGCAGTCAACTCTACCTTCTCCATGTTCTTTAATCCTATCCCAGAAATTACTAGAGAGTAGCCTGCAAATCAAATCCATTTCAACTTTCCTAATATTTTCCCCTTACGGATTCATAGGAAAAAATTGTAGAAATTATACACTTTGGTGTACTTAAAAAACAAACAAACAACATTTTGACGTCACCCAATCATGCCCTGTTAATTACCAATCTCGTCCACCCAACGTTGATATACATGCAATTTAAACATTAATGAAAATTACTTACTACATTCCAGAGGTCGAATACCCATTAATTTGTTTGAACCTTATCCGATTCATGCTCATTTATGTTCCTTGTCCCTTTAAACTATTATTCATGCAGTATATGCTCTTTATTTTGTCATATTTAACGAATGCCGTTTGGCATGAAACTTTACATTTTATTTGGTATTTTGTACATAACTATAGTGAGTTTCATTGAACTTGGATAATGAATATTGGATCTGAACTATTGAATTTGGAAACTTGAATCTTGGATCTGGGCTCTTGGATCTTGGACCTTGGACCTTCAATCTTGGATCCTGGATCTTGAATCTTGGATTTTGAGTGTTGGATCTTAGATCTTGGTTCTTTGCTCTTGGTTCTTGGATATTGAATTTTAGATTTTGGGTCTTGGATCTTGATTCTTGGACCTTGAATCTTAAAATTCTTGAGTTCCATGATCGCAAAGACCAACCTTAAGTCTTGTGCGTCACCTCGTGAAATGAGTGAACTTTACAATCACATATTACGTCATCTTTATATTGAATCTGTAGGCGATACGATATGATATTATAGGTTCACATGAGGTGATTTCTTGAAAGTCTGTGCGATCAATTTGAGTATGATTAATTTTTCTTTTAATTCGAATTTTCCAGTCTAGTCGCGACACCAAGTTCATCATCCATGGCTACTCGAGCAACTACAAGAGATCTTGGGCTCAATCGATGAAGAACGCCCTCGTTGATAAGGTAATATCATACTCACATCAACAAAACAGATCGACCAAACATGTACATTACCATTTACGACCAAAATTCGGTCTGGTTGGAGCCGGTGTGGATTCAGTTTGGCGGTGTGACTGACATATAATTCCCTTTAAAAAAGAGAGAATTCGGTTCTTAAAAAAATTGGCAAGGTGTATTAAAGACGGGTTGGTTGAATGACACTTGCTCCGGTAACCATTTCTCCGCGGTCAATTCCTATACTAACTTCAGACAGTTTTCGTCATTAACCGAAATCCAAACTTCAACCATGAACCAAACACTTTACCTAACTTATTCGTAATCGTAAACCTAATCTAAAACCTTATTGCAATAACAGCCAACCATTATCTAGTTCGACAGAATCCCTATATAGATATGCCTCTGCATTTCTAAATGCTGTGATGCTAGGAAATTTATCATTTGCGAAATAACCCAAAACAACAGAGAATTATTGCTATAGATATCCCCCTTTTTCTGTTTCTTTTATTGTTTAATTTATTGTTTGCTTGTTTTTTATGAATACATTCTTTGTTTCTTTCTTTTCTAATATGCCAATTTGCCAGTCGTTCTTTTCTTTCTCTCTGTCTTAGAACACGAATGTGATAATGGTTGACTGGGAAGAAGGAGCAGGTCGTTACAATTACGCTCAGAGTAGAGCTAATACTCGGGTAGTAGGTCTAGATATCGGTAAACTCATCGGCGTGCTGAAAAGCAAGGGAGCGTCTTATGGCAGCATGCACATGATCGGCCATAGTCTGGGGGCCCATACTGCCGGTTACGCTGGCGAGTCCGTGTCTGGCATTGGACGACTAACTGGTAAGTTGTCTAAATTCGCGCGATGATTAATCAATAGTTTATACACTGTTTATACACTGTTGCCCACACAAAGAGAAACGTATAGGTGTAAATTGACTCCCTATAGGGAGTAACTGCTTGTCACATAAGTGACACCCCTCAGGGAGTAAATTTACTCCCCAATGTAGGGAGTAATTTTGTGTAAGGTGTAAATTTGCACCCCAAGGTTATGATTGTACTCCCTTTAAGGAGTGAAATTTGCACCCAATGGTGCTCATTTAACACCTTCGGGGTCCATTTTCATGAAAATTGGGTTCAAATTTACACGAATAAATCATATTGTCATAATCATTTCATGAATAGAGGTTGACAAAAATGCATATCAACTTTATAGGCAACAGTGGATTGTTGTTCCACGGGCTGGTGTTTAAAACTATATTGTCCCCGTGGTCATGTAGACACAAGTACGAGGTTAATTATGTTTTCCCAACTCGACATTATATTGTCCATATAGGGTCAAAATATAGAATGATTACTTCGTAATGGGCAAAATATTAACCGAATGGGGGAAGAAAAAACAGAATTCTAAGAGTGTAATATCATTTTCTTATGATGGGTTGATTATCAATGTTGAAACTAATTATGTTATTATTATTATTATTATTATTATCATTATTATCATTATCTTTCTTATTATTATACCAACGGAAACAGACAAACTAAAGCTTTTCGTCTTACCCTCATCAGATTAAATCCGAATTTGATTACTCCAATGAGGGTGAGATGAAAGCTTTAGTATGTCTGTTTTCATTGCTATTTTTCGATTCTGCTGTACCGATCATCCCATTATTATCCTCAATCATCTCATGAAGCGGGTATCGATTGTGCCTTGTGACTATTAGTTGTTTAATCGACTAAAGAGCTATAGAGCCAGTAAGTAATAGTCTGATTTTCAGACCATTGTACCGAATGGTCGTACGTTTTATGCTGCGCAAAGATTCAATCAGTTTAACTTTGGCTATTACAAGAAGTGGGTTATTGATGTAGACAAATGCTCATGTACCCTTTAGCTCATTTTATGTATGTTATTACCAATGAAGAAAAAAGCCAGTCACTCAATAGTGTCTGACAGTGGAGTTTAGCAAGTAAATAATTCAATGCAATTTGCCACGCCCCAACATAACCAAATCGTCTACGTGGGCATGCATTGAACCATAATGTATGGCCCTACAGAGGAATTTTTCCTGTTGGAGACCGGGGGAAAATGCAATGAATTATTGATAAGTTACTGCATTTTCTTTGTTTGTTATTTTATTTTTTGGGGCGGTGACGTACCCTAGCCCCCGCTGCGTACATTCATGATTCAGTGGCTAAGCAATGGCCTCGTTACTGTGAGGCCCCATAATAAAAACCGTGTCGATCAGCTATATTAGTGCCCTTTTGTGAGGCATTAATCCTCATTACTGTCAGTTATTACTTAAGGGCGTAGGTCACCTAGTTGGTTAGAATAGGGACTTTTAGATTGAGTGGACGAGAACACGACGAACGCCGACTGATCATGCGTGTCAACGTACTCAACTGCCCATGTTGACTACAATTAGAAATCTTTTAGATTGCACTCGACGATATACATGCATGCAGGAAGTAACACTATGAACATGACGGACAAAGAAAGAGGCCACAATATACAGTTCCTCATTTTACCCTCAACAATAGGCCATTTTCGTAATGTAACCAAATTTAGGGCATAAGTCTAATAGTATTATAGTAAGAATAATAGTATTTCAATAGTCAGAATGCAAACTGCATATATTAAATGTCGCTAGGTATAGGTCAAGCCATAATGTTTGTCCTACCTGGCAACAATTAATGTATGAAGTTCGGATTCCGTCTATAGGAATTACGATTATTCTTATCAGGTGAATGAAATCTTTTGTATTGAGGCACTTCACAAAGACTTATGTATTAAATTCGATTACATTACGAAAATGGCCTATTGCTGTGGTAGAACATCCTTCAATGCAAATATGTAAACATGTGTAGAACAGGTGAATATGCATGTGACACCTGTTCTACACATTTTTACATAATAGCAGGGAAGGGATGTTCTTTTGTCTACCTGAGGAACTGTATATTTTAAGCGCACGCGGCATATACGAGTACTGTACTAGATTTAGGAAAATCAAGGTTGACGCATTCTCGATCGCCGACTGAGACGACGTGACGCATGCGCAGTGCCTTAAAATGACGTCACACGTTGCAGTCAAAGCTGTCGACGTGCAAATCTAAAAGTCCCTTATAGTAGCACATACACAGGCTTTAGCAGTCACGCAAAACAAACACTCGCAAATGATTATTCAATACAATCTGAGAATGTATACTATCATTTAGATCTATTACGAATAAATCATTGTCAAAATCATTCAATAACTTGGGGTCAAAATAATTATTCCACCTTTATGACCAACAGTGTACGACATAGTCATAATTATTGCATTATTCTACCGAATTTGATGTTGGCTGCTAAAGGATGAAGAATCAAGGTGTAAAAAAGGATGATTGATATTGTAAAGAAAATGGAAGCTTGTAGGGATAGATCTGAACCTAATATTCATCAACAATAGAGAAAAATTAGAACTATGTCTCAGTTTAAGAAACTAATTGATTAGCGTAATAATCATTAGCTAATGATACAGATATGGATAATGCATTTGAAGTTAAGAATTATGAGAACTTATTGTAATAGTGATAATGATTATGTAAATTGTTCATACAACGCATGATGCACTGTGTGCATCATGGTGAATATAGGAATGGGAAACATGATATTTTGATAATTACGACTGCTATTTACTACTATTATAATTACAATTAATACTACTATTACTATCACCATACTTATAATTATTACCTTTATTATTACTTTTACTATTACATCTACTATCATATCAATATCTGTTTTACTACTATTATTAATAGTAATTTATATTACTAGTAATTACTATTACTAGTAATTATTATATACCTCACTTAAGAAATCCAGCCTTCTGATTGGTCGAAATTGCATTCATAAACTTTAACTATTCCTGTATTAATGACTGCTTTGAGAGAAATAGTTGTTTTTATACGCTCAAGGGAAGGGTATAATTGTGCTATCGCCCGAGGCGTGCCGAGGGCAATAGCCCAATTGTAACCTTCCCGAGAGCGTATAAAAACAACTATTTCTCTCAAAGCAGTCATTAATACTATACTATTACTAGTAATATTACTAGTAATTACTATTACTTGTAATTATTATTACTTGTAATTACTATTAATAGTAATTTCTGCTACTAGTAATTGCTACTACTAGTCATTATTATTAATAATAATATAATTATTTGTGTTGCTCCTACTATAAATATTGCTATTAATATTGCTATTGCTATATACTAATACATATGGCGAAGAGTGTACCATTGTTTATTCAATATTATTAACATTGTTTGTCTTTTTGTTTAATTTATGTGTACATAGGATTGGATCCAGCAGGACCCGAGTTTACTGGATATGGCAGCGTGTGTACCATCGATAAATCAGATGCAACCTTTGTCGATATCATACACACCGATGGAGAGTTTACAGGAGCTGGACTTCTTGATCAGGTACGAGGGGCGTTCAATATGTTCAAGCCCAAGTATCAAGGAGATTGTATTTAATTATGTAATTATGTCTTATTAATATTTCATCTTTCCATTACATGTGACAAGATAATAATAATGACAATATTTCTGCTTATATAGAGCTTAAAACATCGGTAATGTCCGAGTTTCTAAGCGCTTTACAGATATTGTATTACCCCGGTCATCGGATTCTGGCTTTCCCGCACACAATGTATGTATCTAGGGAGCATTCCAGCAAGAGCTACTAGGCTCAAATTGCTACGCATACTACATTGTCGTTCGCATTTTACCTGGTACCCATTTAACACCTGGGTGGAGAGTGGCAAATGTAGATCAATGTCTCGCGCAATGGCGGGACTCGAACCGCGGAACTTGTGATCGACAGTCCGGTGACGTATCCACTCGACCATGACACCTCCACAAGATGACTGCAATTTGCTGAACAACATCCATTGACATAGTGATTTTTTTTAAAGCCCCATGTACTTCATTTTGAACGGCTGCTGTAATACCTAAGAAGTGTTGCTGCTAAACTTAAATCTTGACATAAGTCTAGGAGAGCAGCGCCTTGTAACCTTTGGAAAAGGCGCTATATAAATCCAATTATTATTATTATTATTATTAATTACGTCACCTGTTCCTTCAAAGTGGGGCTATATTGACCACCCAACGTAAAATACAAAATGCGTAGCCACGTGGGGGCGAGGTGATATGTGCCCCCATCGAATGACGCAATAAGCGAAAAAAAAAAAAAACAAGCAAACACGGAAATATGAAAAGGTGAGAGGGGAAAGGAAAGTGAAAAAGAAGATCTGACAGCCACCCCCCCCCCCCCCACACACACACAACTAGATAAGGAGCGGTATTTATAAAACCTAATAATAATTCATGAACTTGTTATAATACTAATTCTGTGTTGATCACCAACCTAATTTTAGTAGAACGTATGTGAATTTGGGTAAAGGTTCAGGTTATATAGGGTTTTTTTGGATTACGGGTTAATGTTGGCATTATGACTAAGTGTGAGCATCCGAACAACCAATGAAACGGAAATTCGATTCGAGCAACGTGATTTCCCTTGTTCAGATCATCATTTAAATATTTACTTGCCATCCTACGCTATAAATATTCGCGTGCCATCACCCCCTTCCCATTACACCAATATACCTTCAGTGAATGGACCCATGTAACTCAGAGACATGTTAGTTGATTAGTCCGTGAGTTACGCGACCGATAAACACAACGAACTCGAAAAATATATTTACTAAAAGCCCAGTTTATTCATTGTATTTCAAAATGCAAATTTAACTCGAATCAAATAAAAGTTCAAATGAGATGAAATTAAAATCAAATATAATCAAATCAAGTAAAAGAAAAAATAATTAAAAAAAAAAATCTGATCTAATCGAGTCCAATCCTATCCAATCTAATAAATTCAAATCAAATGAAAACGAATCAAATCAAGAATAAAGAAATGAATTGAATAAAATCAAGTCCAATTAGTTCAACTCAAAATGATTGGAATGAAATCGAATCAAAACACCACAAATAAAATCGAATATTTCATTTCTTTAACGTTGCAGCTAGGACACCAGGATTTCTACCCAAACGGAGGAGAATCCCAGCCAGGATGTGAGGGTACAAGCGTTGCGGAAGGCTGTGATCACTCGAGGGCATATTATTTCTTTACAGAGAGTATATATTCTAGTTGTAACTTCTCACCTACCAAGAAATGTACTAATTGGAGCAGCTACCCCAACTGCAACAATTGTGGCACCTGTCCGGAGATGGGTTACGGTGCCTTGAAGAGTAAGGGCCAAGGAGCCTACTATCTCACGACAAATAACAAATCTCCATACTGCAAATAAAGAAGGTGCATGAGCTTAACATCACCAAACAAACAAAAAATATTATCTTACTGCAAATATAAAATATCTATTCTGTTAGTAAATCCGGAATGAGAGGTCCAGAGCGTTGCAATGCATTGAAGAAGAGAGAAAGCGCACCGACACAATTTGGGAATAATATACTACTACTAATAAATTCACGATAGAAGTGTGTACAACCATTGAAACCTCCTTCAGCGTATGGGAAGCAGGCCAATGAAAATAAGACTAAATAGTACAAATAGAAGAGATTATATCACATGTTACATATCTTTGAAAGTAAAATAAATTATCAGAATATAGAAATATGCGCACACTTTAAGGGTTTTGATCACTTTTGATAGGCCATTTTAAAAGTCACATATCAACCAATGAGGGACTTTTAAATATAACAAATCAAACAGACAAAGAGTTCAATTTCAGAATTAAAAATAATAGTAATATTGATAATAATGATAATAATAATTATAGTTATAGTTATAATAACAATAATAGTAACAAATAATGATAATGATAACAATACTTAAAATTGCTCATGTTGCATTAAACACTAAATTGGTTAGTACACACAACATAAGAAAATAATGAAAACCTATAGCTTTGTGGAAAACTGGAGTTATTGACAAACAGACAATGGGTTGTCGCTGTTTTAGGGCAGATCTGAGTTAAAGAACTTATCCGTCACAAAAGCAAGCATCGAAACTTTGTGTTGCCCGCAAAATTTAAAAAGAAATCTGTAGTTAGTGGATGATTCACAATATCAGAAACCAGAGCCATTTAAAATTGGCGCATATATTGTACATTTGTTTTTGTTTTCGTCTAGCTTTTTAATTTCATTTTTGTGATGAAGTTAAAAACTTTTCTCGGTTATTTCATCTAATTGCCTTTTCCTTTGATTTGCTTTGATGTTTAAAGTAGTTTGTTTAGAAAGATTTGAATTCATTTGAATAATTTTAATTGACGCTAATAAAAACAAATATGGTGCACATTCTATTATGTCTCTGTTAATATCATGTTAAAAGTTGTCGTTTTTTCAGTATATGCTAATTGTTTGTAAATGAAAGTTGCTATTGGAAATGTTTTGTTGTATGCAATTTGTTGTTTATTTGTTGTTAGGAATTCCATCCATTGCCGTATCCAAATTCTTTGCGCTGTGATGTTTTATTTTCCAACCAGCCTTGACCTCTTGATGGGATGTCATCTCGGTTCGTGACAATCTCACCAAAATGTTGTGGCTTGGCTCAGTTTCTTTTGGTTCAAAGCCCTTACAAGTATACCATATGCGTGTGTAAAAAGAGCTAAAACTTTCGTACACACTGCATCCAGTTTCCTTGCACAACCATTTTGCGTTTGACGCCAGAAAAAAGTTTAAAATCCTTAAATTTGCAACTCCTGGAGAGGTTCAAAGTCATTATTTTGGATACAAGTTTGCAACCATTAATTTTTTTTCCCCACATATAGATTTTGTTTATAGAAATATCAAATTCACTGGAACAATATATGAATGAAATAAAAATGTAATTGTTACATATTTGTCATATAAAGGCTAATGCACACACAGTCACAAAAACAACTATTTTACAGATGGAAGGTAGGTCTGCCTATAAACGTGATCGAGTATTTGCTTCAGTGACAATTTCCCCGGGGCTTTGTGTCGTTACCAATGATAAAAAGTAATTAAACAAAAATAGTTTGGGTTTCAATATGGTTTAGGGGTAAATAAAGACATAGGTTGCAGAGATAGGGGTAGGGTTCTGGTAATTTGGTTCCGGTTTTAGGTTAGGGAACCTGTCATAAGGTAAATATTGAACATGAAGCCAAATGTGTCGCACGAGCTTTGTGTCACACAACGCTCTCATAACTTTATTTGTCGGTCACACATTTTGGTATATTATCGGTATATTGGGGGGTCGGGGGGGGGGGGGGGGGGACTGAATTCAGACAAGGATTTACAGTCGAGAACGGTACAGCAAATCGTCTTCTTTTTATAATAATTTAATGAAACGCCAAAGCTTTCGCGCTTTGCGCGGGAGGGGCGGGAAAATTCATACAGACAAGGGTTAACAGTCGAAACGGTACAATAAATCGTCTTCTTTTCCTAATAATTTAAGGAAACGTCTAAGCTTCCGCGCTTCGCGCGGTAGGCCTATCACCCAACACCCCCTAATGAGCGCGCTTCGCGCACTCTTTGAGTGATTCGCCTGCTCACTACCGCCCCTCCCTAAAATGAGATCCTAGCTCCGCGCCTGCATTAAAATACATGTATATAGCTATTATGCTGACTAAATTGACGAAATAATTCGTATATTTATGTCGTCGAGGAAAATGACCATTTGCGCATACGCAAGTACTATATAGATAGTCCGTAGGAAAAACAATTTAGCCTTCGGCCCCGGGTATATAGGGTTAAATTTGTAAATATTGGGACATTTAATTTTGTCGGTAATTGGGGGCTTGTTTTGTCGGTAATCGTTGGCCTCTACACCCCCCCCCCCACTAAAAAAGGTCTAGCGACGCCCCTAATGGGACTCAAAATAAAGAGTTCACATCTTCCTGACGAAATACTCAATCTTTATGTTACTACTTGAAAGTGTGTCGTCTTATTTCGGAGTTTATTATAATAAAACCTACAGTTTGCAGCTGTCAGTATTTCGAAATATATGTCCAATTCTTTTACTTTATGGTTGTCAAATTTGGCATGTGCGTGCATGTATGTATGCATGTATAAATGTATGTACATGTGTTTGGGTATGTGTGTGTTTGTTGTGTGTGTGCGTGTGTGTGTGCGTGTGTGTGTGTTAAAAGCGTAAGCTTGTTAAAAGCGTAACTCGATTTTGCGGCCTGGATAACTTATTTAGTATATTTTTCTTAAGTTGAGAATGTTGGCAGACATCCACTGAGTGAGTACTGTGTGTGTGTGTGTGGGGGGGGGGGGTGGGTGGGTGGGTGGGTGAGTATGTGTGTGAGTGGGTGAGTATGTTTGTGTGATAGAGGGTGAGTATGTCTGTGTGATGTAGGGGGCAGGGAGGGGGCAGGATTGTTTCAGTAAAATTATCTCCAGATTTGTTTTTTTTTGTAATATATAAGTAAATAACATTTACAATTGACATATTATGTTTAGGTACTTATACGTTTACTTTGTTGTTAAGTTATATTATACTGCAAATAAGTTTGTGTTTAATTATGTTTATGTAAAAGCATCAATATTGAACACGTTTATTTTATTCAATTGTATGTCATGGTTTGTATTACACATCTGGAGAAATAAAACAAAATTGTTAAAAAAAAAAAAAAAAGTGTGTGTGTGTGTGTGTGTAAGAGAGAGAGAGAGAGAGAGAGATAGAGAGAGTTGAACAATAAAACATCAGAGCACAAAGATTGTGGAAACGGCAATGGATGACATTTCTAACAACAAATCAACAACATATTGCATACAACGAAACATCTCCCATATCAATGCTCATATACAAACAATTAGCATATACAAAATTCTACAACTTTATAATAATATTAGCCGAGACATAATCGAATGCGCACCATTATTGTTTTTATTAGCGTCAATTAAAAATTATTCCAATAAATTCAAATCTTTCTGAAGAAACTACATTAAACATCAAAGCAATTCAAGGAAATAGGCAATTAGATGAAATATCTGAGAAAAGTCTTTAACCAGCCTTATCACAAAAAAAAATTAAAAAGCTAGACGAAAAAAAAAAAAAAAAGTACAATATATTTTTTAACCATTTTGAAATGGTTTTGGTTTTCTCATGTTGTATATCATCCAATCACCCACTAAAAAGGGATTTGTTTTTAAATTTTGGTTGATACGTGACTTTTAAAAGAGCTTATCAAAATTGATCAAAACCCTTAAATATTTCTATCTTCCTCTAGTTTATTTTGCTTTCAAAGATTTATAACATGAAATATAATCTCATTTCTTCATACTATTTAGTATCTTTTTCATTGTCCTGCTTCCCAGACATTCACGGAGTTTTCAATGATTTTTCATAATTCTATCGTGAATTTATTTCTCAATAAATAAAGTATAGGATTCAAGAATTTGTGTCGGAGCGCTTTTTTTGAATGCATTGCAACGTTTAGGATCTCTCATTCTGGATTTACTAACAGAATGGATATTTATATTTGTTGTGAAATAGTATTTTCTTTTTGTTGTGTGATAGTAGGTTTATGGACCCGCTTTGCTTACAGTTTAGATATTTTCTATTTGTAGTGAACTAGTATCTTCTATTTTTACTGTGATATATAATATTTGTCTTGAAAAAGAATTGTGTATTTGACGTGAAATAGTATTTCCTTTTTGTAGTGTGATAGTTAGTTCGTGGACCTGCTTTACTTATAGTTTAGATATTTTCTATTTATAGTGAACTATTTTTAAAATTTACGTGTCGTGAAATAGTATTTACTATTTGTCGTGAAACAATATTTACTATTTGTCGAGAGAAAGTATTTACTTTTTGTCGTGAGAAAGTATTTACTATTTGCAGTGTGATCATAAGCTCATAGACCTTCTCTACTCGCAGTATGGAGATTCGTCATTTGTCGTGAGATAGTAGGCTCCTTCGCCCTTACTCTGCAAGGCACCGTAACCCATCTCCGGACAGGTGCCACAATTGTCGCAGTTGGGGTAGCTGCTCCAATTAGTACATTTCTTGGTGGGTGAAAAGTTACAACTAGAAGATATACTCTCTGTAAAGAAATAATAAGCCCTCGAGTGATCACAGCCTTCCGCAACGCTTGTACCCTCACATCCTGCCTGAGATTCCCCTCCGTTTGGGTAGAAATCCTGATGTCCTAGCTGCAACGTCAAATAAAAGAAATATTTTATTTTATTTGAGGTGATTTGATTTGATTCCATTCCAATAATTTTTAGTTGAATTTATTTTATTTGATTAAATGTCATTTGTCTTGATTTTATTCAATTTGATTTGATTCGTCTCGATTTGATTTGAGTTGATTAGATTGGATTGGATTGGACTCGATTATATTTTATTTAATCTCATTTGATTTTTTTAGTTGATTTGAGTTAAATGGATTTGATCTGGTTTGAATCGCTTCAATTGCGATTTCATTTAATTTGAGTTGAGGAATTGGGTATCTTTGCCTGAGATTCACCAAATAAAATCTCCTTGATACTTGGGCTTGAACGTATTGAACGCCCCTCGTACCTGATCAAGAAGTCCAGCTCCTGTAAACTCTCCATCGGTGTGTATGATATCGACAAAGGTTGCATCTGATTTATCGATGGTACACTCGCTGCCATATCCAGTAAACTCGGCTCCTGCTGGATCCAATCCTATGTACACACAAATTAACGGACAAACAGAGAAACAATACAAATAAGTAAACAATAATGAATAAACAATGGTACATTTTATATCCTGCATCAAAAATTTGTTGGCTTTTGATTGGTTGAGAGCTCGTCACATGACCAGAAATATTTGACCTATTTTTAGAAAGTACTATATGAGAGTACTATTTTGGTTTACTATTTGGGAGTTGAAAAAAAAAATGTGAATTTTTTTTTTTTGAATTGAATCATTTTTTTGGTTTAAATCTTAATTCATAGAAAACAAAATATTTTAAATCTTTTTAGAAAAAAATTGACATTTTTTTCGTTCTAAATTTTTTTCTTCCCAATTTTTTTATTTTTTATTTTTTTTAATACATTTTTGACGCAGGATATAAAACAAATATACCACGCCTTCTATTCGAGGTACTGGTTAAACTATGGGCCTCGGTGACTCTAAAAGTACCATTTGGAGTCACCTCTTGCGCATAGTTTTAACCAGAACCTCTCAAGGCAGTGTATATTTGTATACTATGTCATATTTATTGGTAGTAAGAGTAATAGCAATAGTAGTTATAAGTAATGGTAAGCGTAAAAGAAGAAGTTATACAAATAGAAATAGTAATAGTGTTAGTAGTAATTATTATATCCTGCATCGAAAATGTATTGGATTTTTGATTGGCTGAGAGCTCTTCACGTGACCAGAAATATTTCAACCATGTTAAGGTTGCTCTGAAAAATTCGGTGTGGATTTAGTTTGGCGGTAACAAATATTTGTGAGTACTGTTTGGGAGTTTTTTATTCAATTATTTAAAAAAAAAAAAATTCTTTCTTTTTTTAATAATTAAATCAAACAAACAATGTTAATACATTTTTGTTTAAATACAATTGTGTTGATGCATGATGTCAAACGAAATAGCCTTATCAGCCCCGAAGAAACTTTCATGAAATGATTGTGACGATATTGATCAATCAAAAGAATCAAAGAGATTGGTAAATAAAGTATTGAGAAAATGTTTATCAATAACAAATCACATTGTCACAATCTTTAATCCAACTGTATGGGCAACGGTGTATGAAGCTATTGATTAATCATCGCGTGAATTTTGACAAATTACCAGTTAGTCGTCCAATGCCAGACACGGACTCGCCAGCGTACCCGGCAGTATGGGCCCCCAGACTATGGCCGATGATGTGCATGCTACCATAAGACGCTCCCTTGCCTTTCAGTACGTCGATGAGTTTACCGATATCTAGACCTACTACCCGAGTATTAGCTCTACTCTGAGCGTAATTGTAACGACCAGCTCCTTCTTCCCAGTCAACCATTATCACGTTCGTGTTCTAACAGAGAGAGAGAGGAACAAACAACAGACAATTTGACATATTAAAAAGAGAGAAAAAAAGAATTAAAAAAAAAAAAAAAAAAACAAGGAAAAAAAGAAAAAAAAGAAATAGAAACACAGCATAAAAAGGGGGATATCTATTGCAATAATTCTCCGTTTTTTGGATTATTTCGCAAATAATAACATTTTTTAACATGACAGCATTCAGAAAAGCAACGGCGTATCTATAGGGACTCTGGCGCCCGGGGCAAACAACTAAATTACACTCCTTCCCCTTCTCCGAGCGGTACGTGATGTGGTTGTTGTTCGAATTTTTAACATTGTCATGATCGATAAGCGGTTTACTGTTAACTTTTTTCTTAAATGGAGCACAACCAAACGAAAACCAAGAAGAATACATTTTTTCCTTCAAATGTGGAACCTTTGAAAATGCTGTATACGCTTTATGGGCTTTATGTCGTACAAGATATTGATTGGCTGGAATTGCAATATGGCTTTAGATAAGGTTTACAATGACGATTAATGTTAGGTGTAGTGTTTGGTTAATGGTTGAAATTTGAACTTCGGTTAATGAAGGAAACTGACCGCGGTTAGTGTAGGAATTGACCACAGAGAAATTGTTACGTACTGGAGGAAATGTCTTACACCCATTCATCTTACACCTTTGCCATTTTTTTAGAACCGAATTCTCTCTTTTTTAAAGGGAATTATATGTCAGTCACACCGCGTAACTGAATCCACATCGGCTCCAACCAGACCGAATTTTGATAGTAGATGGTAATGTACATGTGTGGTCGATCTATTGTCGGTGTGATGTCATTTTCGTTGGCGTGACTGCGATATAAGGGACTTTTCGATTTGGACGACGAGAAAGTGGACTGCTAATAACGTGTGACATCCTTGTAAGGCACTGCCAGTACCTTAAAAGGACGTCACACATGGCTGCCAGTGCCTTAAAGGTGAAATTCAAAGAAAATCACAAATATGTCAACTAATGTATCACTAGAAACCGGTAAGCTAACAGATGGCCATCGTACACGTTTTTAGGTCAACTACATATCGGGTGATTTATAAAAATACAAATACAACCACCTCCATAGCAGCTGGGATATACGAGAGATTCGCCGGAAAAATAACGATGTTTTAATGACGTCACTAAATTGACCAATACTGCCCAAGCAGACGGCATCCCATGAAGAATGAACATAATTGCAAAGCTATTATTTTGTCAAATTATAATGAGTTTAGTGTATATAAATGTAATGGCATGTCAAACCATTCAAAAGGGGATATTATGACCCGATTCTGATAACTAAAATCTTTTGCTTGTAAATACACAGGATAGGGGTTAATCAACAATCACAGAAACCAGACTGTCAAATTGAAAAACCCCCGGAATGATATTAAGGACGGCATTTGTTCCCTCTTGAAACGGCGAACATACCGTGGTGTGTGCAGCTGAATATACAATGGCGTCTTATTTTGTTTACAAGCGACAGATGCCTTTATTTTTGTATCGCTGCATTTGTCATCAAAATAAAAACATGCGTGGGGTTTAGAGTGAGGCAATAGATTGTACATTTAGCCTGACGGTAGTGAAGTAAGAGAAAGAACTCAAGAGAAGATGAAAACACTACTTTAAAAGAAAGTCACACGTCCACGTCCACGCAAATCGAAAAGTCCCTATTACCTTATCAACGAGGGCGTTCTTCATGTCTTGAGCCCAAGATCTCTCGTAGTTGCTCGAGTAGCCATGGATGATGAACTTGGTGTCGCGACTAGACTGGAAGGTTTTAATAAAAAAGAAAGATTAATCGTACTCAAATTGATCACAAAGACTTTCATGAACAATTTCAATATCATATTGTATTGCCTAAAGATTCAATGTTAAAGGGATAGTTGAGTTCTGTTGCAGAGGGCGCTACACAAAATTTTTTTTTTGTGAGATAATGAAAAACTGAGTGTCAAATTTGAAAGAACATAACAATTAATTGACAAAATCATCTTTGTTTTAGCAAAATCGGTTCAGAGACGGCTGAAATATAACGATTTCTAATATGTACCACCACAAATATTAAATATTTTGAAAAATTTGAAAAAACCGTTGGAAAAACAAAATAACGCCTTTTACGTCGTATTTCAGCCAATGCCGATGTTGGGTTTTTTGTTGGCATTTTTGTGTTGCTTATATTACGCATAACCAGCCGGCCCACGTATTGTTATTTTTAATTTAATAAATAATTAACGGTCACCAAGTTTTTTTTTAAATGGAGCTGAATTGGTATGCTCGTATTGGTTAAATTTCACACATTTTGGGGTCTTAAATTAATTCATAGCAATAGCCATTTTGTGATCCCACGGTAAAAAAATCCTGGATCATGTTAATTAATAATTTTAAGATTCAACATTCAAAGTTCAAGATCCAAGATCCAAAATCCAAGATTCAAGATCCAAGATTAAAGATCCATGCAGATCAAAGATTCAAGGCCCAAGATCAAAGATTCAAGACTCAAGATTCAAGACTCAAGATTCAAGATTCAAGAGTTAAAAATTGAAGAGTCAATTGAAAAATAGTCAACAGTCAACATATGTAACATTAAGTTAAGTATGAAAATATTAAACATTAGTATATACTACATATATAATTGTTTAAAAGCACAAGGAACATAAATTAGCGTGAATCAGATAAAGATATATCGAAGTCATTGGTATTCGACCTTAAGCCCCCATCACACCAAACTAGTTCTTATTACATTCTGGAACCGTCCTAGAGAATCGTAAAATGGGTTGTGGTCAGGGTGAAATGTGTAAAAAAATGTCTATAATACGATCCTAGTTTGTTCATAAACAGTCCTCAATACGTCCATCTCATTTGTACCCCGTCTACAGTCAGTTCATATCAAATTCAGATCGGGTAAATTTGCCATTTCCAAGCGGTACAAGCCTGTCCGTAGTCAGTTGAGCTATTACATTACCCTTTTATACATCATTGTATTTCAGCCGTCAGTTTTCAAATTGATAGAAATACAATAGGTCCATTTGTGTCCATTACGAAAATTGAAGATGATTATGTCGGTACGCCGTATTCATCCTTTTGTTCAATGGATATCTATCGTTAATGGTTCTCATTGAATACGGTTATATAAAACTTGGATTTTTTAATTTTTAATTTTAACCTCAATCAGCACTTCCCGTCCATCTACTAAGATATTTTGGCAAAGTAATGCTGCTCAGCTTTACAAGGGAGCCTTGCGGCATATTGATTGACATAAAGTGATTTCCTAATGATAACATATTTTTAAACGAACCAAAAATAAAATGATGGACAGATACCATTCAAAATTTGCCTTGGTAGGAAAATGGAGGCATAACATTTGGTAGTAGCTGGGAAAAGACTTAAAATCAGGTTCTAAATAAGCCACTTCGGAGATAACACTAGTACAAAATGACCTCCAAATATTAACAAACCTTTTACACATGCATGGACACGTCCCACTTTGTGCATTTTAGAATAATCACTGTCAGAGTGAGGTCTTGAATACATTTTGTTTGCCCGATTGAAAATAATACTTTCATCTGTGTAACATGCCCATGAGCTGATAATATCTCCGCAGTATCTCAAATGAACATGCGGCCAAACATTATTCGATACCATTCAAAAATTAAAATTAAAATTAAAAAAAGGGGAAATAGTTTTCTAGGAGCCCGCCGGCCCTCTCTCGAGGCTTTTAAGTAGTGCTGGAATGCGATTGGTGCAAGAGCAGAAACGATCTTCTCGGAAAAAATGCTGACCTCTGCGGTTCCGAAAGAAGAAGTAAAATGTACAAGCATTGCTTTTTAATATAGTCCTCAAATTCTTCTTAATCTATCATATGAATTAAGAATCCTTGAGACGTGTTAAAGATACTATGTCCCTCTTGCAGACAACATCAAATTCTGTAGAACTTTGCAGGAATTATGAATACGTCATGTAATGTCCTATCTGTGAAATTTAAACATTAGCAGTGTCCTAATATTCAAATTATGTAAGGAAACCTGTTTACTTGCTAGACTTCACTAACAGACACTATTGAGTGACTGACTGGCGCTTTCTTCTTTGGTAATAAAATACATAACATGAGCTTTAAAGGGTACATGAGCATTTGTCTACATTAATAACCCACTTCTTGTAATGGCCAAAATTAAACTGAATGAATATTTGCGCAGCATAAAACATACGACCATTCGGTACAACGGTCTGAAAATTAGACTATTACTTACTGGCTCTATAGCTCTTAAGTCGATTTGACAACTACTAGTCATTATTTTCCCACTTAAAGACATTTTCAAGTCCCCCTTTTTTTAGGGAAGTTCTAAATTAATATTATCTTTCAAATGCCGTTGGAATTTAACCTTTTCAATTTTTTGGCCTGCAAATGGGACATAGTACCTTTAATATATACTACATGTATTGTATAATCTTTATTTTATATGTATGTTTTAATTTTTGGTAAAATGTGGAACAAATTAAGTTAAAACTTGAAACTTGAAACAGACCATTATATTACCGCAAGCAAGTATCCATGGTAACAAACATACCTGAAAGTTGGAGTCGGTGATGGAGCTAGCGTCGTTTCTTTCCAATTCCTGTGCACTGTACTTGTTGTTATTTGTATAGAGCCAGTATCTAATAACGATGGCATCAGGGCTCTCTGGTTTAGTATGATGACATACTGGAGAACCATCGCCGTAGTATAACCGGTCTAAGTCATCGTACTGTACGGAGTCAGCTTGACACGCTGGGAAAAAATACAAAGAAGCATTATGTCTCTGTCGAAGTGACGATCGTGAATAAATTCCTTTTGAAGTATCCAAGAGTGATCTTTTGAAATTTACCAGATTCATTTAATTTTTTCAATATACTTTGGTTTTGTAAAAACCATAATATGCACCAGGTGTATTAAGTTTTCCTAAAAACAAACAAACACCAATACAACATACAAATTCATAGGATGCGACTCTGGAATATAGCCTAAAATATTCGTCCTAAAGTAGGCCTATTATTAGTTAGTAACACTAATTGTATGTTAACAATATTTGACTCACCCTGAATATAATTACAAGCTTATTGGTTTGAGACTACGAGGGGAGGGATAAATGGCATATATTAAACGTACAGGGGTGGAAACCCATGATTTTTATAGAGAAGTTACTTCAAGGATGACTTCACGCTTAAAAAAGTGGAATCCACTCTTAAAAGAGTAAGTCATACCAGTGTGCTCATAATCGATTCCATTTAGATAATAGAATGGATTCAACTCCAAGTGAAGTGATATGAATTTTAAATGGCAATCCGACCTTTGTTGCTAAATCTATGCGAATCTCAAATTGGCAATTTGGTCAATGGATTGTTACGAAGTCACGGAAAACTCTCATTTGCCGTGTACAAAAATATAATTAATTTTTCTATTTTCTTCTAAGCGCCTTTTTTTCGTATGGGGCACTTATCAAACTATGTTATGATTAGCATGGTATAGGTTCTTTAAAGGAAAAAAAAAGCCCCTCATGAGTCTGCAATTTAGAAAAATTGACATTTTGGATATTTTGTGTATTGAGGTGAATGGGAAAGATTCAGGAATACGTCACAGGGAAATTACTGATTTAGCCAATTCGAATTGCTCATACGTATAGTGATATAACTGTCGAAAATTCATTACTTGCTTATTTCAGTCCGATTTCATTTAAATCTTCACTATTCTTTTTATTGTTTTTAGAGTAATATGCTATTAAGGTTAGATTCTCCTTTAAAGACCGGATTTCCTCACCACAGCATGAATATAGTCTGAATCTTACCTTGAATAATGGCAGCAGCCAGAAACACGACGGCTAATGAAAGAGTCCCCATCTTTGTAGCTGATGAATAGATGCTAGATGACCTGATCATACTCGTAGCAGAAATGTGATTTTAATAGTATCGAATCGCCCCTATTTATACAATTAAAAAACCATTCATATCTAGCTATTTAAGAAGCCAATGTCAACAGTAAACGATAACTGCTGTATGCCGGGTGATTAACAAGTATAATCATGTAAAACACTTGTTAATGAGGAAAAGCAGTTTGTTTTATAAAAAACAAGCTCCTAAACGTGGAAATTAATCACCTGCTATTTCAACGATAATTTGGATATAAAACATTTGATTGTTTTTTCAGTATACATGATTATAAGGTAAGCAGTCTGACCCTTGTGCAGTATTCCGCTTGATTATATTTCATTTGGGAAAGTTAATACATAGTCGACGATTGGGATACAGGTAAGAGAAGCTCTGGGAAGGCAAGAGTATATGGAAATAGTGTTAACTACTTCAAGCTCCTAGTTTTTCACAATATTTACTTTATGTGTTACCTTCTTACTTTTTTTAGGGAGAGGGGAAGATTTCAAGTTGTCTAAACTTTCACATTTGTTCTGTTTTTTTTCTACTAGTATAAACAACGTGTTTTAGTCAAAACAACTGCAATAATATGAACGCAAGGAGAAAAAGAATAAGAGGAGGAGAAAGAGGAGGGGAAGAAAAAGAAGGAGAAGAATAAGAATAGAAGGAAGAAGAAGGAAAAGAAAAAAGGAAGAAAAGGAGAAGAAGAATGTCTATTGTCCGCAAAGAACAGTTATAGTTATCCAAGCAAATGGATTATCAACAATAATCCGGATAACACATCATACATAACCCTGTCAGCTTGTGAATAAAATAGATTAAACCCTTGGATGATGAATTGAGATCAAGATTTTAATAACAAAATATTTAATTTTATGATTTTGGCTACAGCGGTACTTCCAAGAGTTCTCGTCATTAAATTGCCATTTTGAATACTCGCTGCAGATTTTCAAAATTAACTAATTATCTTTCCAACCCAAAGTCTGTTTTCTTTCATGACTGTTTGAACGAACATCTAATTTCTCTTACAGAATAACAAAATTGTCTCTGACTTTAAAATACTCGCTTTTAAAACTCAGTTTCAGTGTTAGAAAAGTTTGGGTATTTATAATATGCTCTTTTGTTTCTTAATCATAAAAGAAAAGAGGTTGAAGTGCAATTCTATTATAACAATAATAATAAACTGAAAGAAGTTAATTGCTAGCGGTATACTAGAAAGTTAAGTCTTTCATACCGTAGGCAAGTACACCATGCAGATAAAGAGTTGTAATGGTTGAATGCGGTTATCAGAGGGTTAATATTTAGCCTCAACTTAACCTTGCCGACTATCACCCCATTTCACCGCGAACCAAGCGTTTGGTCTGTAGTGTGATTAATTGGTGTGTTAATTAAGTTCATTTACCCAAGGATAATTAGGGTCGTTAGCCCTCGTTCATGTGGCTATATCAACTTCATTATCAGCCAATACACTGATAAGTACAAGTGGCTAAAGGATATTATTTTAACACTTATTTCATCTCAGTAGCTAAGGAAGATAAATTTATGTATTGCTCCTGGCTTAAAAGAGAACACTCATATCAAAACTTTCGAGGAATTGGTAAAAAGAGAGCTCCAAAGTCAAAGTTTATAACATTTTATTAAACCAGCTTCTACAAATGAAATGGGAATATATTTCTGTTATTTTCTTCGAAGTTTGATTTTTAAATTATATTTACTATTGCTATGTTTTAGGAATGTGGGTATGTGCAAAGACGCAGTAAGTAGGAAACATTTATACCATCATAATGTTGTCTCCCAACTCCATGTCTAATGCCAAGTCTCAACTCAGCGCATGCGTGCAAGCATGGCTCAATATAATGATCACTCCAAAGCAGGGGCGTAAATCCGTACCGAGGAGTGGGGGGATGATCGGCGATAGCCATCACAAACTAGCACGAGCACACGCCCACACTAATTTACGCAAGCGCGCGCGATCGCGCACGCACAAACACAAAACATACACACACGCACACACGCACACACACGCACTCACACATACACGAACTCGTTCTCTCTATCACCTCAATCTTTTTCTATATCTCTTTGTAAAAACTACTATCTGTGGCAAAGCTAATATCTTTTCCTCGGGGATCATTTTAGATCCGGATTTTACGTTGAGTCTAAGTAATGCAAATACAAATAATAGAGAGAGAGTGAGAGAGAGAGAGAGAGAGAGAGAGAAAGAGAGGGGAAGAGACGGAGAGATGGTTTGGAAGCAGAATCCATGGACCGGCCTACTACTCCAACAAGTTCATTTGTATGAAAGCAGAAAATAAGACACACATAATAGAGACAAATTTAAAAAAGGTGGACTAATAATAATAAAGTTATGAATGTTTGAAATATGAGATCACTGAGTCTGTGCGAATCTTACATTGGCAGTCTGGTGAGTGGATTGTGACGTAGTCACAGATAACTCTCCGTTTAGTCGCGTACAGAAATATCGTTAATTTCTGTTTTTCCTGATAAGTAATACATCATTTACATCATTCAGATAAAGGTAGAGCACTTTTTCTCTGTCCTTCATATTTTTCTCTTTCTTCTTTCTCGTTATTGGTACCGCCTGGTTTCACCCGTCCACAAAAGTGGTGTTCGAAATCTCGTAGAAAAATATCAGCCGATATCATATTGCTAAATAACTTTCAAAATGCTTGAACGCCTGGTAGTGGCCAAAATTCTGAACCATTCCCAAACGAACAAAATTATTCCTGATTCACATCACGGCTTTCTGCCGATACGTTCATGTATCATCCAGGCTACATCCCTCTTTCATATTGTGGCGAATGCCCCTGATCAGCCTAAACCTCCCTGGTTAGATGTTTTTTTTTAAATAAATGATACTGTGTTATAATCCTTCTTTAATATTTCTGGAATAACTACACACATTTTGTATATTTCTATTAATTTGTACTTTCATACTCTATTTCGTTACATTTCAAATTTCCCCTTCTTGATATAATTGGCCACATATCTTTGATTTAAAAAAGAATTAAGATCATTTAAGTTATGTGTCATTAAAATTGATTGATTTTTGGGCAATATAAGAATATGATTTTTTTTTAAATGAAAGTATTGAATAAAGTGAACTTGAATAAAGTGAACTTGAACTTTGAAATTTTGCTCGGTAAGAATAATCTGACTCATGACAAGTTATTACTATTATTACATCATTGTGTAATGATCGTTAATCAAATTGCAATTGTGTGTGTTTATGTTTTTATGTCTTATTTTTATTTTCGGTACCAGCCAGTGAGGAGAGCCTCTCGACAGGTGTCCTAATCCTTTTAGGCAATCCACAGGCACTGGCTGGTACCCATTATCTTTTATCGTTATATTGTTTATACTGGTCTTTGTGTTACATTGTATTCTCCTGGATATCAAATAAAAAATATATAAATTAAATAATACGTGTATGGTGTGATAATGAAGCTGATAGCCCGTAAACGTGAGCTAACGACTGTCACTACACTGCACCAATTAACCACACGACAGACCAGATGCTTGGTTCACAGTGAAAATGGGGTGATAGTCTGCAAGGTCAAGTTGAGGCTATATATTAACCCTCTGATTACCGCATTCAATCATTACAATTGTTTAGCTGCATGGTGTACTTGCCTACGGTATGAAAAGACTTATTTTGTTAGTATATCGCTAGCATTCAACTTAATAATATTTGAATTTATTATTATTGTAATAATAGAATTGCACTTCAGCCTTTTTTCTTTTTTTATGATTAAGACTCAAAAGGGTATTATAAACATCCAAACTTTTCTAACAGTGAGTAGTTTAGAGTAAGAGATAATTTTGTCATTCTGTAAGAGAAATTTGGTATTCGTTCAATCAGTCATGAATGAAAAAAGACCTAGGGCTTAGAGACTTCGGTGGTTAAGCCCCCCATCACACCAAACTAGTTCTCGCTACGTTCTGGAACCGGCCTAGAAAATCGCAAAACGGGTTGTGGTCGGGGTATAATGTGTAAATAATGTCTATAATAGGACCCTAGTTCGTTCATAAACAGTGGAGGGCCATGCATTATGGCTCAAGGCATGGGCACACAAAGGATTTGTTTATGTTGGGGACCGGGGTAAAATGCAATAAATTATTGAAAATTTATTTCATTTTCATTTTTTTTTCATTTTTTTTTTATTTACGGAAACTGCCCCCTACCCTAGACCCCGCTGCGTACAGTCGTGGTTCAGTGACAAAGTAATGGCCTCGTAACTGTGAGGTCCCAGGATCAAAACCGTGTCGATGTACTACATTAGTGCCCTTTTGTGGAACATTAATCCTCATTACTGTCATTTATGATTTAAGGGCGTAGGTACCCTAGTTGAAAATCATAGTAGCATACACATGCTTTAGCAGTCACGCAAAACACACATTGTCAAATTATTATTCAATAAAATCTGAGAATGTATACTATTATCTAGATCTATTATTTTTAAATTATTTTTAAAATAATTTCATAAATTGGGGTAAAACAAAAATATTCCAACTTTATGAGCGACAGTGTACTAGAGTTGGAAAGATAATTAGTCTGAGTTAGATTTTGAAATCTACAGCAAATATTAAAAAAGGCAACTTAATGATGAGATTGCTTCAAAGTCTCGCTGTAGCCAAAATGTAAGTCAAAAGCATAGAATGAAATATTTTTATTCAAATCCTGATCTCAAATGAAAACCCAAGGGTTCAATTTATTTTATCCACGCGCTGAAAGGGTTATGTATGATGTGATACCATGATTATATATAAGCAAACAAAAATGATGATATATAAGCGCCATCTTATTGTTAATTATACTTTTGCATGGACTACTCAAACTCTTTGTGGACAATAGACATTCTTCTTCTTCTCCTTCTTTTTCCTTTTCTTTTTTCTTTTTCTTCTTCTTCCTCTTTTTCTTCTTCTCTTTCTTCTTCTCCTGCTTCTCCTCTTATTCTTTGTCTTATTGTAGTTATTTTTTACTGAAACATGTTCTTTATACTTTCTAGCATAAAGAAACAAAAGCACAAATTTGAAAGTTTTGACAAACTTAAAGATCATCCCCTCTCCCTTATGATAAAAAGAAGTAAAAGGTCACACCTAACGTAAATATTGTGAAAAACTAGGAGCTTGAATTAGTCATCACCTTTGGCACAGCTTTGAGCCTTCCCAGCCAGAGCTTATCTTTCCTGTTTCCTAATCGTCAACTCTATATTCTTTTTCAAATTCCAATATTTATCTAGCGAAATACTGCACAAGGATCAGACCGCCTACCATATAATCAAGTACATGTTTATAAAGAAACAATCAAATGCTTTGCGATCCGAATTATCGTTAAAATAGCAGGTGATTTTTTTTTTCACGTTTAGGAGATTATTTGATTTCTGAATAACATTATAAAACAAACTGCTTCTCCCGCTCATTAAAGGGACTTGGTAACATTGATCAGATGGGAGAAAATGGTGCTAAGGTAGTGACTTCATTGGTAGATGTACAAATTAAAGATAATGTGAAAGATTGAGTGAAAACAGACCATTATTAATGACACAACTTGGGAAAAATGATCTGATCGATTCCCTGATTCTCCAAACTATATTATTACAACTTAATTACATTTTAGGTGAATGAAAATCGTCACAAAGCAATATATTGGCTCTACATGTTTATACCTTTCCAGACATTTAAGTGTTGAAAGATTTTTTTTAAAGCCTGTTTTATTTTCATGGGAAAACGGTTGCGGAAAATTAAAAATGGTTGGGAGAATTTATTGTAAGAGGGTGTCGTACAGTGACACCTTCAAAGAAAACCATAAAAATCTTTGTGGTTTTAGAATTTTTGTCAGGATGTTTTGCATGTTAGAGGCCTACAGTAGAAGGAATATTATAATAAGTAACATTTATACACAAAATAAGCAGTTTTTTCATTAACCTTCAGCAATGGTACCGAGTCACTTTAACATTTGTTTTTCATGAACATAATTGTTAATTAATAACTCAACATACAGCGGTAATCATCCACTATTGACATTGGATGTTTACCTAAGGTTAGATATGATGGTTTTTTAATAGTATAAATAGGGGTGATTTGATTCCATTAAAATCCCATTATTGCTACGAGTAGGATCAGGTCATCTAGCGTCTATTCATCAGCTACAAAAATGGGGAGCCTTTCTTTAGCCGTCGTGTTTCTGGCTGCTGCCATTATTCAAGGTAAGATTCAGACTATATTCATGCTATGATGAGAGAAAATCCACTCTTATAAAGGAGAATCTAATCTTTATAGCATATTGTTATTAGAAGTAAACAACAAAAAAATCAGAGAAGCATGAAAAGTGGGTTTGAATGAAATCGAACTAGAATAAGAAATTTGTGAATTTTCGAAAGTTGTGATCACTATATTAGAATTGGCTAAATCAGTAATTTTCCAATGACGTATAGTGCTGGAAAACTGCCCCTTTTATTTCAAAATACAAAATAACTGAAATGTCAATTTTTCAAAATGTAAGGCTCAGGAGGGTCTTTTTTTCTTTAGAGGCCCTTTAAGTTTATGCTAATCATAACATAATGTTAGCACTAGTGAGCACTTAATTTTTTTAAATTTTTTTCGCCGGGGGGGGGGGGGGCACGTGCCCCTGTGCTCCCCCCTAGATTCACCCCTGACAATACTAATTGAATCTGGTAAATTGTGAGAGGTTACTATAAAGAAACTTTATTCACGATCGTCACCTTGATTGTGCGTTTATGCTCCCCCAGAAATCATCTTTTTGGAGAAACGCCGATCCAAAACTCACCTTTTTGTGAGTTTACGATCGTCGTTTAACGGTGATTCTACGAAAATGAGAAAGGACGCAACCGTGTTTTGAACTAAACGCGTAACAACAAAAGCCTCATTCTGCCCCCCCCCCCCACCCCCACTCAGTGTTATTTAGTATGCATGTTCCCTCCTTTTGAAAACACCCCCTAAGTCCGGTGTGTAAAGTCAATACGGGCCGGATTTTTGTGTACTACGAGTCGGACTTTGGTGCGTGAAAAGTACCCCTTTACCGGACATTTTGGGAACACGCATGCGGTCCCTCCGATCCCGGAGTGGGGGGGGGGGGCGGGAATCCCCTTAAAAAGTTGAGCATAAACGTACCCAGAGTCATATATTTCTTTTCCCAGGGTGTCAAGCTGACTCCGTACAGTATGATGACCTTGACCGGTTATACTACGGCGATGGTGCTCCGGCATGTCACCATTTTAAACCAGAGAGCCCTGATGCCATCGTTATAAGATACTGGCTCTATACAAATAACAACAAGTACAGTCCACAGGAACTAGACAGATACGACGCTAGCTCCATCACTAATTCCAACTTTCAGGTATGTTTATAAAACCATGTATACATCATTGCGATAAAAATGGTCTGCTCAGAGTCAGTAGGGTGTTAACCCGTATCACGTATCACAGAGTTATCTCTTTTGTAGCTACCAACAGAAGATATTAAAATAATTTAAAAAAAATATAGGGGCATTATTACGATAATAATGAAGCAATAACTGAAAGCAAGTAGGACCGCTCGTTTAAATAAATATGGTGTACATAAGATACATAAGCAGATCTAGAGAACAAAATGGTGCCCCACTCACTTACCAACAAGTGAAGCCCCCCCCCCCCCCCCCCCCGCCTCACCCACACCATCTAATGAAGCCGTATAGAGTTATAAATATCACGAACTTCTTCTTTCGAAACCGCAGAGGTCGGCATTTTTTTCCGAGAAGAACGTTTCTGTTTCTTCCTCCGCTACTGAAAAGCCTCGCGAGAGGGCCGGGGGGCCCCGGCGGGATTATAGAAATCCTTTTTTGGGGGGTGATAATTCTAATTTGTTGAATGATATCGTATAATTTCGGCCTCATGCATGTTCTTGTGAGATGCTGCGGAGACACTATATGGGTATGGGTATGATACACAGGGAGTATTATTTTCAAGAGGGCAAACAAAATGTATTCGTGAAGGACCTTCCTCACTTTGCAGTGAATATTCTAAAATGCACAAAGTGGGACGTGTCCGTGCACGTGTAAAAGACATTTTGTACAAGTGTAATCTCCGGAGTGGCTCATTGACTTCGAATCTCAGCCACTGCCAAATGTTATGCGTCCCTTTCCCCACCAAGGCGAATTTTGAACGGTATATTTACATCATTTGATTTTTGTTTGGTTCATGTTGTTATCATTAGGAAATCATTTCATGTTAATCAATGTTTCCGCAAAGCTCCGTTGTAAAGCAGGTTTTAATTGTAAACTAGTTTGTAGGTCGACATGATGGAGAGGAAGTACTGATTATTATAAATGATCTTCTGGGATCAAACACAAAATATATTATTAACATATTAACGTAATGTAAACAAATTGAGGGCATAAGTCTTTATTACATTCAACGTTACGAATCATTTCATTTATATGTTACATCTTAATATATTCCAATCGTCAGAATGCAGATTGCATAAATTTCGTTGTGTGTGCTAGGTAAGGCAAGCAATAATAATTGTCTTACATAGGATCAACTAGCATGACTAATGTATTCAATTTGAACACTGAGGGCTGAAATACAATGATATAATCATAACGGGAAATGATCCAGCCCATTGCTAAGGAAACGTGCATAAGTTAGAATACATATTGATGTTTTGTTATAATATACATGTATATAGTGAATTGTATGAATCTTGGATCTTAAGAACTCTTTACTGTTTACCCTCGACTCTTCATATTGTTTACTCTTAAATCTTGAATATTGAGTCTTGAATATTGGACCATAAATCTTGGATCTTTAATCTTGGAGTGTGGGTCTTGGATCTTGGACCTTGAATCTTAACATTATTGAGTATCATGATCGCAGAGACTTGAAAACACAACTTCGAGTCTTGTAAATCATCTTTAGAAATGAGTAAACTTATGATATTATAGGTTCCCATGAGGTGATTTCTTGAAAGTCTTTTCGATCAGTTTGAGTATGATTAATCTTTCTTTTGATTACAAATGTCCAGTCTAGTCGCGACACCAAGTTCATCATCCATGGCTACACGGATGAATACACGTCATCTTGGTTTCAATCGATGAAGAACGCCCTCGTTGATAAGGTAAGTATCACAGTCACATCAACAAAACCGACACCAAACCGACAATAGATCGACCAAATATTTACGTTACCATCTACGACCAAACATTGGTCCGGTTGGAGTCGGCGTGGATTCAGTTTGGCGGTGTGACTGACGTATAATTCCCCCTAAAAATAGAGAATTAAAGGCAAACAAGTTATCACAGGTTATCACAGGTTCACGGGATGGGGGAGGGGCAGTGTCAAAAGTCTCTTGCAGAGAAAAAAAATTGGAATGGGCTAGGGGCTTTCTACTTTCTGTGTCTTAGATGAGCCACTGCTAGCTAACCTCAACGTGGTACTAACCCCAAAGAATAGGTAAAGGTATTCTGAAAAACGAGATGAATTCCTGCCTTTTAATATGCAATATAGCTTACGAACTTGTACAAGAGATATATAAATGACGATTTATTGGCATGATGTAATGCCTTTTAGAATGGCATTGGCGTAGCCATTTTCTTGAAAATGTGACGTACTAGGCGGAGTTGTAAATAAGTCATGCACAAAGCTCTAACTGGAAAGACTTTTTAACTCTATAACAAAACCTTTACTTTTCAATGATGGAAAATCATAGCCGAGAAGGTAAAAGTTACTTTTGGTAAAATATATAACAGGGTAATATTATTATAACTCAATCATTTCAAAATAATAAGATATAGCAGTTGAAAAATCTATTATATTTATGCGAAATCTGCGCCTCAGAACAGCCCCAACTAATGCATTTAGAGCACAAAGGATAATAGCAGATGAATGAAATGATTCATTACCACAAACACCTGGGAAGGAAGCATCTATAATTTTGAATACATTTAGTTGATAAACGACTCCGCATAGTAAGTCATGCAACCAAGAAAATGGCGATGCCCATGTCTTGCTCAGCAACTGTACGTTATTAGAGACTTTTAGATTCGCACGAAGACAATGGGGATTGCTACGGTCGACGTCCTTTTAATACACTGCCTTGAATGGACGTCACACGTATCAGTCCACGCAAATCTAAAAGTCCCTAATCTTTCTTTATGCCTTTCTCATACACTTTTGTGGGTAATCTTGTAGATTGATGGGCAAGAATACAAGAAAACTCTCAGAACAACTAAAGTTATTCTTTAGGATAAAAGCAGGCTAACACTATGACTAATAAGAGGTAGCGCATCGCTTTGCCGCCAAGATTTGTGATTTTCACGTCCGCCGCTTTTCGCGGGGTCTTTGCCGCTACTATGTGAGCCAGCCTTTAGTTCTCCTTTAACTACTAAAAACAATAACATGTAGATGTGTTAACGTGAATGCACTCTGAATATAATCTGTTATCTGCTTTCTCTGCAGTGAAAGGGTAGGTGGCTGTGCCCCGTGCGGCTCGAGAAGGGGGCGTCAGTAAACAATCCCCACAAAGTTAGAAAGAGAAGGGACATAAAAGAATAAAATATTACGATTTATTGTGGATTATCAATTGCATTTTTTAACAACTGATTTTTTGTTTAGGGTTGAAAATGCAGTCGTTCGATATTTCGCATTATTTTTCTTCAGGATTTTGTAACTTTGGTTCCAATATAGTATGTAAAAAGCGTCTTTAAAATGTGAAGAATACTATAAAAGTAGTACAATCCTTGTTGCTCTGCTCCATAATAGGATTATATGGTAAAACGTATACTACAGTATTTTCAAAGGTTCCACATTTGAAGAAGAAAAAAAGCGAAAAGAATGTAATATTTTTAATTCTCGTAAAATTGTACCCCATTTGAGGACAAAAGGAATAGTAGACCATTATTAAATTATGTCAATGTTCAAAATTTGATCAACACCAATAATACATATGCCACTCGGGGAAGGGGGACGAGCGCAATTTAATTGTCTGCCCCGGGCGCCAAAATCCCTATAGATACGCCACTGCTTTTCTGAATGCTGTCAGGGTAGTTGTATTATTTGCAAAATAATCCAAAACAACAAAGAATTATTGCAAATTATAAGATGATGACGTGGATCCTAATCAAATGATTGGTTGAAAGCGTACACGTGACCAGGTATTTATTTTGCCTAACGCGTAATCGCGCGTAATTTGGGTAATGACCGGTCATTATCAAAATCATGTTAGAAAACATCATTTTATAAAACAAATAAAACATAATCTTATAAAACAAATAATACACATCATTTTTTTCGGGCATTAGTAAAATTACCCACACTTGGTACCTTCAAAACAGCCCAAAGTTAGACTGTTCCAAAAGTACCTCGTTTGGGTAATTCTTACTAATGCCCTCACTGATGTGTATTATTTGTGTAATATATCCCCCTTATTTAAATTTGTTTCTTTTTCTTTTGTTTTGTTTTTGTTTTTGTTTGTTTGCTTGTCTGTTAAAAAAACTTGTATAAACTTATAAAATGTTAATTTGTCAGTCGTTCTTTTCTCTCTCTCTCTCTCTCTCTCTCTTAGAACACGAATGTGATAATGGTTGACTGGGAAGAAGGAGCGGCTCGTGTTAATTACGCTCAGAGTAGAGCTAATACTCGGGTAGTAGGTCAAGATATCGGTAAACTCATCGAAGTGCTGAACAGCAAGGGAGCGTCTTATAGCAGCATGCACATCATCGGGCATAGTCTAGGGGCCCATACTGCCGGGTACGCTGGCGAGTCCAGGTCTGGCATTGGACGACTAACTGGTAAGTTGTCAAAATTCGTGCGATGATTAATCGATAGCTTCATACCCTGTTGCCCACATACAGTTGGAATAAAGTTGTTAACCTTTTTTCATGAAATGTTTGTGACCATGATAGATACACTTTTAAATTTTCTCATAACTTTATTTATCAATTTCTTCGATTCTTTTGATTGATCAATAAAGTTTGGGGAAGATATAAACTTGATCTTTTAGGAGTTAATCATATTAAATAAACGGTGCAGACGCTCTCGTGGTAATGAAAAAGGGTCTACTCGAAGAGTCATACACCATGAGCAATCCAGAGACGACGCTCGGGGGGGGGGGGAGGGGGGCAGGAGGTACAGTGCGCCCACTTTTTCAGGTACCCCTAAAGTGCCCCTTCCCCTTATAACAAGTGCCCCTTTTCCTTGTGATAAAAGCAACCCCCTCGTTTTTGTTCATAAGATCCCCTTCACTTTCTCCTCAATGTCCCTTTTCACCTCTGATAAATGCTTGTATTAAAATAGGATAAGTGCCCTTTTTTCTTCAACTACTGCCCCTTTTCCTTTGAAATAAGTGTCCCTTTTTCATTCTCATAAGTGCATTTTATTGTCTCTGGTAAAGGCCCTTTTTCAGGTACGAGAAGTATTCCTTACCACAACTGATAAGTGCCTCCTTCACCTCTGATAAAATTGCTCCTATTCAAATGTAACAGGTACACGTTTTAATTTTACTAGGCGCCCCTTTTCCATTATCATCATTACATTTTTCTTCGCTGGTGAATGACTCTTTTCAGGTGCGAGAAATTCCCCTTTTTCCCTCTGATATTTTTGACACTTTCCCGTTTTCCTCTCTATAATAAAGACCATATTTCCTACGAATAAATGCCCCTATTGAGATCTGATAGGTGCCTATTTCCCTCAACAGATGCCCAAATTCAATTCTCACAAGTGCCTTTTTTCATCTCCGTTGAGTGTCCCTTATTCAAGTGCAAGAAGTGCCCCATTTTTACCTCTGATAATTGCCCTGTTTACTTTGACACGTGTCCCTTTTATTTTCAAATAACTGTCCTTTTCCCTTTTGATACATGTAAGGGCCTACTTTTCCTTTCTCCATACAATGCACCTCTAATTAAAAACGACTCAGAGCCCTTCCTTCTTTATTAGGGACTTTTAGATTTGCGTGGACTGATACGTGCGACGTGCATTAAAAGGACGTCGATCGTAGCAATCCACATTGTCTTCGTGCAAATCTAAAAGTCCCTAATATTCCCTAGAGCTCGCACGCTACGCTCGCTCACATTTATTCATGTTACTTATAAAAGAACCGTTTAGTCCTTCATCATTAGATAGTGCTTAAAACGTTTCTAGTTTTTTGTTCGCACCTCCACCTCACAAATCTTAATTTTTTTTGCTCGCTCGAAAATTAATAAGCAGAGCATTACACCAAAATGCAAAGTATGTAGCGTAATTGATAACTTGTACCACGTAAAGAGAAAGAACAAAATTAATATCATTTCTGATAGTCTAATCACAATCATGACGACGTAGGGGTATATACCAATGTCTAAAAATGGTGTATGTTAATTTTGAAGTTTCACTTTTAGGTGCCCCTTTTTTCCAAAAAGCCCCTGGAGCGACGGCCATGAGCGGGGGGAGGGGGGAGAGGGGGGTGCACTCGGAGTTACCTGTCATGAAATTAACTTTAAGGTTATGACTGCTTGCCCGCCTTGTAGTTCAACATTTTGAATACGCGTTTTTTCGGTCCCGTGGGAACCCTCGTTGTTAGTAGTGGATTGTTCTTCCACGGCCTCGTCTTCATCATTACGTGATGTCTTTTTTTGTTGATGGGTTGATTATCAATATTGATACTCATATTTTTTTAATTATTATTATAATCATAATCACCTTTATCATTATTATACCAACGGAAACAAATATATTACAGCTTTGTGTCATACCTTTATCAGATGATTTTCTCCGATATGGGCAAGAGGAAAAGTTTTTGTATGTCTGCTTTCGTTGCTATTTTTGGACTTTGCACCGATCATTTCATTATGATTGTTAATTTCATTGCTATTATCATCGATACCATTTTTTTGTAAATATTCCATTCACAATAATTATTTGTTATAATTATTTTACTAACTTGCATACGTCTGTAATATCATTGAAGTATACAATTAGGCCATATTTTTTCCTGCTCTTTGCTTGCCCCTACGGACAATGACTAGTTGGGGGGGGGGGGGGGGTAACATTTTTCTCTTCCCCTAACCTCAGTTAAATCACCAATACGACTCCAGGCCATTGGCCATTGGGTGTAATTTAATTTTTGGTTCAGTCTGTCGTTGGGCTTGTTTGTGCGACTGGTATATTCCACTAGCCTTCATGAAGCGGGTATCGATTGTGCCTTGTGACGCACATACTCTTAGAAACTTTTGTAAAGCTCCACCTTCGTAGCTATATGGTAACGCTATGACCTCAATACAGTTCGACTTAGCGCATCCAAGGATGAAGAATCAAGGTTAAAAAAAAGGATGATCAATAATTTAAATTAAATAGAATCTTGTTTGGATAGATCTGAACCAAATTAAAATATGTATTCATCAAGAAAATAGAAAATCTTAAAACTATGTCTGATTAAAAGATACAAATGACTGGCTGTAATAATCATTAGCGAATAATACAGATATGGATAAAGAATTTGAAGTTAAGATTATGATTACTTATTGTAATAGTGGTAATGATTATTTAATTTAGTACATAAAACAGTGAATCATGGTGAATATAGGAATGGGAAATCAAGATATTTTGATACATATTACTGCTATTTACCATTGTATCCTGCATCAAAAATGAATTGGCTTTTAATTGGTTGACAGCTCGTCGCATGACCAAAAATATTTCAACTATTTTTAGAAAGTACTATATGAGAGTACTATTTGGGAGTACTATTTTGGAGTTGACAATTTTTTTTTATTTAATTCTTTTTAAAAAATCTTATTTTAATCATTTGTTTTCATTTGTAATTCTTTTTATAATAAAAACTGTAATTTTTAACATTTAAAATGTTCTAAATTTCAATTTAATTTTTTTTTTTAAATTAAAAAAAAAAAGAAGAAAAAAATTAAACGTAAAGGTTTGATCCAGGATATAAAACAAAAATTCCATGCCTTATTTTTGAGGTACTGGTTAAAACTAAGGGCCTCGGTGACTCCAATAGTTCCATTTGCTTTGGGGCTGCACCCCCAGCAAATAGTACTATTGGAGTCACCTCTTGCGCTCAAGACAGTGTATATTTGTATACTATTACGATAACCAGGCGCGTACGCAGGAGGAGGGGGGGGGGGGGGGTTGGGGGTTGAACCCCCCTCCCCCTACTTTAACTTTTGTTATGTGTGTTTTTGTTTACGATAACAATACCTACTGTACCATTACTATTGCTAGGCCTGTAACTATTACTATAACGATCAGTGCTATTGTTGCTATCACTGTTACTATCATATCATTATATATAATCTTTTAAAGTCCACCCCAAATTTTATTAAGTTAAACCGAATATGGAAATTCTTTTTGCCCAATTGATCGTGAGCCCGGCAGCCACTGAGCAGCGCCAGATCGACGTCACTCTATCCCTTATTGTTGAACGCCATTATGATTACTTTTACTATTATATCACTATTTGTACCAATACTTATACTTTAATTATTTGTATAACTCTTATTCTTACTTTTACTATTAAATATTAAATCCTGCATCAACATGTTATTGGTGTTCAATTGGTTGAGAGCTCTTCACGTGAAAAAAGAGGAACACACTTTTTTTTAAAAGGTACTATTTACGGCTCCCAAGCCGTAAATAGTATTTCGACTAAAAATTGTTATTTTTAACTGTAAAATTATACAATGTTACAATTTTATTTTTAACAATTTAGGACAGAGGTTTTTTTTAATTTAATAAATTCTATTAAAATTCAAAATGTATACAATTTCAAAACATTAACAAATTCGAAAAATGTAAAAGTAAACAAAATTACATATATACCCTGCATTCTTTTCGATGTACTGGTTAAAACTGTATTTGGGCCTCGGTGACTCCAATAGTACCAGTTGCTTCGGTGCTGCACCCCTCAACAAATAGTACTATTGGGGTAAATTCTTGCCCATAGTTTCAACCAGAACCTCTCAAGACAGTGTTTATGTGTACACCATCGCTATTAGTATTAATATTACTACTAATAAATATGGAAAAGAGAATACCATTGTTTAATAATTGTCTATATTACTTATTTACTTGTATATTGGTTTGTTTAATGTGTGTGTACATAGGATTGGATCCAGCAGGAGCCGAGTTTACTGGATATGACAGCGAGTGTACCATCGATAAATCAGATGCCACCTTTGTCGATAACATACACACCGATGGAGAGTTAACAGGAGCTGGACTTCTTGATCAGGTACGAGGGGCGTTCAATACGTTCATATCCTGACTATGAAGGAGCAGGTATTTGGTCACGAATTTAATCAAATCGATTCATAAAATAGAATAAAATAAAATTTAATCGAGCCCAATTCAATCCAATTTATTCAAATCAAATCAAAACAAATCAAAACGAATCAAATCGAATCGAATCAAACCAAATGACATTAAATCAAATCAATTCAAGTCAAATCAATTTTGTTCGAAATGATGGGAATGGAATCAAATCAAATCACCTCATATAAAATCAAATATTTCTTTTCTTTAACTTTGCAGCTAGGACATCAGGATTTCTACCCAAACGGAGGAGAATCCCAGCCAGGATGTGAGGGTACAAGCATTACGGCAGCCTGCGATCACATGAGAGCTGTATATCTCTTTACAGAGAGTATATATTCTAGTTGTAACTTCTCACCCACCATGAAATGTACTAATTGGAGCAGCTACCCCAACTGCAACAGTTGTGGCACCTGTCCGGAGATGGGTTACGGTGCCTTGCAGAGTAAGGGCGAAGGAGCCTACTATCTCACGACAGATGACGGATCTCCATACTGCAACTAGAGAACGTCCATGAAGATCACACTACAAATATCAAATAATATCTCACAACGCATAGAAAATAGTATAGCAAGACATATATTAAATACTTTCTTACGACAAATAGCATTCAGAGGCATAAATGGTAACTTGCCCTCGGGAATGATACTATTTATGCATCCTCATTAGCTCATGGTTTTGGTGGACCCTCGAAAGGTATTGAATATGTGTATACCAGCTCAAGACAAATATAATATCCATTCTGCAAGTATAGCAGGTCCATAAGCTTACTATCTCACAAGAAAACTAGTAAATACGCTATCTCAACACAATTATAAAATATAAATTAGGTAAGTAAATCCGGAATGATATATCCAGAAGGTTGCAATGCATTAATCACAAGCGCATCGACAATTTGTTTGAATCTCACACTTCATTCATTTACAAATAAATTCACGATAGAAGTGCGTAAAATCTGTGAAAGCAATGTCAGTATCTGGAAAAGAGGACAATGAAAATGACCCTAAATAGTATAAAGAGAAGAGATAATAATTCATGTTAAAAACGTTTGAAAGTAAAATAAATTTGGGAAAGACAGAAATATTTGCCTACGCTTTAAGGTTTTGATCACCTTTGATAATGAGGGATTTTTAGATGTAACAAAACAAAAAGAACAAAAGTTTCAGAATAAAAAAAATGATAGCAAAATCGATAATAATATTAATAATAATAATAATAATAACAATAATCATGGTAACTCAATAATAAATTAGTTGGTTGGTATAAAGACGAAAATAAAGCAAATCTATAGCTTTGTGAAAAACGGCAGGTCTTGACCAACAAATCATGGGCGGCCGGAATTTTATGCAGATTTGAGCGAAACTTTTTATTGCCAGCAAAATTTGTAAACATATCTTTATTTAGTGGATGATTGGATGATTCACAATATGAGAAACCAAAACCATTTATTAATAGCACATTAATATTGTACTCTTGTTTTTATTTTCGTCTAGCTTCTTAATTTTCCTTGAGATCAGGTTAACAACAATGCTCAGTTATTTCATCTAATTGCATTTTCCTTGATCTGCTTTGATATTCAAAATAGTTTCTTCAGAAAGATTTGAATTCATTAAAATAATTCTGATTTAAGCTAATAAAATATGGTGCGCATTCGATTATGTTTCGGCTCATATTATGTTAAGAGATGTCGATCTTTGTATAGGCCCATGCTAGTGTTTGTTTATGAATGTTGCTATGGGAGATGTATCGCTGTATGCAATGTGTTGTTGATTTGTTGTTGGGAATTGATCCATTTGCGTATCCACACTCTTTGTGCTGTGATGTTTTATTTTCCAACCATCTTTGATCTCTTGACAAAAGCTTACAGATGGGATGTCCTCTCGGTTCGTGACAATCTCACCCAATTTTGTAGTTTGGCTCAGTTACTTGTTATTCCAAGCCCTTCAAAGTATACCGGATGCATGTGTAAAAAGGATCAAAAACTTCCGCACACACTGCATCCATTTTTCTTGCACGACCATTTTGCGTTCGTTGCCAGGTATTGTAATTAGGAAAACAAGTTTAAAATCCTTAAATTTGCGATATGTAGAGAAGTTCAAAATCATTATTTTGGATCAAAATTGGCAATAACTTCAACTTTCTGACACAATTAAATTCATCAGAACACTGTATAGCAATGGAAGAAAATTGAAATTGTTGCATATTTGTCATAAAAAGGCTAATGCACACACAGTCACAAAAATTACTATTTTACAAATGGAATAGGTCTGCCTATAGACAAGATGCTTCAGCGACAGTTTCTCCGGGGCTTTGTGTCGTCACCAAAGAGAAATCCTAGCTATTTTTAAATTTTTAATTACTAATTAAAAATTAAAAAGTAGCTAAGATTTCAATATGGTTTATGGGGGGGGGGGGGGGGGTTAAATTTATTTTAAGGGCTAGGGGTAGGTTTTGGTAAATTTGGTCCAGGGTTAAAGTTAGGGAAGCTCTTAAAATATTGAACATGAAGCGAAAAAAGTGTCACAGGAGCATTGTGTCGCACAACGAATAGCTTCATTTGGCGGTCACACATTTCGGTCAGTTGCATCCTTGATTCCCCTTTTCTCCCCTTTCTCTCTCTCTCTCACACACACACACTCTCTCTCTCTCTCTCTCCGTCTCCCTATCTCTCCATCTCTCTATCTACACACTCAAACATACGCACACACACACACGCAACAACCAAAAACACGCCCATACACGCACACACACACACACGTACAAATGCCTCGATCACCCTCCTTTTTTTTTATAGGTCTTTGTAAAAACTACAAACAGTGACAAAAGCTAAAGTCTTTCTTTGGGGATCATTTAGAGCCGGATTAAACATTGATTCATACGGTTGAATAAGAGAGATAGGAAGGAAGAAAGGAAGATATATAGAGAGAGGGGGACTGATAGAGAGAGAGACAGAAAGAGACAGAAAGAGAGAGAGGGGGTTGGGGAGCAGAAACATTAAAGGATAATCCAACCCTTGTAATCGGTTCATTGTATGAAAGCTAAAAAACAAGATAAACAGAACTGTAGGAGATCACTAGGTCTATTCGAATCTTATATTGGCAGCTTGGTCAGTGGATTGTTCCGTAGTCGCGGATAACCCTCCTATTATTTTGTCGTGTTTACAACAATATCATTATTTTTGGTATTTTTCCCAAGCGCCATCTCCCTTGGGGCACTACTCAAATTATATTATGGATAGCATATTATAAAAGGTCCTCTTGAATTTTGGTCATTTTGTGAGTCGGAACATATGGGAAAGTTGTCCACCACTACATGTCAGAGGCTAGAGGCCATATCTATTGCGATTAAAGCTTTAGAAAACTAATAACGTTCTCATTTTTTGTCCGATTTCTTTTAAACTTTCACCTGATTTTTCTGCATTCCTCAGAATAGTTAACGATCAAGGTTGGATTTCTCGTTAATTCAGCACCCCTGGAAATTCTTCAGGGGGTGCACAGCACCCCCTGCAAAAATTGTTGTCTGATATATTTAATGTATATCATTATGCTTCGTGTACGGAAATGTCACACAGCCGACAGCCACAAATGACGCTTTTTTTTTCTTTTCTTTTTTAAAACTTTCTTTCGCAAAATCATATCAGATGTATCCCTCGAAGAGAATTTTTATAAACTTTTTGTATTCATCGTATAAATCTTCATGAAGGTTTCACACATTCAATCAAACAGTATTGTTACCAAACAAAAAGGTTAATTGTGAGGAATATAATGACATAACCGAAGCATGTTTTAGTATTTGTTTGTACATGTCAGGTGCTACTAAGTCATACATATTATGTTAACTGATACTTCCTCACAAATTACATTAACTTTTCAGTACATAGTTTTCACTGTTGAAACCTTCAAGACGATTTCTTTGATGAATGCAAAGAGTGGCATAAACAGAATTTCGCCTCGTCACACAAAACGAGACTTCTTCATTTACAAAATCAAATTAATATGATTTAAATACAAGGAGCAACATCAATATCAATCATTCACGTTTAACATGATGCCAAATACACATTCTTGCTTTTTGAGCAAAGCCTTGTGAAAGTTCATATCATGTATATATATTTTTTCTGCTTGTACCATGTTTTAAATTAATACACAGACTGTATGACGTCTTTGATGTTCTCTTGTAAGATCTAACTGAAGGGCATGAAGGAATGTACCGTGGAAAATTATTCCTAGCAGATGGGACCAAAAGTTGATACAATGAACTTACTTACATCTAGATGAATATTTCTTCTCCAGAACTAAATCACATTTCATATTATTGCTGGTCTCTAAATGAATGCTCGAAGATACAAGATAATAAAAAGCCAATAAATCAACTCAGAAGTAAGATATGGGAGAGATGCATCCACTGTCTTACTCTCTCGCAAACTCTTAACTCTCTGAGATTCATACCATGAGTAATTGAGTTTGAATAATCAAAACATTGTGCATCAATCTATGACGTAACATCTTAAACATTTTGTTGAATTATAAATCAATTATGCAGTGTTGTGGGTTTTGAGCACTATTTTTTATGTTTCGGCCGGAGGGGCACGTGCCCCCTGTGCCCCCCCCCCTAGATCCGCCACTGCCAGGATTACATCACTTACAGGGGTTTTCAAAATAGCAATATAAGTCGTCTCGCCGCTTTGAGGCTCGTGGTCGATGCTCTGCATCGTCATTGGGTCAAACCCCCCCCCCCCCCTTGGCAAATCCGCCCCTGTGTATACGTGTATATATATCTCAGCACCCCCGGTGAAAAAATCGTTACCAGGGCCCTGTTACTAAGCTCTTGACGTATTATTACTAATCCTGTTGTTATGTATATTTCACATGCCAATTTAAGACCGTATTGATTACTTTTCAAACTAGAGCAAATGAAATTCATTCTCTAATCACATCATTGTGCAATATCTTTTCTTACCATGTATCTTGAGAATAACATGCTTTTTTTTTTATCTCTTTGAAATGTATACATGTATGTATTATGCAAATATTACATGTAAACAAGAGTGATCCCGTTTGGGCTGCTTTTCGCGTAAAATGGTATGTTATAAAACCGTAAAAAACCATATTATAAAATTGCTCTATTATTTTAAGCATCGTAATTGCTTAAACGCGTCAAAATGACATGCATCTTTTTAGTGCATGCACGATCGTGCCAAAAAAGCGCAGTCAAGAGTACCATTGCACGCTCCAAGATCGATGCCCAGCGCAGCGTACGCGTAGAGCAAGTACTAGTACCAAGGTCTTGTCTTTTTCAACATAACTCTCCTATAGACTCTAACCTTAGATCTAGATTTTCGTTTGTTTTGATTTTCATAAATGTGTCGCTATTTTATAAAACAAATAACGCAAATGACCCTGTTGTGCGTAATGTAAATGCACGCTGGGTCTTGCGTTATTTGTATACCCTTTTACGGTTAAGGCCGCCATTTTAATTTGCGCTTAAACATTGCGTCGTCAATGTTTTCAGATACGCATTGTTGCGTCATTTCCTGCGCTGTGCGCTCACATCATATCAAAATGGCGCCCATGTCTGCGCACGCGCACTGTTGTAAACGTGTACAATTACAAGAGTGCGCATGCGCAGATATGGGCACCGTTTTTTTGTCATTGCGCTTTTATTAAAGTGCACACGCGCAGAAATGTGTACGCGTTTAAGTATACGCGCGGTAGCAATTGACGTCACAATTACGTTTTTATACACGTTCATCTCTGAGGGGCGTTTCACAAAACTTGTCATCAGTGACATTAATGGCAGTTTTTGTTATAAGCTACTGAAATGCTTGCTTCTAATTGGTTATCAGCATATTTTTCACTGATTTTTTGTTGTTGTCATTTGTCAATGAAAAAAGGCTTTGTGAAACGAGCCCCTGGACAAGAGTAAGGGAAATACATGCATACATGGTGAGTAAAAATCATGCTTGATACCAAAGCTGTATAGGTAACAATAATTATACTGACAGGGCTTATTTCGGGGCACATTAGAAATATTGATCGAGCTAAGACCATATTGCCTTCGTCTTCGACTCGGGTTAATATGATCTTAGCTTGGGCAATATTTCTGATGTACCTCTCAGTCTCAAGCCCAATCAATATAATAAAATTATTCCCGATGATTTCTAGATTGTTTAGTTAACATTTCACCATTAATCACATGATCATGTACCCAACCTTCTCTTCAACATTTTCAAGTCTGTTTGATTTAAATCATGAGTTTGCATATCGTCATATATGATATTTACCCATGTATCTTTGCATTTTCAGGAGTACAATTTTAAATCTGAGATGAATGGCCCTACGCATTATCAGTGTCTACGATATGGTGTAATATTGAAGCCCTAAAAAAATCGCGCTTCAAAATGAACAAGAAGTGCCTCCAAAAAAAATTAAAAATATTTGAGTGACTGGTCTTATCATACTCGTACTCCCCAATAAAATGTAGTGTTATGAAAACCGTTAGGAAAACGCCAAATTTTACTTCGATTTCCAATCATAAATGTCTTGATAATCAGACAGGCGATCGGCTTGTCATGGGGTTCCTGACTGACCTAAAAGTTTATAATTATCATTGCTGCATGAGCTAAATCCAGGATTTTTTTTCAGAATCTGACAAAAGTTACCGGATCCCTTTAAGTTTTGGAGTTAAAAGAAGAACATGGAAAATGGTACATGCAAGACTAATACCCGTTGTCGCTTTTTTTTTCTTCTGTTAATATTTAAAGGGCCATGCGGCCTATCACGAAGGTCTGTGGAACGATTACCCGCTAGCAACACGCTATGCATTCGGTGTCAGCTTGCTAGCTTCTCCCAAATCCTGACAAAAGTCGGGCTCATGACATTTTTCAGATGTTAAATGCGCCGGCCGTGTGTCGTCTATGTGTGAACGGGCCATTAAAGGTTACTGTTCCTTATTAACTTTGATTCCACCATGAAAGGAAAATATGTACATTGTTTGGAAGGAGCGCAAACACGTTTCCAGTCTATTGTAGATTGCACGATTGCACAATTTTGTGATGGAAATCCATACAGTGCCATTGAAGCACTCTTGTAAAGACCCTGCACGTAAATCACGTACACTATTAGCCTGGTATCCTTAGAGTTAAATTAGTTTGGGATTCCACTTTTGATTATTTGGCGCCTGGTTTGGGCATCGCTTCAAATACTGAAGGGTGAACGATTGTGCCAGTGTACACTCCTTGAAATATATCCTCTTTGTTATTAAGTTTATGACAAAATATAATTCACGAGGTAAAAGAGACTTCATGGCTTATCTCTTAACAACTAGTCAAACAATGAAGTGAACTCTTTCGAGGATAAAAATATGTTTAGAAATGGAATGAAATGCAGAGAGGGATAGATCAAGCACCGGATGGTTTTTTATTTTATATTCTCAACCTAAGGCATAGATAACATTAGAAATAAGAATATTTGAGCGATATATAGCTAAAGCTGCAAGGAAAAAAAATCTGGCTTTCGTTTTCCAACGTGACCCCGTTCAAGAATAAGGAAAACAATGGAACAGGTTATAGCCAGGTTGATATTGACATGACATTTACGTTTTACAGTAACTACGATAAAGGCTTTTCTCAATCAATTTGTAACAACGATGAAAGGCAACTAACCCACTAACGTTTATGTATAAGCAATTAATATCGAAAAAGTTTATTCATTCTATTCAATTGTGTGTACTTGTTTGTATTACACATTTGGAGGAATAAAACAAAAATACTATTAAAAAAAATCATTAAAAACGTGGTAAAGGCGATATTATTTATTGTGATCTTGAATGTTACACACCCACTCGCGGTTTTAAACCGAATTTTGATCGAATGTCTTTTACTGTGAGGATGGATTTTGAAGATCCTTTCTGATGAAAATGCAACTGTTCAAGGATGGGGGACACAATATCAATGTCCCCCATGTTTTTGACCTCCTTTATCCTGAAGCTCACGTATTGCACTGTTCGAGATCAAACCCTGTGTCCCGTTGCCCCGTGGCACACACCTTAATCGTGTTTATTTTAAAATGTTCCTCTTTTTTGATATAATAAGAGCCACTTCCCCCTTCAAATAAAAAAAAAACCTTTTTCCTCCGATAAATGCCCCTATCAAAATCTGATCGGTGCCCCTTTTCTTTCAACGAATGCACATTTTCATTTATTGTAAAGGCCCGTTTTTTATTCTCATAAGTGCATATCTGGTCAGTGCCCCTTTTAACAAGGATAGTACACATTTTCCTTTTTAATAAGGGACCTATCCCCTTTTCTTAAATGCCCCTGCTTACCTCTTATAAATGGCCCTATTAAAATCTGATGGGTGTCCCTTTTCCGTCGACAAATGCCCATTCCCCATTCTCCTAAGTGCCCCTTTTCATCCCTGGTGTGTGTCTCATTTCAGATGTAAGGAGTGCTCCATTTTAACCTCTGATAACTACCCTTTGTATTTTGACACGTGCTCCTTTCCTTACTAATAAGTGTCATATCCCTTTCGCAAACTCTTTTGCAGACTGTAAACTCCGAGTTGATTAATGCGACTTAGTGGATTCAAGCAAACAAGTTGTCTTTAAATCTTAAAAAAAACTAATTATATGCTCTTTAGTAATTCCCTGAGTATATTGCCTGGCAATGTAATGTTTAATGGTGTTGAGATTGAAAGGGTATCTACATTTAAATTTCTTGGCTTGCATATTGATGAACATTTAAATTGGAAGTGCCATATAAGTAAAGTATGTAAATTATTGTCAAGAAATACTGGTGTAATTTATAAATTGAAATCTGTGTTCCCACTGAATATTTTACATATGTTGTACGCAACTTTGATTTTGCCATATTTCCACTATGGTGTGCTAGCTTGGGGCAACTCATTCAAATCTCAAATGGATAAATTACTACTGGTACAGAAAAGAGTAATACGAATTGTTTGTGATACTCACTATCTTGCGCATACAGATGTTCTTTTTTTTTAATAGTGGTGTTTTGAAAGTTGAAGATATTTATCATTTACAACTAGGAGCTCTAATGTATGAATTAAATGCAGGTCTACTGCCAGTAGCCATGGCTGGAATATTTAAGAAAAATAATCAAGTTCATAGTTATTCCACACGACAGGCGCAAGCATATCACTTACCTCTTGTTAGAACGCAATTTGCCCTTACTACTTTGGGGTCCACTGGACTTAGGTTTTGGAATTCCCTTGAACCAAGAATAGCACAATCGGTCAGTATTTATGACTGTATTTAAGCGCAAACTGAAGTTACTGTATTTGAGTCGGTATCGTCTAGATTTATAGTTGTGATCAATATTTAAGAAAACTATGTGCTATATAGGTCAGCATAATTCTACTCCCGTTTCTCACATCAAATCTTCTGTCTGTCTTGTTTAGTTTTTGTCTGTGTTTTCAGTCCTATTGCTCGTAGTATATTCCTGTTCCTGTTGTTTATAGCCATTATTTAGTAGTCAGTAGATTTTATTGTACTTATTTATGTTTAATATTTTCTAAGTTATTTTCTATGTCATATTTATAATGTGTGTTATGAAAGAAAGATAAATAAACTTGAAACTTGAAACTTGAAACTTGAGGGTTCCCCTTTTCCTCTCATCATTAGACTTGCCCCTAATTTAGAGGAAGGACCGACAATCTCCCCCAAAATTTGATCGCTACTCTCGCTCGAATTTATAGATGATACAATTATGTTAGCCTACTTATCTTAAGTCTTTTCAGTCTTCCATTATGAGAATGTGCTTATAACCCCATCAGGATTGGAGTTTTCTCTCTTTATAAGAAGTAGTTGTTCGTCCTGAGACCTCGCAAATTAATATTCAGACCATCACATCCAACTGCAAAGTATGTTGCTTAAGCATTTATTTGTATGATGTATAAAGAGAAACAAATTTAGAAATCAAATAATTGATATATACAAATGTGTAAACAATAATGTATATTTCCGCTTGGAGATTTCTCTTTGTAGGTGCTCTTCATTTCTAGAAAGTGCCCTTTTTGTTGGTGCCCCCTCCCCCCTCCCACACTTTGGAAGTCGCTCGGCCGCACCTGACCAAAACGTTGTGTTAGTGATAACAAGACCGGTACATGTAGTGACTAATTTTGAACCTAGCTGGTGTTATCAAGATACTCCATGGAATCATTTCGCATAAAAAAAGCTTGTATAACAAACGGGTCTCGGAGTCTTTGTGATAGTGATATCAGATATTCCCCTTTCAGGAAAAAAAAATCCATTGGAATATGATCAATGATTTTTTAGTCAAATATTGCTAGAAAGTATGCATCAAAGCGCCAAATGAGTTTAAATATTAATTTATTTTTCAACTTCAGAGGGGGCCACATCCCCCTCAGACACCCCCTGTCCACTTCATATTTGACTTTATTGTCTCTCCCCCCCCCCCCACATACACATTTAAAAAATTATTATTGCCCTTGCTTGATTATAGGGAAGAGGTCTGGTGTGAACCATTTGACAACATGATTTGAATAACCAATGTTTGGCACACAGCAATGTTGACGCCTTGTTTTGAAGTATACAGTACAATCATGTAAGGAATTGTCGTTATTTTGTTAACACTGAAATTTTACCAAAAAAATAAGATGGCTACGAGATCAAACGTGTCCTGTTTCTCTCTCTCTCTCTCTCTCTCTCTCTCTCTCTCTCTCTCTCTTTCTCTTCCTGTTATCGCATCGATCAATAAAACCAAGAAGAGGAGCACAAAGCTCCTTCGGCAAATAAAAAGGTGGCTTACTTAATTACTCGTCCATACTTTCTACCAGCGGGTACCTATTGTTGCGAAAGCGTTAGTTGTGTGTATCCGTGCATAGCGATTGGATGGATGGTCCAGAGCCATGCATAGTAGGATACAAATTACGCCATTATACAAGATCCTTGATCACGCTTATAAAGACGCGGATGTAGCAGCATTGTGGGATACCAAATTGTGGGATACCTAGCTGTGCGGCGCACATAATTTACAAAGCTAGCTGAGGCATGTCCGCGTGATAACAAAACTCGAAGTTCTTCTGAGCGAGCTGGAATCGCCTAAGAAGAAGTTAATATAATGTTGATCGTTCCTTCATTTTTATTCACTTTGTGATGATTTCTTCTTCATTTCTTCATTGAATATATTCATATTTTTCTCTGAGTCGTAGTGTAGAGTATTCGATTTGGAGCCATTCGGGCTTAATTAAGTGGGAGAATTTCTGCTTTGACATTTCGAGAATGGCGTCCCTAGCAGCGGGCTGCTGTCCCGACGGTGGAGCATTACGACGGCTTCTTATGTGTCTCGTGATTTCAGGTGAGTACTAACCAACGAGATTTCACTGCTTTTCAATTGTTATAACTTTGTATCTATTGCTGGAAACTTATTATTGTAATCATAGGACTCGGGTTTTTATTGATATTTCACTGCTTTTCAACTATTATAACTTTGTATCTATTGCTGGAAACTTTGTCTTAACCATTGGACTCTGGTTTTATTGATATTTCACTGTTTTTCAACTATTATAACTTTGTATCTATTGCTGGAAACTTATTATTTTAATCATGAGACTCTGGTTTTATCGAGATTTCACTGCTTTTCAACTGTTATAACTTTGTATCTATTGCTGGAAACTTTTTCTTCATCACGGGACTCTGGTTTTATTGATATGTCACTGTTTTTCAGCTATTATTACTTTGTATCTACATGTCTTCAGTACGGTTGCATTTACTAATTGACTAATTAACTTGTGTATAATTATCCCGCTTCGCCATCACTTCATAACTTTGAAAACTTGATGAATATATTGATTGTTTTTAGTGCCACCGAGACCAATTTAAATTAAAGTGAGTCATTGAGTTGCGACAGACAGAGTCTCGTTATAGCATCAGTTTCTCGTAGCCAGGATAAGGCTCCGTATTAAATCTGCTCAATATTCGATTCACATTCAAAGTGAGTGATCTAACTTCGACAAGATGGGCAACAACGATATCATAAAAGACTAATAAATTCATAGCCTAGATATCATTTATTAGCAGTAAAGCATAATCACTTTTATGTGATTCGAGAGTTGTCACATCGAAATCTTCTTTCCGACGTTATTAGAGGTTGGATCTCTGTTTACAGGTCCTCGATTTAAAAAAAAAAAATCAACTAATATATTTGCATAATCAATAACGAAAAAATACAAGCTACAACCCTAGAATTATTATGTCTGTATACAAAATTACGGTCACTGCAATAGCTCTTCTCCAACTATATACATTGGCTGCATGGATCGTTTTAAACCGATTGAGTGAGAAATCTTAGAGAAATGTAAAAGATTCATACTGATCATACAGATCTTCAGCAAGAATTGTAAATAGAACAAAGAAGGTGAGAACATTAACATTTAAATTATGATACATTATGCGGAAAACCATCGCCTAATATTCAGGGTCTTGTTTGGTTTGTTACATATTTATCTATCATTTTGGTTACAAATTTCAACATTAAAATCTAAGTAAAAAAGGTCCCTATGTCCTTACACTGTATAATCAACATCAATGATTTCCGTATTTTATTTTTCCATTTGAATTGCTTTTAGTTTTAACAATTGTTATCATAATTTTTTTTAAATAAATTATTGTGTCGATATATTGCTTACATTCTCCCTCGCTTGCAAAGTCAGTGATATTTGGGCAAGAGACCGCAGACCCTCCCACGTCAGATGAAGAGCAAACGATATCAAAAATAAAGAATAAACATCGATTGATTTTAGTTCAAGTTGACGTCTAATTCCATATTTCACATCTCTTTCATTATACGGTTGTTCTTGTTGCTATTGATTGTTTATTTTTTAATGACAACCAGTCACTTTTTACTTTTATTGCCAAATTTTCTAATACTCATTATAAATCAATAAACACCCATTCATTGTAGGATACGTTTGACATATGAAAAACCTTTTTGTAAAAGGCGTAAATCATGAACAAACCTAAATAATGGCCAATCATGTAGATTGCATACCTCAAAGTGCACATATTTTACAGTTGTTCTGGTAATAATCATGAATAAAACGAAACAAAATGAGACTATATAAAAACAACTAAAATGTAGGTTTAATATTATTTTGAGTCATGACATCTCTCTTGAAATGTGATTTGTTTATTGGTTTAACAACCCTGGTAAAGATAACTGGGCTGTTTGGCTCTCTGGGAGAGGTTGCTCTAAGGCTTAAGTAACTGATGAATAAATATGATAAGTGTTAAACTGTTTAACCAGCGTGTTAACCTTATTTCTAGGTAAACATACCGATAAACATTGACAGTTCATCGACTGATCATTGTAAGAGATAGCTGTAAATCTCAAAAGAAACACCGTTATTAAGTTGTAAAGACAGAGTAAATCAAGAAACTTAACAAATCTGTAAAGGTAAACCATGCATATATCTGACAATCCAAAAGATTTGTATGTCCAAAAAAAATTAAATGATAAAACAAAGAAACATGAAACTTACAACTTTGTTAAAAAGATGAAGAACTGTTGTCCTCATTCATCTGAACGGCAAAGAAACTGTGTACACCCTTAGTGGCAATGCTTGCGTGTAACATGTTTACCATTATTATTACCAGCTTTATTTGTGTTTATAAAATCAACCCATGTGACATGCAATGCGTAATTTGTAAACAGGGAATCCAACCACGTTCATCAGGTAAAGTTTATCATTCTAGCACGAAAACGAAAACAAAAGAAGATAGAAGGTTAACGCGATAGTAAGATTGAAAGTGCAATGGGCAGCCAGACAATCCAGTATACCGAGTGAAATACTAACTTGAAGATGACTTATTTTCAAAGATGTTTCGAAAAAAAATGTAGAGCCGAATCGTTTTTGTCTTTTCTAGGGTTCTGAGCAGTAAAGTTCGATTCGACGAATAGTTTAAATACATGAACGAAAAGAAAAAGATTATTGCAAGTTATAATAACAACATTGATACTAAAAGAGTTGTCATCGTCATCATACTCGTAATAATCACCATTGTCTTCATCATCTTCAGCATGGCCGTCATTAAAGCAAAGATCAAGGTACTCTTCAAAATACATGTCAGAAGATCCTTCTCTGCAAGAGTTTAAGTAATGTATTACCGTAAATGTAAAACAGTCTAATACGTGTTAAGTAAATTGATAGATTCGATGATTTCCCGTTGCAAAAGAAGTTGAAATGGTATTCCATTTGCGACGGGATATATTCAACAAGATTTTACATTTCACTTAATGTGTTTTAAAAGTTTTAACATTAACAACCGTCAAACTTTTTCATACGGCTTTGATATTGATGAACATTGTATTTCTATACTATACAGTAGTTTATTCTAACAAGTGAACCGTATTACATCACTCCATCTACCTTCTAACTCTTCGGTAATATGATATATAAGCATTTGCACAGTTCCTATGAAATTAACTGAAAGAAATAAGCGAAACTGTGCGTCACAATGCGACGAAGTAGCTCAACCAAAGATACCCCCGTGGACAGGCCTACTATATAGATGTATAAGAACAAACGCATAATGGTGCAATTGTCTGTCTGTGTAGTACTGTTGATAGCGTTGGCAAGGTGATTTTCTTTGATGGTAGTGCTTAAGGTTTAATCGCTTAACCCGGGCAGGTGAAGACCGAAGGTCGTCGAGTGGTTCTCTTTCAAATATAATAGGAGGGGGTGTTTACATTATTATTTAATGGTTAAATATTGTAAACAATACTAAAAAATAAAATCTCCATAAAATCGCCTTACATAGATGCTGAATAAAGCATAGCAATATGTATTATTCACATATCCAGACACGCATAGGTGTAAAGAAGAGAATTTACACATCCGTTTCCCCTTAAAAAATACAAGTGACCTCATTATTTTCACTTAATACAAACCCTCTAATGCAAATACAGACGCACTACAATCATATCGAAGAATTCATTGTTAATAATTTAAGTGTGCGTTTCTAAAACTAAAATGAAGACGAAGAAGAAAAAATCATCTGATGAACGCGTTAACAAAAAGAAGGATTATTGTATTTACTTTATGCTCTTTGCAAGTCCGACCTTTATTTCTTGTATCTTCATTTACAAAATTTGAGAAGTAATATACATGTACATCGCATTGTTCAGGAAGGTTTATTCATTGATGAAAATGCAAGAAAACTAATCATTTCTTTCCTTAAAAACAGCATCCAAGCATGAAATAAATTGGATTTAATTCTAAGTGATATACAATTGACCTTTTTACTAACTGTATATTAACCAGATTTGTTAAACTCAGAAGATGGCCAGGGGCTTGTCAGACATAGCAGCAAATAATGCATTTGTTTTATATGCAAAACAATATATATTTTCTGCGAAATGCAAATAAACGGCTATCTTTATATTTTTTTTTAAAGTTTTTATGAAGTTGAGCGGATTCTTTCTATCAGACGCAATACATTTTGTGTATTACTAGATAAATGGAGAAATGTGCAACTGATGTAACAATGTTTGTTTTACCGATATGCCACAATATGTACTTTGTTCAAATCTATTGTTTTGTTCTTGCTCAAGAATGATTAAATATAATTTGTCTTTGGAAGAAAAAAAAATAATAATGCATGCAGAGTGAATTCCATCCATGGAGATACCATTATGTATGGCAGTTGAATTCAATCATTGATAAACACGGGTGAGAAACTTGCATAAATCATGTAAATTGTAATAAATTAGGAATCAGGAATACAGTTTAGAGAATGCAAAAAGTTGTTTACAATATCAACTGAACAACACGTTGTATAGTTCGTATTGTATAAACAAGTTGTTTAGATATTAAACAGGTTGTATACATTTTAAACAGTTTTTTTAATTTGTATGTATATTCTATTCATCGATAAACCAAAATATGCTAATTGATTTTTTGAAAACCTCAAGCAATAAAGGGCGTGTTGAATCTAAATTCAACATTGCTTTGTTTTCTAAAATCCAACCTGTCGCTGTTTTATTCTGTTATGTATAGTTTTGTTAAAATGTTTTATAACCCTCCTCTTTGCAGGCTGTGTTGTTTCATCCATTGGAGCACCAAGCGTGTCTAATATTGAACCTAGGGTTGGGAGTCTACGTGGAGCAACCAGGATTGAAATCACGGGAAGCGGTAAGTGATAAATATTAAATATTAAACAAATAAAAATAATAATGCTGCATCATCGTTAAAGGTTAATCTCATTGTAAGTGGTAGATTGTACACATTTCGCGGACAAAATCATGAGAATATTGGATTACCTCTCGCTGTATTTTAAAACTTTACCATCATTATACCACCTGTTTGATTCCGCGCGAATGCCGAAATCACCACTGCCCCCCCTCACCCGCACAGTAACTACCACCTTAATCGTCACCACTATCGATGATATAAAACATCACCAACACCATTATAACCACCACCTACACCAATACTACAACTGACCGTCACCACCACCACCTCCAGCCTTGCTACAAAACTACAATCATCACCATCATCACCATAAACATCACCACAAACATAACTTGATTGTTGAACGCCACCGCATTCACTACCTTAAACATGAGCACCGTCACTATCAGTGTCATCATAATCATCGCCGCCACCTTCACCGCCACCACCTCCTCCGACACCGCCACCACAACCACCACCTCCACCAACACCGCCACCAATGCCGCCACCATCACCGCCACCATCACATCACTACCACCAAAGCCACATTACCACCACCAAAACCACCACCATCAACATCACCACCGCCCCCATCACCACCACTGCCAACAACATCACCAACACCGCCACCATAACCGCCACCGAGACCATCCTTGCCGGTAACCGAGAAAAACAACCACTTCAATATGTGGCGACGCAAACACAATAGGTTGCGTAACAGTCATATCCAGGGTCCCAATAGCCTTTTTTGAGCCAGACCAAACATTATTATATTAGACTGCATGGTAATTGTCTAGTCATGCAGATCGTGACAACCAACAAGTGGCCCTAGCTTAACTCCCTGCAAGCACCAAACACTTGAGAAGCAAAAAGAGAGACCATTAAACACGTCTGGAAGGCCTAATGGCATATCGAACTGTTTAACAAGAAAGGTGTCATAAAACGCATGTACAGGGGAAGTACTAATGACATACTCATAGTTTATCAAGTCTGTTTCCAACACTTTTCGAACAGTTCTCAATCTTAAACACAGGTTTTATACTGAAGGACGACAAGGTAACTTTGTAATGTATACACAATGATAAATACAGAAAATAGTTTCTTTACCACAGATTAGAAATCATCTAAGAAAATCTGCAACATGATTATAATTGTAATCACTAAGTGCACAGGGGTGGCAGATATATTAGTTTGGAAGCTGATCCCATTGGGAACCAAAACTTTTCAAAATGTTAATTTTTAAAAGGTTTAATTTCTAATGTTTTTCTGTCGCTGTAACTCAGCTTTTGATTTGCACATGAAAATGTTTAATTGTGAATTTTACAATGAGACTTATGAATACTGCAAGAAATCATTAAACTAATCCCAAAATGTAGCATTTTATCAATAATTCGTTCTATTTTTCTGTTTGTAGGATTTAGCGAGGACAAGTTCAGTTTTGGGGAAGGAAACGATGACCTCGGTAACAAAGTCTATTTCCGCAATTCAACCACCTCCATACCTTGTGATGTTTTGGATTACTATAGCAACGCCAAAAAGATCGTCTGCGAGACTAGGTAAACCAATAATCCTCATTATTATGGTTGAAATGATGTTAAGAAATCAAATAATGCTGTCGTGATGAAAAATCTCATCCAGACTTAACGCCGGTTGTTCATGCAATTATTTTTATATCGATATCGCCAAAAAAGCAATTCGTTTGCTATATCGCTTTGAATGCCTGATTTTAAAGGCAGTGTAACAAGATTCAAAGTCGAATCCATTTTAGCGAGGGAAATAGCCAAACATGCAGGATCCTTTTGGATTAAAAAGAAAAGAATAATGTTGTTTACAAAAAAAAACACTTATTACTAAGCCCTTATGGCCCAGTTGTATTGACGGTCTTTAAAAGAAGTCTAATTCATTGTATTTTTTCACTTGTTTTGCTTCTTCCTCCATCACAATATGATTTTATCAATTTTAAATGCAACTCGGAAACCCATACGTATAATACGAGAAGCGCTGCCAACATTCGTCTCCCTAAACATAGAACCCGAAGATTTCAATTTGACATTCGATACTCTGGACCAAAATTTTGGAACACCTTACCATCTATTCTACACAAATCGCTCTCCTTGCAGACTTTTTCCCGTAAGGCAAAAATGTATTTAATTGCTCGATATTGATACCCTCTCTTGTATTTATGTGTGAAATGATCTTTTGTGGAATTTAATGACATCTTTGTATGACCGATTATTTATTTACTTTGATAACTTGTTGCTAGTACCATCTGTATATTCCCAGGACAATGCTGTCGGATAAAGCTGTTGTCTGTTTGATGATTTTGCTTGTTTGTAATGATATGTACCCGCTGTCTATTTTACAATTGTACTTCGTTATCTTTATGATGTAATCGCAGACACATGTACAGCCCAATTGATGTAACTTTCTCTTTATAAGTGAACATGCCTTCCTATACTTAATTCTCCTCTCTTCCTTTCACTATTTTTTCTTTCCTATCAACGTTCTGTTATATACAATGTAATTTTCATAATAACGTCTATAATGTTCTTTCGGTAACTGTGTTAATTTATTATGGGCGTTCCCAACTCAAGCTACGCTTTCCGGGTTTTCGCCTCCTTCCGTATCTGAATTAATTACTGTATACTCTATGTTGAAATAATTGTTACATATATCATATATATATATACATTGTGTTTTATATTGTGCTGTTGAGAAGGAAATAAATGTTAATAAATACAAATACAATACAAAAATATACAACCGTAAGAATAATGAAGGTTAAAGTCGTATTTTTATTATAACATATTATATTACTTCAGGGAAAAAGGGCATTCGTATATCAAGGTGTTCATGGTCTTTGTCTACGGTAATACTTTATATCAGTACACGATTTAAAATTAGTCTGAAAGAAAAAAAAATTCTCATAATACTTTTCTTGATTTTCTCAGATAAACGAGAAATTTACCACTTCTTTTTTTAACCCTCTCGCTCTCACCAGGTCAGCATCTGATGGTACTTTTGATATCTACATAGAGGTAGATGGAAGGTCTGTTACTGAACTCGGAGGTTCATACTGCTCATCTGCATCCAGGTGTCAATTTACCGTAAGTCACTTATCTTATTTCACTTTCTACATAGATTAATGTCATGAAGCTATTCAGAGAGCTGTGAAACACGATTATGTCCTAATATTCAAATTATGCAATGAAACCAGTTTAATTTCTGGACTTCACTGTCAGACACTTTTGAGTGAATGAATTACTATTTTTTTGTGTGGTAATAAAATACATAAAATGCGCTTTGAAGGGTGAATAAGCATTTCTCTACATCAATAACTCATTTCTTGTAATGGCCAAAATTAAGCTGATTGATTCTTTGCGCAGCACAAAACGTACGACCATTCGGTTTATACAAGGGTCTGAAACTCAGACTATTTAATTAAATGTCTTTATCATGCAATAGTATTGATCTTTCACATCTCATTTAAAACTGAGGGGCAAATCACAAAACAATGTGGTGAGTAGGCTAAGAAAACAAGTATAGAACACAAGGAAAGTTTAGCGTCAACATGTTATGAACTACACGAAGTACAGTCATGTGCACAGGATCGAAAGAAAATACAAATCAAAGGATTACTTATTTGTGCATATACACAATTTAGATAATTAGATGTTTATTTTATTCTAAAACAATTTATCTTTCAATGTTTTCCAGAATCTCTAAATGATGCATTTAGTATTCTTACTAGTTCCACTAGATTTATACTTATCTTAAGACAGTAATTCTAAACTATAAGTATACTACTTATGTTTATAAACTGAAGATGAAGGAGAGCATGTTCGAACTTTTAAAACTTTGTTACTACCGGCTTACATTAATAACCAGATAGGTGATCATTGTATTACCTATCACATTTCGTTGATGTCGGTGAATTCAGTACATTATCCATGATTCTTAGAAGTGATACAGAACGTGCCATTTTTGTAATAATCTCATTGTTTAGATTAGAGTAGGTTTCAGTTCTGCAAGAATTATAAAATGGGCAATTTCAATGCATCCAAGATGTATAAAGATTAAGAACATATTTTATGAATATATATTCTCATCACCAAGTTACCAAACAAATGAGGTTTCAAAGTGCAATCCTTTATTGACCGGAGAAATGAAAAAATGGGCTAATTATGTAAACCGAATTTATTTTATGATTGGGTATTGACATTAAATGATATGTTTTCATTCTGAAGAAGTGTAACAGGGGTAAATTCGATACTAAAGTAAAATTCGAAGTTAAAATTGAAAGATTGATTGCATCCTAGAAGCAAAGTAGAAACATGAATATTATAAAACGTTTTTTTGTTACGCCATTCATTCACCGAACTTCAACAACAACCTCACAGAAAGAAGTAAAAACATAACCAATCAACAACAACAACAACCAAACGACCACAACAAAAATCAGATTGAATAAAAACTGTGTCGGAGTACGGGAGTGAAGTTATCGACGCGTGTCTAATAGATTATTCTCAAACACGTCATGTTATACTATCAAAGGGAGAAGAATCGTCCTCCTTTCTCTTCTGTATACCTACTGACGTAGGTTTGGTCACCCAAGCGAATCTTAGCGTCTTACCCCATAGCACAAACTTAAAAGACACTAACCCACATCAACCTCAGCATTTCTTCTCGCATTCAAACGTGTAAAAACAAGGTGATTGTGTGACCATCTTGCTTCGATTGATCTACATCTACAAGCAGGGCCAAACACATTACTGCATTAACCTTCTAATGGCTCAAGTCACACCAATGTGCTCCGACCCCAGACAAACAAAAGACCAAATAAAAAATTAAAAAACATTACCTCGGATAGCCAAGGGTCGGTTTTGCGTTGTGACTGAGGTATATAATTATACGGCGGACAGTGTAAATATTCCTTTGCTGCCTAGAGATATTGATTAAGATTCTTTCCTTTCAGTCTTCAAGGCACTTATTTCTAGACAAGAGCCCTTACCCGACATAACACTTCATTAAAAGTTTGTTTTAGGGTCTGAAAGCACTATTCTCCACTTCGAGTATTCTTCTTAGCTTTACAGACGCATGTCAATATGTCATTCATACTAACCGATTTCCCATCAATTACAATCACAGAACAATCGTATCGATAGAAGTATATAGGATGCGTATATACATGTAAATTATATAATAATTCGATAGCTGGATTCTGTCAAATTGATGAAGTAGTTATACTAAAATTATAATGATTTGAGGACTGTTGTAATTGCTGTGACGGATCTGAATGTGATCCAGAATCTTTCATTGTATCTCTATTATAAAAGGTGTAACATTGTAGATCAACATTCTATTATAATTATGTAAAGAAGATATTATTCAAAGGTTATGCATTTACTCATCCATCCATTAAAGATATATTGACTATTATTGATGAATATTGTCAATACGCTTGTACGCTAAACACAAGCTAAGCGCCTAAGTTTTTATGATTGGTATCTAATATAATATTTCCCATGTGCAATGTCCAAAGTAAAATGGAAATTTGAAGCGTTTCGCTGTTACCCAGTAGGATACAAATAGTTTGACCTGGAATTGTGTGCGTCTGTAAAATGGTCGTACAGGTGTACTTATCTTGATTTGCTCCCAAGTAGAGAGAGAGCAAGTTTGAAACCAATGAACAGGATAAACATACACTCTGGTGCTTCGATCAGTTACTAAACTGCGCCCAGTTGCATAAAACTTAGTATTGATGGTAACTTCGGCATGGAAACCTTGATTTGAATGACTGTTGATTGATGTTGCCATGGTAATTAATATTGATGGCACAGTGGTAAGTTTTATGCGATGAGGCCCAGGAAATTAATTAAAGCCAGTTAATGAACTGGAAATTAATTAAAGCCTGTTACTGAACTGGAAACCAATAAAAGCCGCTGTGTAAAAAATAATTTAAACAAATTATTATCACCATTCGTGAATTGTCATTTTTCACAGCTGGGGGGATATGTAACCAGTGGCCCGATAATCCCCCGCTTTGAATTTCTTATTCAGCCCATTTTCCATCCGGCTGGCTTTTATTTGTTAACGCCCCGGGAATTTGTGATGGCATGTCTAATCCTTAATGAGAAATATTGGAATTTAAAACCCTGAACACGTATTTCTTCACATATCAACATAGGACGTATTTTCTTCATAAATCCACACCACACCATATTTATTAGGGATATGAATGCATGTAGGCCTATATTAAACGTAATTCAGGAATTTTGGAGCTCTGAAGATTAGCCATCCAAATTCCTTGGAAAGCATCTATATAAACAAACGACGAGCGAAAACAAGATGCACCCACATACACAATCGTCTTCTCCCAATATGTATACAATATATGTCTTTTCATCAAGCTGTTTTGCATAATATTTACCCACAATTTAAAAAAAAAAATTGTTGTTGGTATTAATGACGAAAAGTGGAATAGCACCCTAATCAAAATGCAAATATGTTTCCTTTACAGTATCAATCGAACCGCACTCCAACAATTTCCTATGTCTCACCAACCTATAATGTTCCAGGTAAACAACATCTTTATTTGTATTTCAATAAATTTGACTTACAATCATCGTTAAAAAATCTATTGTGTCTCCAATCTTGCTGTTATAGACCGATTTACTCATATATTCAAATTTATGGATGTTTCTTTTATGGAGACCTTGTGACAAGTTATTCCATGAACCTGTTATTTATGAATGAACTACAATACTTGGAATCCAGTCTGCATACATTACATGTTGCTATGTCGGGCCAGTCTCGCACAAGCTTTCTGGATGTCAAGAACAACCTTTGTTTAAAAATTATGCATTTGAATATGTTAAGCTATGGTCACAAATCAGAACAGCGACCGACCGATCAGTAGCCTGCTCGGTCGCTGCTGGAATTAGGCATCGCCCAGCGATTAGGTCGGTGCCCGGGCGGCGACCGCCCAGGCACCGAGCGTATTTTGGGCGGCGAGTGAAAAGTGAGCAGGCACCGCCCAAATTTTAACTCCGCGCTAAAACTTCAGCGGCGACCGAGCGATGCCCTTAAACCGAGCGGTGCCTGGGCGGTCGCCGCTCGGTGGCCGGGCAGCCGCCGGGCAGAATTGGTTAAAAACTCGCCGCTCGACCGCCGAGCAGTCTACTTTTGGGTTATGTGACCATAGCATAAGTAAAGCGGTCTATTAAACGCATCTTGCCATGCTTTTTATCTTGCTTTAATAAAAAAAAAACTAATTGTAAGTGACTATTTATTATCAAGATATATCATTGGTTGATTGATTTACGAATCATTAAAAGAAGATACAATAAATGTGACTTTTTATGTAAAAGGGTCGTGATTTTATGAATGCATTCACCACAGATATCGCCTTGTACTAGGTGTAAAAATCACACACCACATTTGTTATCCTTGTAACAAAAGTTATAACTTGTATCAGAATGAACCTACCTAGTTCTAGTTGGGGAATGTAAGGGTTGTTTGTTTGGTTTACTTTTATCGTTAATTAAAAAAAGATATGTAAACAATCATGTTTTGACATTCAAAAAGCCTTTTTAGTTCTTGAGATATCGAGACTACCATGAATTTAGTGCGCATCATTTTGCGCTAAGAATAAGAATGGGTGAAGGTACCATGCCTTTGATAAGTCACGAAGGGGTTTGGAGCAAAAGACGGTCAATGCGATAAGTCTACTTTTTTGCTAATGAAAACTACCCTACGTTTGTAAAAAAAAACTACGTCAATAGGTCACCCCATCCCTCCCCAAATCGTTCAAAAATTACAACTCATTAATAACAACCTTATTATTAACGTCAGAACAACCGCTGACGATCCGTGGGAAGATCTATACGGATCTTTATGAGTCAACCCAACTCAACGAGGAGGAGGATGACGCCGACGAACTCGACGATGATGTCCTCGTTATTCAGCGGTAAGATTGTCTTACACTGATCTCTCTGCAAATGATGGTGATGATATTATTGATGATGATAATGATGATAATTGACGATGATGATGATGATGACGATGGTATTAATGATGATGGTGATAAATAGTTTTGTTTATAAATACGTGTAGTACTATCCTCCTAACATACGTGAATGACTTCGACGAATGCTTTGTAATAATGAAACTTTTGAAAACAATTTGTTATCGGTATTCCGAATATATAACAATCGTATTAGCCATTTTTGTTCGATACAATTTATAACTTTTATAACAATTTATGAAAATTATAATTGAACATTGTAATTCTTTTTTATTTTTTACTGACAGTGTCTACTGGGGTCCTCAAATAATCTGTGATCCTGAAGATCCTGAAACAGAAGCGCCGTAAGTTCCATTTATTTGTATTTACCACTCTCGACCCAGGGTTGTTATAATGGGTGCCGGGTAGGAAGGATTGATCTTGAGCGTGTAGGTGAACGAATTCGAGTACAAAATAGGTGTAGTGGGGAGCACTTTGAACGCATGGAATGGCCGTTAAGAATGTTACATGTATCTATTTTGATATCAGTTCCTGAGATATTTCGTCAACTTTAGAAGAATTATTCCAGATGAATGATGTAACAGTGAAAATTGTAAAATAGTGTGACGTGTATTAAAGGACCAAGGGCTTATTTTCCCGCTTGATTAACGAACCTTCTATAACACGAAGAGAAGTGGAAGTAGCAATGTGAAAAAATCGTAGTTGGCTATTCTGGAAATAGTTAACTCTCAAAAATATCATTTTCCGGGCCGGGTCGATCATAATGACTCTCCTTTTAGTTGTTTAAGATTTCGGTTCATAATCTTTACGAAGTCTCTTTGACTTTCAGCTATTCCTATGTGACTATTTAAATATTTTTTATTCACTTTTCAGGAAATTAATTGCATTCATAGTTGAACTTGTCAGAGCTCCTCACGATTATCCAATATGATGTTTGTCTTTTACTTAGATATGGTATAGAGCTGGATGATGAGGACTCAGAATGGGGAAATATCATGTGCAGACCCGCGACTACTCTTGTTGGTATGTTACATAACCATTCCTTTATCCATTTTTCTGTTTTGGTATCCTTGTCATGTTTTACCATATTTTGTAATATCTTTTGTTTTTCCACATTCTCATCACTTCTCAGTGTCATTAAGTGATATTTCCCTATCATATTCTTCGTCTTGATTCTTTTTTTTTCCATTGCCTCTTCTCTCTTCGCTCTTTCCGTTATTCGTTGATAACTTTATAGTTAGTTGTTCTTCTTTGTAAGCGTCGATCTCCTCTTCTTAAATTTGTTTGCATAATATTCCTTCCGTACTTCGTTTCCGTTTATTCTTCTCCCCCCTCACTCTATGTCATTGTATTTGTCTCTCTCTCTCTCTTCCTGTCCCTTCTCCCTGTCTTCCTTTTTCAAGTCAAGTAAGTTCATACGATATACACTCGTTAAAAACTACAACCACCTATTTATTTGTTCAGTACCGGATTTTATTTGAACAGCAGAAGAAATAAAAACCAAATTATCATTGGACAAAGCTACAAACTCATGTGAAACTGGAGCAACTGGTTAAACATTAATCTTGGTCCCTGTTTTCCCCATTTTTGACATCTTTAATTGATTTATCTGAAGGTGACTGTCTTGCAAGGACATTAAAAATGACCATCAGCGGAAGAATCAATCTGAGTCGCGTTTCACAAAACCGCTATAAACATCATTGGGATGTCGGCAATCTTATTACGGTTTCGCGAAACGATGCCTTGAAATCAAATAATGACATTTCCGCCACTCTGCCCGTCTAATGGTCTAATTAACACCTCAATGATACTAATGCAAACAAATCTCTTTGGCTAATTGTGTACTCATTCCCAACCCGACCACCTGAATGCCTAATTGCAGACTCTAAATTGACAAGAGACTTCAGTAGGAAGATGGCTTTTCTGAAATGAGATAACGATCATTCTCCATTGGCATGAAGATGATCTTTTTAGCGTTTGAGTAAGAAGTGCTGAAATTATGTCACTTGGCAAAGGAACCGTTGTTAGGTACCTGAAAATCAATCTGTTTGTATTCCATGTCCTTGGTTGCTCCCAAGATAAAAAAGAATATTGTTTAAGTGTGACCTCTGGTTCTAAAGAACTTACGGTTGTGACTTTCTTACCCGACAATAGGAATCCAAGGAAAACAAAAACGTCACGAAGGACCCTGTAATTCTTTTTAATTACCTTTTATTCTTGAGAGCAGTACGTGACGGACAGGTTCGTTTGGCAATTGTATTTCCGATTTATCTTTGAATGAAAGCTCAACTGTGTTTGTATAAGACAGGTGTATGGTTATGCAAGGATGGTTATGCAAACACGTGCGTTAAAAGTAGACAGTAGTGGCTGGTTATCATTTCCTTGATGTAGGCATACGTAAACTTTTAAGTAAACAGAAGATTTTAATGAGAATAATCTGTTTACTTAATATAATAAGAATTGGTTGATGTTTAAAAACAATTTTTATTCTAGGTATTAATTTCATTAGTACTTAGTATAGTATATTTGCTTTTTTTTAAAACGTTTATCAATCACATCTGATTATTGAAATTTCGGGGGTGAACTTTTTTCGTCAACCTTCGATAGAGCACTCGAGCTCGAACCTGGGCCTGGGTCGCTGTGTAGACAGAAGGGACACCCGGCCCCTGGTCCCTGCCATAAGATAGTCTGTTCCAGCTCCAATTATATAACTTCAGATAACAATCATGGCAATTGGGCTCATTGAAATTGCAAAGGCTTCGCTTTCGTTGACTCTATTATGGAACTCCCGATGACGTACATTAAGAGCGGATTATCGAATTCTTATATTGTATTTCCACACATCCCCTCTTCGGAACCTATCGAGAAAAATTATTGATCGAATAGACACTTAATCTAATATCGACTGATACTTGCTCAGGAGGTTCTGAAGATTTTGTATTGTTTGGTGCCTCAAAATAGCTGGTTGCTTAACTATATTGATCACGCTTGCGAACACACTGCAGGTATATTGATATAGCTTGGTGACGTTCGTCTAACTTAAATGCTTCATGAAATGTTAATTATTCGTCAAAGCCTTGTTACTACCCAACTTTCTCCCTCTTTCTTTCTTTATCCCTCTCTCCAGTAATTATCACAGGGGCGTCACGTTTTTTTCGGCAGAGACAAACTTTACAAAACTTCAGGACCCTTTATTTTATTGACGATTGATTTGCTATCAACTCTCATTTCTACTTCTTTCCCTTGTTGGAAAAATTGTCCGAATTCCTTTTTTCACTATGACACCGCTGCTCCCCCCTCTCTCTCTCTCTTTTCTCTCTCTCTCTCTCTCTCTCTCTCTCTCTTTCTCTCTCTGTCTTTCTCTCTTTAAATAAAAAATTAGTTGGCAAACTTTAGAAAAAAGACTTCGATTGGCATCTTATAGATAGTAGTGGTATTAGTGTAGGAACGGTTTTTACCTTCTTTTAGGGGGACATGCCGTACGTTCGCCACTGCTGTGTTGTCTGATATCTTTAATGAAAGTCAAATTTATTCTCTCTCTCTCTCTCTCTCTCTCTCTCTCTCTCTCTCTCTCTCTCTCTCTCTCTCTCTCTCTCTTTCAGGTTCCTACCGTCTGACATATCTCGTCTCTGGAGAGTACGGTCGATCATTGTCTGATACAAACACCCTCTACGTCAGCGGAGAGCACAAGCTTTACCATTACCAGACCCACGCAGGTATGTTCTGGTTTCCCATCGACTTACCTTCTCGTAAATAAGGATATAGATATTCTTTGGTATATACAAGTTTTCACAAACATAATCATGAGAAGAGAAATGGTTAAACATCGCAGGATTTGGCAGGGATCACCAATATGCCCTTTCTCAAGCTTTTATGAACGATGTTCTGTAACTTTTTAGAATGAAAAACTAATGACGTTTCCCTGGAAAGAACCTGTCGTGGAATATTGGACGACCTACAAACGAACAATATAATAATCTATATACATTTAACGTTCATACGTTCGAAGGGAAGTTCTCAGATTACGTTCTACTGCAGATTAATATTGTACACAACCTAAGTCAACTTGATACTGATAGCTAATGTAATTTGTAAATACGAATGTACGTGTTAATTTTGATATTGTGATAGTGAAGGTGTGAGTGCTTAGATACTATATTATGTTCCATAAAGGTATTAAAATTGGGCTTACTTTCATAAATGTATACTATGAACAGGGCATGTGAGTTAAAGTCTCACCTCCCTGCTATGAATTCAATGACACTGGTTTTTCTTTCCTGCAGATATCTCTAGCATATCCCCCGTAGAGGGCAGTCTGTCTGGTGGTACAGATGTAGTTATTGAAGGAAGCTACTTTGACTATACTGATCCAGATCTGGCAGTATACATCGGAGGTAGGTTAAGTCCGTTCTCCCAGACCCATGTTAGGACTTTTCTACTTTAGACTAGTCTAGATAATCGAGAACAACATTCTGAATTACTACTACCTTGCCTCAGAAACTATAAGCTGGTTATATGAATGAATGGCAGGCCTTAAACGTTTTGTTTTTGGTTATCTATTAAAGATGCAGAGAGTATATATATTTAGTAGTCTAGCTAGGAGACACACATGCCGTTTAGAAAACTCTTGCATGTCGGAACGTTCCCTGTTATTTATAATGCTATGTTCTTTCACACTGTGTGATTTTTTCTTCTTCTTGATTATTGTGTTGTTTTTTATCATTTTATTCGCAACGTTTTTTTTTTAAAGGTGTTCCCTGTGATATTTACAACGTGAGCAGTACCGAGATCCTGTGTCGTACCAATCCTGCTGATGATAACATCCTTCACGTCAATGCCACAGTATTCCCTGGTAGCCGTGGAATTACCCGAGAAGTCTGGAATGAAACAGATGGAGAGTACGTGTAACATTCAGACGTATTTCATGATATAGGGGAACAGTAATTACTCATATAGCATCTCATATAATTATGCCAGCGTTGCGCTAAGTCGTTCCAACGTCGCAAGAAGAGCGAACTCACTGTTCGTTGGCCCACGTCCACAAAAAAAATTGAGCATGCATCTCCAGCGAATAGCATAGTAGTGGAACTTATTAAAACGAATAAAGACGAATTCAAATCAATTTCTCAACGAACTTCAGCGTATGCAAGCCAATGCCATATATTTTCTTTACGCTGGCATACACGGGGACAATATATTCGTCTATTAGTGTGACTGTCTCTTAATAAGCTGGCGTCTCTTTATTCATCAGGCCACTAATATGGTTCAATAGTGAAAATTGACGTTTGAGCCAGCAGCCCAGTGTTTGCGCTCAGCCAACGTCGACTCGACTGGAACTGTGTCGACCATGGCCGATTTAGCTAGGTGGCCAAATATAATATTGCTATCTGGAACCCCCCCCCCCCCACCCCTAAGTATCTTAATTGTGTCTTATCAGTTTCCGTACCTTTTTCTAGCTCCTCTCCCTCAAAATCTATATACGTCCTTTTGGAAGGCTGAGAGCACACAGGTAGCTTTTTTTGTAATTCCAAGGGGCCCGGGGGGGGGGGGGTGTCCACATGGAAGTATAATGTTTCACTCAAAACTACAGAGTAATTCTCTATGTATAGGTTGTGCCAACTATACTCTCTGACACGTTATTGTCTACTCGTGTACTACCTTGGTATGTACGCCGTACATGATTATCGTTCCATATTTTCAAGATCGTGTATACCTTCTTTTACTGCATATACAGTATCAGTGTCGATTCGGACTTCAACACATCAGCTTCCGACTACTGCTCCCATATCCGTCCATTCGCCAGTTCCCCGGAGGACCGTCCTTGCGGAGAGTTCGATAACTACATCTCTCGCTTCAGAGGGTTCTTCGTTCCTCCTTCCGATGGTCACTACGCCCTGGCCATCCAAAGTGACGACAATTCTGCTCTCTACCTCAGTCAGACGAGATACCCTGCCGACATGGTCAGTGAAAGTATAGTACACACGAGTTAAGAATGTTGACGTTGATTTGTGTGAATGCAACACACTGCAATCATTGCTTTCGTTAATTGACTTCATAATTATACAAGCAGAGGTTAAAACGCATTCGAAGTGACGTCTCGTATAGGGCATGTCGACGGAAAAGGCATCGCGCATCAAATCCTCCGCTATTCTCATCTCAATTCTAGTCAAATCGGTCGCACTTTCTGCTGACCCCGAAACAGTCGCTCCAATTTGGTGACAATCTAATAACATTCTAGGTTTGACATGTTAAGCTACTATACATTCCCAATATTTCCGCTTTTAAAAAGATCGGCTTCATAAAGGCATGTTCCCGGTGGCGTTTGTACCGTTATATAAAAGTGAATTAGTATCTTGATAAGGATCCGAGTACTTATGGATGAACAGTCATATAGCAGTCTCAATTCAAATATTTACCATAACGATATAGGATAGTCGGTTGTATAACCATTTGCAATTTAGACGGACCTTTGCAGACAATGCTATTTCCATCGCAAATGCACTGGGATATACCTCTGGCATTATTTTAACAGTTTATTAATATTTCCAATACCCAGGTGGAGATCGCTAACAGCCAGGCGTATTCCAACAGCTTCTTTCGGTTCGACGGACAGATCTCAGATAAGATGTTTCTGGAAGGCGGCAAGTACTACTACCTAGAGTCACGGATGAGAGACAACACCGGTGGGGATAACATGTACGTCGGTGTCTTCTTCTACGACACGGCCATCATTGCTTCACAGTATGACGGAGCGACGAGTGAGGAACAGACCATCACAATCTCTTCAGATGTGAAAAACGAATATCAGGTAATAGGACTTTCCTAATAAGACATTGAGGAAAACCTCTTGTAAATGGTTGGGTCTGAAAGAAACTGTGATGGAAGTGGTAAATAGAAATGGATTAAGATGGGTGGGTCTTGTTCTGAGAAGGGAAGATTATGAACATGTGAAAAGAGCGCGAATTGGATAGCATAAGAGGGATAGGAAGACCGAAGATTTCATGGAAAGATATGGTGAAGAAGGAAAGTAGTAAGGTTGGTCTTATTAAATGAGGAAGATACTTGAGACAAGAAGATGTGGTGGGAAGAAGTGTCGAAATGACGCAAAAGTCAGTATTCCCTCGTAAGTTGGAAAAGCTGACCTTAATGAAATAATGATAGTGAAATATGAGTGAGTTATCTGCAAATTTATATAAATATTGAGTTACAGGTTCTCGGTCATATCTAACTTTTAACTTATCAGAGCTCTACAAAAAATTGATAAGAGTAAAAGAATGGAAAAGAAATGAAGAGTGACAAAAACATGAGAAGAAGAGAAACAGAAAAAGGCACAATGACGATATACCACAAAGAAACGAGTGGCAGAATGGTAGTTTAGTCCTCATAATCATTATCATTATGATCCTCACGATCATCATCTTCTTCATCACTATAAATCATGTAAACGATAATGATGATCATCATCTATAAACCCCTTTCTGTGCTACCTTTTTACATAGTCCGTGACATATGGAAGCGGTCTCTACGAGACCCAGGATATTCGCGTCAGCATCGGTTGTACCGGTATCTTCTGCGAGGACGATGACGACCAGTTCACCATGACCTCGATGGCTAACATGGTGATCAACACCACGGAAAATAATATGACCACCGCTGAGAGTACCACGATGACCATGACTACAGAGAATAGCACGGAGGGTAGCGGCAGTGGCTTCATTGGCTACTTCCGTCTCAACTACAGAGAATTCTATACCGGTACGTCAAACCATAGACACATGCGTCAAACTCTGCAGGCATATATAGGAAACGAGCGAAAAGTAGCCTATGTATATAAGGGACAACAGATAGAAATCATAGGAGATATATTCCAAGAGATAGAGATAGAGAGAGATTGGTAAACATTTTAGGCGCAGATCTTCTGGGCATGTTGTATTACTTTTTGTTTTTTTATGAAAATGCTTATAGCGGAATATTCATTGTTGAATAAAATTAAAGTCAGTAGAATTAATTGAATGTCAAATTATATAACAGCACATAGTTAAAAAGAGCCGCATCGTACAGAAATGTATGTCAAAATAGTGCGTGCATCACGTAGAGTTATAGGGTAGATTAGCGCATGGAAAGACGCAATCGAAATGACATACATTGGCTTCATTGAGTCATCCATGTAAGCGAAAACTATTTCGTTCCATCGTAATTTGTTTTAATCTTCTGTTTTCTTCCGACTCTGCAGATGATATCGAAGTCGGTGCCTCAGCGATGGAAGTGCAAGATGCCCTGAACATGTTACCTCTTGGTAACTCATCGTCTGGTAACATGACCTACGGTAACCTCTCCGTCAATGTGACTGCATTCGAAGAGGGTGATGTGACGGTCTACAGGGTCAAGTTCAACAGCTATGGTAAGCGATAGATTTCCAAAGCAGCATAATAATAAGAATAATAATTAACCGTTCTTGTATAGCGCATGTCATAGTATTAAAACATGTCCCTAAGCGCTCTAAAGAAAAACACAACAGAATACAAAGACAAGATGACAAGATGTACTGGGTAACAGACAAAATGGATGAATTAAATGTTAAATAGGTGCGTCTTTAAAGCATAATCTCACGGAACCGTCACAAGTACAAGACAGTACGCCGACATCCAATTGAAACTCGTCAACTAATTAAGTCGCGTCTCAAAGTGATGTCGGTTAACTTTTATTTATGACGATTTCGTGAAATGTTACCCAGAATTTCCAGGATAAACTTCTTCATATTAAGTCTGCTGAGAGTCTGATGGGTGTTTGATGATATCATTTTACATGAAGTTAACACCGATCTGACTCTTAGCAGATGTTGATATTAGAGAATACAGACTTCCATACTCCTAGGCAACATAATTTAAACTACGCCGGTTTCTTTTGTGTTTCAAAATTTCGATTTTCTAAACGGTGACCTTCAGTAACTCAGATAAACTCGCTAGCCATCCATTTATTTAGTTAATAATCTTTTGCAAATTGATTCATATCAATATGAGCTTTGAGAATATGCCTCTTCTTACAAATATCATCACTTTTTTTGAAACAGGGATACTTATGGTATTTTAAAAACTAACTTTTTTAATGATATTCCCTCCCTGCAGAACCTCGGAAATAGATTTAATAAATGTGCAGTCGAAAATGATTTATTGTTCATCATTATCTCGTAAGGTACATTACATTTTTTTAACAGTGATTAAGTTCGCTTCTCCCTTCCCAGGCGCAGGTGACGCCAAATACTTGACGGTGATAATCATAATACTTTAATTAAAATATATATATATACTTATGTTATTTTCTCCGCAGGCAACTTCTCTCTCATTGAAGATGCCACTTGGGCTGACAATGTTAGAGTGAACATCAGTCGAGTAGCTACTGGCGTAGTGAATGGTACTGCTCCGTCTAGTTTCAGACTCTTCTATGGCGGACGTTTATCTGATAGTTTGACATTCGATTCGTCAACTGACGATGTAAGTATATAAGAGACAGAAGTAGCTAGAGGGAAAAAACACAAAACAAACAAATACAGTATAGCATAGAAAATAAGAACGAGGAATAATAGCTTTTTACGCCACCTTGGAAGCAGTTTATTTCTCTCTTAATCTCTATTTTTTCCAGCTCTTTGGTGACTTTTGTTTTAGGACCCTTAATGATCCGAGATGATGCCAATGAATAGATATGTTTTGAAATGGACCACGATACATACGAATTTGGTTTTTATAATAACTGAATCGTATCTTTGATGAAAATCGACTTAAAGGTTCCAAGTCGCAGCAAATGTTTTTTTCCATTCCTCCGGGGATTTATGAACTTAAGCCTATTTGTGCAAAGTGCACCTGAAGTTCTTGAATTGACAAAGTTCCTAATGAGATAAATCTCTTACCTTCTCCAGGTTCGCGATGCCTTTCTGGATATGATCACTGTTCAATGCGAGTCGACCAGCAGCGGAAAACCTTATTATTCCGTGGATTACGAGTCCGCCGCCGTGGGCAACGAGTACGGAACACGTGTATACGATCAGGAGCCATTCTGTGGACGAACCTCGCTTCGTAATCCTTGGTGGGTGTTTTTCGCTGGTGTCATCGGCTCTGTTTCAAGCGTCGACCTGAGATACACAAGCAAGGTACATTAAGGCAATAAATGACAAGCAAGGAAAAATTAATTTTAGAGGCTCACCGGGAAACCCAATAATTTTTGCTCGTATAGTGTTTGTAACCTCAATCTGTCGGTAATATGAACATCTTTCGACCAGTTTAAATTATTGTTGACAACTTTGAAAATCGGAAGACCCCTCCCCCCTTGGTTAACTTGTTCGAGACTTTTTTTAATTATTTTATTCAAAAGACCTAACACTGCCCTAAAACGTGAGCTTTTATCATCGTAGACCTAACCGACAAAAGACAACAAAAATGAACAAAAACAATAGCCTAAGTTTCTTTTTAAATGTTTTATTTATATTGTTTGGTTTTCATTTCAGTTTTGTTTGGGACATCGTGGGACTGGTTTCGAGAAATGGTTCTACGTCTGGGTTTCTTGGATTGACTCAAGCAAGGCCAGTCGATTCAACGCAATGTACATCTCTGCCGACTTCATACAGAACAGCAAGTATGTACAAAATAATATTACACTGTTGGTCATAAAATGGGAATAATGTTATTCTTCTTACCTCTTCTCACGAAATGATTTGAACAATAAGGTTTATTCTTGATAAATCTCCTAAATATTTTAAACTGATCAATAAAGTTCTGCGAACGTGTAAAAGATAACAACTTTATCTCACCAGAAATATTATATTGCCCCTGTCATTTTATGAAATAAGGTAAGAAAAAATTATTCAAATTTTATTTTTATTTGTGTTTTATGCATGCTTTCCACTCTTCAGGCCAGATAAACGAACATTTCTTGACGCACATATTAGACTGAAAGTAACACAGTTAAATTATATATTTTACTTTCAGCTGGCAGCATACATGTGTAGATTTGTGGGATACGATATCACAGTCGTGGCTTGCAGACCAAATGCTTTCTGGAACTGGTGTCTATCTGGAACGAATCAGGCTCTACCAGAAGACAGACCAAGACTTCTGGGTTGATAACATCTTCATCGGCGTCAAAGACGACTCGTGTAAGCTTTAACAGTCTTTCTTTTTACAGTCTAGCCTTTTCATTTAATCTAAATGTTTAGGTCTGAGCCAATAAGTTAGTGACTTACCCAGCAATTGAAGGTTATATTAAGTAATGCTAAGAAATCATCAAAAGCATCAACTGCAGTGGGGGGGGGGGGGGGGGGGGGGCGGCAATCCGTCACCTGGATGCCTCCCCCTCCCCCCCCCCCCGGCTCTTGGGCTTCCACGCCCCAGTCGCAGGTGCATGTGACGATCATCAACCTGTGCGACGCGCATCAGTTTTTGCATTTCTTCCCCTTCCTCCTTATTCGGTGTTCCCTCAACCTTGACAGATGTGGCTAAATTTAACCCTCAAAAAGCTGGTCTATTTCGAACCTTTAACAAACTGGGGGGGGGGGGGGGTGGGCTAAAAGGGTCTACCAAAAGATCTCGGCAACCGAAACTCTGATCGACTCCAAATTTGGCGTGGTAATAGATGTCAATGAGATCTACAATATTGCATCGTTATAATATTTTTTTAATTAGAATATGCTAATTAGAGCTAATTAATTATGCAAGAATTGTTTTAATTTTTTTTTTTTTTTTTTTTTGGGGGGGGGGGGGGTATTTTATTTATATATTTTGATTGTTATGAAACAAAACTGTGTTCATGGTACAATATACATGCTAAGATTATATTAACGAAACCTCTGAAAAAAAAAGGTAATTAATTATCCAACTTATGAATAATTATGATGTCATATATTATATCATGAACACGTCGTGTTTTGGCGATGATTTCATGTGAAGTCGTGAAAGAAATTTCACTTCCTTATGTTGGAGTGCCGGTCGAGGGGGGGGGGGGTGGGTAGTGAGCATTTTTTCAACACCCCCCCCCCCCCGCTTTGTCTTAATAATGAAAATTGATTTCGTTTTATAGTTTCCTATCTTTTTTTTCTTTGTAATATTCTTGATTTATTTGTATTGTTTCATGCAAATGAGAATATGCAATAAGTTTATTTACAGTACATGAGAAAAGATGGGTATAAAAATGCAACATAAAACTTGCATCTAAAAACTCTTTGCGTACGCGACCGCAAAATGTTACATAACACCCGGACCTTTGACCCGAAATCGCGAAAATAGAGGAAGGGGGGGGGGGGCGGCTAAATCAGCATCCCTGGCTTGTAGGTAAACATTGACTGAGAGATCGACGGTGTGCCATGGCTACAGTTCTCCATCGACACACATCATTTTGATCGGCGAGATGGCTTTTTATTATTCAAGTCGTCCGTATATAGGTACTTAAATCACTCTTGTTGTGTATCTTTCTTAAGATGGAGTTCGTGTACCAGCTGCTCGACCCAATGATAACTTCATTCTCGATGCTTCGGTGGAATCAACCACCAACGGCTACACCATCGAGCTCCAGCCCTCCCAGTGCGGTCACAACTTCCCACTCATCGGGGTGCAAGGCGGTCAGATCAATGACGGGTACGTTGAATCTGGGAGCGACTTCGTCACGTACAGCAGCCGTAGGTGGGAGGATAGTGCCAGCGTGACGGTAGAGTCAGTCCAGCGCTCTACTCCCCCGGTGTATGGTACCTTCAATCTCGCTCAGGAAGGAGGCAGTGTCGTGAATGGTGAGTGAAACGAATGGCTCTTTTCTTTTTTGTTTTGTTTTGTTTAATGTTTCTTTCTTTCTTTTCCTTCTTTCTTTTCCTTCTTTCTTTTCCTTTTCCTTTTCCTTCTTTCTTTTCCTTCTTTCTTGACTTTTTGCAATGACGAACCTTCGTCATTGCCTTGTTTTCGTTCACATTCTGCCCCATTAATATTCTCCTTTTCCTCCTTTTCCTGTTCCTTATCGTCAGGAAATCGCATTCGTTTTGCACGTAGTGTTTGTTATTCCTGGTTCGGTGCTTTCATCATGTCCTTTTCCTTTCAAATTTCATAGGCATGGTCTCTAACATCTCATCAAGGTCACTACATTCTTTGATTTTCGAAATCACTCATGCATAACCGTCCAGGCGCCATTTTGTCCGTTTTTGGTCCATTTTAAGGCCTTTCTGTCTTCCTTCCTATCTCCACTATCCTAGATTCTACAAACTTCTAACAAATTCCTCTAGATAGTCTAATAGATGTTCTTTCATCTGCGACGTATGACCTGACCTTCAAAATGCCATCTTCGTACTCAAAATTCAAATCTGAAACTGACTCCGTCAAAAATCTCTCAAATTCTTGAAAAATGGACCCCTAAAAATCTAAAACTGCCATAACTTTCTCATATAAATTCCGTTTTGTGTTTAAATCTCACATTATCCTTATCTTATAATTGCACATAGCCATGCCAAATTTCATGCTCCAATGACTATGCAAAACATAAATAGCGCCCTCTAAAGTTCTGGGAATTGGCTTTCTGTCTGTGGCCGTATCTCCATAATGTCTTGGCAAACCCGTACCCTTTTTTGGATTTAGATACTTGAAGATATGCCCTTTCCAGCCTTATACAAAATTATATACCCTATCACTTACCAAATTTGAGAAAATTGCCCTCCAAATTCGCCATTTTCAAGAAAATTGAGAAATAACTTCAACTTGCTCTAAAATAGCGATCGTTATACCTACATCAATGAAACTTTGCAGACATATGTATCCATATACGTGACAACTGTTTACTAAGTTTGGTAAAATTCGAATATGTCAGCGCAAAGTTATCGCCCAAAATGATGAATTTACTATGGATTACGTAATAGCGCGTTCAATGCGCGCAATACATTGAGCGCAGTTAACAATGGTGTCAAACTGACCGCAATGAAGAGCCCTTTCGGATGATACCAAGTATTATATATGTTCACACAGAAAATTGTGAGTAAATCGCATTTGAACAAAGATCACTACACGAATTCCGCCGAGTTTCCGCCCGAACCTAACACGTTTCGGCTATGACGTCATTTTTTCAGACTGCTTTTCGCCCCTTAAACGTCCTTTTTTTTCCTTGAAAATTTGCAGTGACATGGCGAGTTCCAATACGCAGGGCACCTCTTGGCCGGATTTTTGAAATTGGTCAAGGGGGCCATTTAAGACGCCATTTTGTCCTATACATCTATTTTACATCACGTGTTTCGATAGGATTATCATAGAAAAAAAGAGAGTGGTTTACAATAACAACCATGAAATTCTCTTTCTAATGATACCAAATACGGCCAATAAAGAGACGTAAAGAGAGAGAAAAAAAAATTTAACTCCGGCCATAATACAGATCCTGCACGTTTTCCGCCCATTCATTACACGCATTGTCTATGGGGCATATCGGGTTCACGCTTTTGGCCCCCACAACGAACTTGATTGCAATGTCAAACATGCACCAAATCCCATTGGTTTGTACACGCAGTGCTTGCGAGCCCTTTCTAGGTTCTTTCCCCTATCCCAATTTCTTTCAAACTTCGTAGGCATAGTACCATCCCATCAAGGTCACTGTTGATGCCTTTCTTTCGCCCTACCTATCTCCAATATCACAGAAGCTACAGACTTCGTGCAAATTGCTCTGGATAGTCCGAGAGAAGCTCTTTCGTTTGACATGTAGAAACACGGCGTCATTGCACGCACATCGTTGTGACACGATTGCATTTCTAGTCCTTCTTTCTTTCTGTCTTTCTTTCTTTCTTTTTTTCTTTCTTCCTTTCTTTCTTCCTTTCTTTCTTTTCTTTCTCTCTCTTTCAAGTTCAATTTGTTACTGAAATTGTTTTGTCTTTTTCTCATTTTTTTGTTGTTTTCTTTCCCCGGCCCGGCCGTAGCTCTCATCTTTCCTACCTCTATTATTTTTCTTTTTTTTCACTATCTTTCAATCCAGCTTTTCCATTAGGTTCCATCAGGTTTTCTGTTTTTATCAAGTGCCCCTTTTATTGAATCTTTTTGAATATTCTTTCTCTTTCCGTACCATATAGTTTATTCTTCTTTCTTTCTTATATATACTTCATAAATTTACACTGTCAAATCAGGAGCAGTTCCAGAAGTTTTTTGTTAAAGGGGGGGGGGGGGGGGGGGGGAGGGGTGGGTAATTAGGAGGTTTTAGGCTTTTGCATTCAATTTTACACAAGTGCCTCACAAAAATCTAGGGAGATTGAAGATCATACAGGGATCGAGGAGACTTTATTCTTACTCTACCCCCCCCTACGGAAAACTCTGGCCTCTTATAAGTTCTACTGTGTCAAAAATGTGTCAGTGGTCAGAGCACTTCCTCTCAGTTGAAGGATATTCTGGAATGTTACTAATTATAGAAAGTAATAAAGAAAACAAAAATAAATATTCTTTTATTGTTTCTTGCTACAGGTATTAGTGGCCAGAGCACGTCCTCTCAGATGAAAGATATTCTAGAGACGTTCTTGGATGTAGGCGACCTCTCGGTGACCCGGTCTGGTGAATGTACAGGATACAGCTGGAACATCAAGTGGGACAGCAAAGGAGGCAGTCAGGGATTACTGCAGGTATGGATGGAGACATCTGAAATTCTATTTTTAAGAGCAAACTTCTTGATAATTACCTTCTAAAGGTATTGAATCAACTTACATGGCTCCAGACAAAGCCTTTTGACAGGATGTCTGGGCCCCATTTCACAAAACTTGTCATCAGTGACAAAAGACAGTTTTTGTTATAAGCTACTGAAATCCATGCTTCTGATTGGTTACCGGTATCTGTAGATTTGTCACAGATTTTTGTTATTTGTCATTGAAAAAAGGCTTTGTGAAACAGGTCCCTGGTTTTAAATCTACAGGGTTTCACTCTGTGTGCAGGGAACCCCTGTTAATTGGTTTACAATATTGGGGTCGAGAGTTATAATGAATTCTACTGTGTTCTCTCCATCAACATGTTAACCGGTATATCATTTTTTTAAATGGAATTTTTTTTTCATACGCCTTTTCCAGTACTATATACCCGGTACTACCTGTAAAATCTAATTCAATTCATTGTGTGTCTAGTCAAAATTGACTGATTGCCATTTCAATAAATTAACATTACTAGGAATGACAGATACATCATGCATATTGATAATCTCATTCCTTCTCTCTTAATTTGTATCAACGTAGGTGACAGATAACAACCTGTACAACAATGTAACATGGGTCAACGTGAGCGCGACTCGTGTCAACGAGGGCTCTGTGTTCCTCTCGAGAATCCCAGGAGAGTTTTTGAGGACAGTCAACGATAAACCACAGGTGAGGAGTCGACCTTGTGAATAACATCATGCTTTTTTAAGAAGCTCAGTAAATCATATATATAAAGAGATATGTTACTATTTATTGTTATTAATACCCTGTTTCATAAGACTGAAAATTAAGATAGTTAATATGATATCGTTGCATATTTGTTATAGAACTTTCACAGTTTTTTTGATAACAAGTTTTATGAAAGGTTTAGTTACAAAATAGTTTTTTGACTAGGATTTCCAGTAGATACTTTCAATTTGAAGGTTGATTAGGGTTAACAGGAATTTATTATGACACACTTATTGTTTACGAAAAAAGTGGCTTCATCTCAAATTGTCTTCTTTGATTCTCTGCCTGATAAACTAACTGAAATAGATGTACTAAGAAAACAAAGTTGTGATAGTAATCAAATGTACACAATGGTCTGACAGCATTCAATTAAACCAGTTATATAATTGATTGTTGTAACAGGTGGAAGTGATTGTGAATGGTATACCATCTTCATGCCAGAGTGACTCTTGTACCTATGAGTACGTCCCTGAAGCCACACCCACATTGAGCTCTATCACTCCTGCATCAGGTAAACCCATTTTACTGCAAAGTTTTGAGGATATTTTATTGCAATTTAGTCAAGTTGATTATTAATATACGCAGTGCAGTGCCATGCACATTTGTAATATTAATTCAACATATTCATATATATTCATATTCATATTTATTTCTTTTCCAACAGAAAGGTAAACAAAGATATTACTTTTTTCCATACATAATTCATTATTTCTGGAAACTATACAAATACACTTTGCACATAATAAAATTGTTACGAGAAATTCTTAATTTCTGAGGAAATGGGGGGGGGGGGGGGTCCACTAAAAAGCAGTGCTTGTAGTTTGTGGATCCCCCAGACAAAAAATATAATTGTTTCAAATTTTGCCTACAAAGACTTGGAAAACACAATATTCAGGAAGGCCATCAACGGATTCTTCTTAAGAGCTGCCATGCCCTCTCTCACCGGACATGATTATGCCCAGTAGGGCCCTGCATCCAGATCAAGATATGGAATGAATTCATGATTTAGATTTGGTGATTTCATTATATAAAGTTGATTTAGTTGATTTCCTTTCTCAGTGAAGGCATCAATTGTCAGTTGTTGATTTTTATTTCACTTATTGGGTGTAAAGAACTATAATGTAAAGTTCATTCCATTTTATGCCCTGTAGCCTACTTTGTTGTCAGACTGTAATGTAAAGCGTCATTCTATTTCATCATATTCTTAGGGTCTGCTAGTGACGGCACCACTGTAGTGATCACCGGCACAGGATTCAGCGACGATGTTGCTGAAAACAATGTGACCATCGGTGGAGCAGATTGCATGGTCGTGGACGCGAATACGACGAGGATCGAATGCGATGTGGGGCAAGCTCAGGGAGGAGTTTACAACATCTCCGTCGTCATTGACGGAAAGGGAAGTGCCTCCCTTCCATCAGGTTAGACTCAATTTCAATTTAACCCGCTGTATACTGAATTCTCTTATTCCCATAGGCTTAATAGATGGACCACCAGATTTCATAGACAATAGGTTAATAAAGACGATATACTTTTTTTTTAATTCAGTGCTATAATTGCGATGGCCTTTTCCTGACGCTTGTCTAAAGAACTTTTACTCTAAAATGTTCCCTACATGATATTTCTTGAATGTCTCAGTATTCATGTCTTGTTTCACCTGAGTTCATTTCATACAAACAGCTCATTAAAGGGTACCAGTGAGATTGAATCCAGTGTTGATTTTGGAAGAGTCTTTTGGTTTGAATTGGAAATAAGTTAAGTCATCCTCAGATTTGCCACATTGCAAAGCATCGGCTATCCATGCCTCAAAATATCTGTTGCCTATCTATGTTCAGAAACTTTAACTATGGAATAAAACTTGTGAATCATTTGTGTTTTCCATTCTATGGCTCTCCAGGAGGAGTAGAGTTTGAGTACTCCTTTGATGTTAGCACCGTCTCACCAGACGAGGGCAGTGCAGCAGGAGGTACGGAAGTGACCATCAGTGGTTACGGGCTCGGAGGTGACCGAGACATCGAGGTGTCCATTGGAAGTAACAACTGTGAAGTCATATCTGCATCCTACGATGAGATCGTGTGTGTGATCGTTGTTGAGGTAAGAATAGAATTATAATAATAATAAAAAGACAGTTTTACAGTCTTGACTACAATATTTCAAGATCCATAAGTACTTTTATGGTAGTATTTAACATGTAAAATGATGTGATGCAAACTTATTTGATCATGTTTAGACAGGCACATCAAATCAAATTTGTTTGATAGGTCAACCCAAGTTACAGTGATATGCCAAATAAACCTTCCTTGATTAGATTTGAAAGACAGGTAATTTGGGGTTCATATCCATTGTATTGTTTAAAAGATATTGTGTACAGTTATTAAAGCTAAATAATCATTAAGATATTCCAATTCACAAACTTGACATTACAGAAGACTTGCTAACCAGTGTTCTTTTGTCTGTTTTAGTCGGGCTCACGTCGTCGTCGTCGTTCGACCACCGACGCAGATGTCGTCATCAATATCGACGGAGCTATGCCTCTCACCGTCAACGATGGCTTCACGTTTGATACAAGTCTGACTCCAACAGTCAGTAACCTCAGCCCTGCAACAAGCAGTGTTGTGGGTAAGAAATCGTCATGCTCTTCTCATCTGGGATTTTCTGCTTACTTATGACTTACAGGCAACTAATCACCTTGAAATATCCGCAATCTGTATTCAATTTCAAGTTCAGTTTATTAATTTCCAATAAAAAAAAAAAAAAACCTACTAGTCCTTCTTTTTACAATCATATATATAAGTACAGAAATACAGATACAGATAATAAATGATTCAAGAAATTAAGGATATCAAGAAAGATCAAGGAGGTCTTGACAAAACAATTCATTCATAGTAAAGGGATATATAGTTTGCTCTGTACATTGTACAGGGTTGAATGCTGATGAACTATATGTATGCTTATGAAAGTCAAAGACGCCTGTCAAAAAACCCATTTACTACACCTAGATGTAGAGAGTCATTTTTAGATGTAATGAGACCTAAATGCCTTGAGAAGTATACTAAGGTAACATCATTACTACAGGGAGGTTAAGTTAATTTTGTAGTGCTATATGCTTGATGCTTGCATGAGCGTCATAGAAGAAGCAAGAATTATATATTATACTTGTATTAACGAAATAAAGTATCGCCCATTCTTATCTAGTTTTAAAAGAATATTTAAATCTAATCTTATTAAATCATACACCCTCTGAGTCTGTAAAGCGGTATGTTTGCCTTGTTTTTGTCTGTCTTCCTGTTGTACCACTTAATTTATATTTAATTATTTATATAGTTTGGGGACCCGCGTTTGATAGGGCTTCAATTGGCCTTTGGTTGTCCCCCTACATTTTGATACTTCTGTTCTATTGTGTTATTTGTTAGAATTGACTTTATATTGTAAATGTTTGTTATTGTGATTTTTATCAAAATGTGAAATGAAATGAAATGAAAAAAAGAATTGAATATTAGCATTTTGAGTCCTCTTTTAATTTCCAGGTGGAGATGATTTGACCATCTCTGGCTCATCCTTTGGTTCCAGTGGTGCTTCGGTCATGATTGGCTCTGCATCCTGCGAGATCACCTCCCAGGGTGACTCCTCCATCGTCTGTGTCTTACCCGCCAACGTCCCCGGGGACTACGAAGTGGACGTGGAGATTGACGGCATTGGTCTGGCTGATACCAGGTTACTAGTAGTTTCTTATACTCTTGATGAAATATATATTTGTTCTTTCATGTTGATTAATTAAGTGTAGCAGGATATGCAACAACTACTTCTTTTCGTAATTTAGATCCTGATTGACTTGTTTTTGTTTGTAAGCTTAACATTCATGAAAGTTTAAATATTTGTGTACCTGTTCATAAATGATGGTCTCTTCATGACTTAATTCTGCAGAATTTCATTTGCTAGATCTGCTAAAAATTTACCCTCCACTCTGTACCAACATCGTAAGCTCAGTTAAATAAGTTAGAGCCCAGAACAGTCCCTTCTCCAACACCATCTTTTCAACCATTTGTTTGCGAGGAACTGAATCTTATGGCTGCCGAATTGAGTGAAGTTGATTGATGCAGTGTTGAAAGTTGACCAAAGTAGAAAAGAGTTTACTCATTATCATCGTCTCTTTTCTTTCTTCTTTTCCTCACAGCGCCATTGACCCTTTCAGTTACGTCCTTGATGTGACTGGAATGTTCCCATCCTCTGGATCCCTCCAGGGTGGTACAGAGGTCACCCTGACCGGTGCAGGCTTTGGTACTGACCCTGATAACATCACAGTGTCCATGGGAGCCTTTGGATGTGAGGTGACTGATATTGCTGATGATGAACTGACTTGTACGACGTCAAGCTCTTCTGTCGATCACCAAGTGGACAACATGGGAAAGCATAGCAGTAAGTGCAGTCCAAGGGAACAATTGTGAAAGACTTTTAGTTGTGAATTTAGGTCATATTACCTCTTTCATTAATTTTAGCCTTGACATTGCATCATTAGATTTGTTCAAAGGGAATAGGAGTTTCGTAAGCTTGTGAATTAACTGGCTCGACTGTAATTTATTTATTGTATTATCATAGTATTTGCTTCATTTCTTCCTTCAAGATTGACTTATCATATGTGATGTAGTTTCAAATTTCCCACAATGACCTGCAAGGAACGGTTGGGGTATAGATTATAGGTATAGATCTCCTAATGCTAACCTGCAATAAACACACTTCACATGTCTATATTTTTTAGTTTGTCATGTTGCGCAATAAATCAATATCACTGTGAATGGTTGCAATCAGTTGCAACCATTGTAGGGATCAAATCAGAGAAATGCTGTCCATTGAATAACACATCTTTGACCATTGGCTTCTCTTTCAGAATATGGATTGGGTTACAAGTGGAATCCCCAGCTGGTGACCATTGCTGCTGGAGACTCTGTCACTTGGTCTTGGAATGTAGACCCATATGTGAGCGGCATTGGCTATGCCGTGCAGCAGACAGCCGATGGAGACTCCCTGGGCTACGATGGGAGTGGGTTCTACAGTGGAGGCAGGTCCACATCATCTGGTGAGTAAGAGGACACTGTTAGGAGCCAGAAGACCATTAACTCATAGCCTGCCATAAGGCTGCAAGCACGCTACCGTTATAGTGCTGTGTACATGCGAGCGAGCCATTGCTTTACTGCCTTGTGCATGTTTGCACGCATTCCTAATAACAATTATTGTGCATGCTCATTGTAGTGTGCTGTGTGTTCCGCACGCGCTATTCATAGAATCATCGCATTAATCAGATTATCTCAAAATAAACCTGGCAAGGGGGATTGGAGGTTTGGCACAATGGGGATTAGCATGATAAGAGGTAACTCATACACTTTAACACAGAATGAATACCCTTCAGTCACGTTATTCGAAAGAATGGTTTGGAAAATCACTGGCTGTAAGAATAGAGGGGAGAGAGGAGCAGGTGTAGAAAGAGGATTCTGTGGATGAGCAGCTTAAGGAGTGGGATTTATGAAAGTTGAATAGATCTAGGGAGACTGAATTACTTCATACAATATGGGACAGAGAGTTGTGGCATTCCATGGTCGCCAACATCTCAGGACATGGCATGTAAAGAAGAAGAACACCCTCCTGCATGGCTCTGACATGGGGATATTGGAGGAGAGATTAGATTGATAGGTCCATTCAGACACATCCATATCTAATGAAATAAGATTGCATTCTACAATTTGATTCAGTTTACATAATGTATGGTCCATATAATTAAAGTAATACATGAAGTAATAGGTGTGTAATGTGCAACATTGAATCCTTGAGGAATATGAAAACTGGAAATAGTACTATTCTTTTAGTGGATCGTGGATGCAGTCTATATGCTATGTGCTTCTAGAGTGTTTTAGTAAGACTCAGTCATTTCTCCCAGCTCTTTCAAGAAAGTTCACATGCATATTTTTAAGAGTGTACAGTAATTACCTGAACTTACATATTAGATCTATTGCTACTGTTTGTTAAACATCAAGTTGATCTACTATCTCATTTCATGCATAAATGAAGGTAATGCTTATTGCCCTATCTCTCAAACAGGCTCATACAAGTATCAGTTTGATATTCCTGGAACGTACTACTACTCCAGCGGTGCCATCAGAAGTGATGGGACCATCTTCATAAAGGGAGTCGTGGAGGTACGGCCACTAGCATCCGTTGCTATGGAGCTTGATGTGATGCTGGGAGGATACAGTGCTAACCATGATGTCAACTCAGGTAATTTAATATGTCTATTGGAAGTGACAGGGCCGATGCTTCTATTCCAGAATATCTGTTATTTTCTCCTTTGAAATCGATATCCATCTGTACATTTTATGAAATGTACCGTGAGTACAAAACTGAATACAGGCTCATACAAGTATCAGTTTGATATTCATGGAACCTACTACTTTATTTTTATTTATTTATTTATTTCTAATCTTTTGACAGGGTAGCCCATTCACCAATAGTGGTCTTCCATGGGGCCCATATCCATTGAGCATATATCCAGTATTTGTCTCAGTCAATTTTATATTTTGTTACAAATATATCGTTGAACTGGCTTATTTATATGTCGCCCCATCCCTAATCAAGACACTAAAGTCAATTTAATTAATTGTGCTTTAGGTATCTCATTAATTCATTCTATGTATACATGTTGCTGCTTTGGAATGGAAGGGAGTAGCATCATCCATCATGGTAGAACAGGGCTCTAGGCCCAGGATTGCGATCGGTCTAGATTGATTGCAAGTCCTCAAATCAATCACAAACTTAGAAACTCCTAGTAAAGAGTTGCAATTGATATGAAGGTGTTATCCATTTAAATCTATCATAACTCTTTATAAGACGGACCTTTAATGTCCATTGTGACTTGCAGACTGAAGCCCTATCTCACAGATCTATCTTCTGTTTTTTTTCTATCATGAAGGAGAGTCCGACCCAACTGGTGGTAGTTGCTCCAACGAGGACACTGCCATATCAGGCTGCTCATCGGCGTCCCCTAACATCACTGACGATACCAAATTCAACTTCATCTTCGACGAGTGCATGACACCATCGATATCCAGCATCGATCCTCTCATAGGGGATAGCTCCGATACCATTGTTATCGAAGGGTCAGGGTTCAGTGATGAGGACTGCGCTAATGTTATCACTGTGGGTCAGTATCCATGCGTGACGACCTCCTCCTCGGCGACACGTGTGGAATGTGAAATCGATACCCAGGATGAGATGGAGGTATGTACACTGTTGCTTTATACACAGATCAGCTGAGTCCATTGTGTGATTCTACTTAGGATAAGATCTCTTTTCTTTTCACTATTAGAAGTTTATGACTTGGGAAGTGTTTAATCTATTTAAATCCCCAAGCTATAGCTATAAAATATGTTGTTAATTAATTACTTTCATACACTATTACAAACCATAGTTTAGTGCGTATCAGCTGAGTAGCTTTTGTAAGTGCTGATCACAAGACATGGGGGCCCGTTTCATAAAACTTGTTATCTATAACAACTGCTGAATTTCTATGACAAATCTGCTCTCAGCCAATCAGATGCTATGATTTCAGTAGCTTATAACAGTAGCTTGTAACTTGTTACTGATATCAAGTTTTATGAAACAGGGCCAAGAATTGAAAGCCAAGGTCATGGGAGAATGCAAGAGTGAAAGAGCAGATGTGACATACACCTGTAGAAAGCATGTATGATTATAGAGTTCAGTATTGTTATGGTATGTTAGTGATACAGTATTAAAACAGTTAACAAACTACCGTCTGCTGCAAGGCAACGATGTTCACTGATTGGTTGTTTGAATATTTTTCTTTCATTAGATTGGAGTGTACCATGAGATTGCAGTCAACGTTGCCAATCGAGGCTTTGCTATCCAGGAGTCCCATATCCTAGCTAACAGGTCCTTCGTGATGTACCCCAGGATTGACTCTGTGTCTGACTCTGATGGCTCAATCATGGGTGGACTCACTCTCAGCATACAAGGTGATAGCTTTGCACCCTCGTCACCAAGTAACATTGGGGTTTACATCGGGTCACTCTCCTGCGATATCACCTTCTACAACTATACCTACATCGAGTGTACAACGCCATCGACCTCATGGTATGGTGCACAATCGCTGCGTGTTCAAGTGAATTCATTATGGGCTGTTGGTGGCAGCACCTTCACTTATTCTGAGGCACAGACACCAAACATCTCAAGCTGGATGCCAGAAACCGTGTCTGGGTCTGGAACCACTGGTATGACCTTCACTGGATCCCAGCTGTCATCCATAACTGATGACATCAGCATCACCATAGGAGGAGAAGCCTGCAGCATCACTGCGGCCGGTGAGTCTGAGATCGAATGCGATGTTGATGCAGTTCCCGTAGGAACCCGCGATGTTCTGATCAACATCGCTGGTAAAGGGCTTGCACAGTTCTTCTATGGAAACGACACCGTCCAAAGCGAGGCCAACATCTTCTCGGTGAGTCCGTCGGACGGAAGCACCCAAGGTGGTCAGGCGGTCAACATCAGCGGGAATGGTTTCGTTGATGGCGCGACTGCAGTGACCATTGATGGCAGCAGCTGTGTCATCCAGTCCATCAGCCTCTCAGAGATTCAGTGCATCACTCCTGCAAACTCTGCAGGAACCTATGACCTTGTGGTTGCCAGCGATGGCGTCACCTATGACGCAGAGGACTACGTCTACTCCTCATCCTCCACACCTACAGTGACCTCCATCACTCCCGGGTCAGGAGAAACTGGTACCAGCATCACCATCTCTGGATCTGCCTTCAGCGACACTGATTCAGACATCTCGGTCACCATCAATGGAGTCGATTGCTCCATCACGAGTGCTTCCTCATCAGAGGTTGAGTGTGATGTCGGGGCTCATTCCGCTGGTGTCTTTGATGTTATGATTCATGTAAATGGACTTGGCAATGCCGATAATGATGAAACATTCGAGTATGAGCTCACCGTTTCATCCACCTCACCTTCAACAGGTAATTGTTGTTCCTCCTAGTATACACTTAAAAAAAGCTTCATCATTAAACTCTCTAGTTGCCATTTCTGCTGAAGTGCCTCATCGGCCATTTTGCAACAATAATAGGCAGTTAATCTGAAATCTGCACAGTGCAACATACGTCTTCAATGTACATTTTGTAACCCATTTTCCAGTCATACATTGTACATTTAAGAATACTCTTCAATCATCTATGTAGCATGATACTAGTTATCCCAAGATAATTTCATCTACAGCTTGTGCTTTAAAAATAAAAGACTGCCTTGTCATCCATTATCAACATTGGATCAATCTAACAGTCATATATATATATATATATATATAGTAAAACAAATAATTTTGTCTTTTTTGAGTGGCAGATAGGCATTAATCCATATCATCTTACTTAGACTTAACACCATTCTGGCTCTCAGCAGCTGACGTTATGTAATAGCTATGCATGCACGCATGTATGAGTAATCTTTGATTGATGTTCTGTGCATTGCAGGAAGCTTTGGAGGTGGACAGACTCTAGTGATCGAAGGCTCAGGATTTGATAGTGAGACCACCATGGTCACCGTGTGTGGATATGAGTGTCTACTGTACAATGCTAATGAGACAACTGTGGAATGTGATATGCCTGCAAATTCTGGTGAGTTTAGAACTTTAATTTCTCGGATTGGATGCTAAATGGAAGTCCCTCTTGGAGGAGGGTTTCCACTTTTGCACTTTAAGAACCCACTGCATATCCCAATAATTTATGCCAGGGAAATTTGCACATATTTAATAGAAATGTGTATAGAAATTGCATGTTGCATACCAAATTCATATCATATACTAGGTTAATAGAATTTTTAAACTTTCTATCCTATTTCATGAATAATGTAAGGTGATGCTTTTTATTATCTTGCATGAAACAAATATTGTATTTAAACCCTTATTTTCCTGTGACTCTTGGCTCACTCTCTCTTTTCATCTTTGCTCTACCCCCCCCCCTCCTTTGCCTACCTTTGGTCCTCTTCTACTCTCTCGCTATGTCCGCATCCTCATCGTACAAAAATAATTTTGTGTAACTTACCAAACTAAAGCTGTTATGACCATATTTTACCATTACTGTAATTGTCTATGATTATGATTTTTTCTTTTTGTAAACTGATCTGTAAACTTTTTACCAGTGAAAAGCAAATTTCTGAATGGATAATAAATGCTTGATTTTAAATTTAAATTTCCAGATTCGTCTAGCACCCTTGACTGTGACATTGTAGTTAGTGTAGCTAGCGGATCTGAGGTGACCCAATCAGATGCCTACCAGTACCGACGTGATATGACCCCTGTCATAGAGTCTGTCTCACCTGCTAGAGGTGGGACAGGCGGAGGGACGACGGTTACCATCACTGGTCAGGACTTCTTGTGAGTATATACACCATCCGATCAGTTAGTTTGACAGTGATTTATTATGTTAACTTATGTCTATCTATATGCTGGGGGGGGGGGGGGTGACAACAAATATCTCCCATGATTGCTACTTTTGAGAATACTTTTCATTTTTTTTCCTCAAAAGCCCATTCAATCATGCGCTATATCAACAACAACAAATGTTTCAGCAAAATATATGGAATATGGCAAATGGTGTTGAAAAAAAAAGCTATGTGCAACAAAGAATCCTTATTGTTACAACCATGTGAAGGACATTGCAATTTTGATCTCGCAGTGGCTTAATTAATTTATTCTTGTGGCAGTTTTCCACACCATGACAGAATGGTATGCTTAGTCACTAGCTTCATTTGACAATACCATCATGAATAACTAAATCTCTTCTCTCGTATCATAGATTGTAATAGTATAATACTGTTTCCATGGATTATGCCTGCTTTAGATTATATGGAATTGCTTGCTTGTAATTTAGAGATCTGTAGGCTAAAGGTTGAAATGACATACTTAATGAAAGTTAAAGAAGAAAATATAATCTGCATATAAGCATGATTAAAACATACTATGTAGTTCTACAGGGAGATGCTTTACTGATTGAATATACGTCCACAAAATAGCTCCTATATGTAACATCTTTATGTTGCAACCTTATGATTTTGATTTGTGTACATGTACAGTACGTACTTTGAAACTTTTGTCACAAGCGCTATATAAATTCTTCATATTATTATTATTATTATTAACTTGCATTGTATTACAGGGACTCTGGTAACGAGGTAACGATCGCTGGAACGACATGCACTATCTTATCTGAGAGTGCGACATTGATCACCTGCCAGACCGGTGCTCATTCACCATCCATAAGGTCACAGGTCAGAGTTCAAGTTGGCTCCGATGGCATCGCAACTCAGGTTAGTATTATCTAGGTCTTAACAGTGCTTATCAAGGCTGCAATAGCCCAATATATGAATGGGTGACTATACTCTAACATGGATTGTTATTTGCATTTGAAAATTAAGGTTAGAACATGGTCTTGATTGTAGATTAAATGGCTTCTTATTTTCTGTTTCTCTTGTGTGGGAGGGGTGAGGCTGAGATGGGTTGAAGTTTTGCAAAAGTCTGATTGTTCATTGCACTTATTTACCTTGATCTCTTCAAAATAGTCACATTCATATTCAAAGTTTATTGGTCATGCTCAATCAAAAACACACCTGAAAAAAAAAAATCATTCATGGGCTATATTTATGTATGCAAACAAAAGAACAGTTTTGCGATTCACTTTACTAGAACTTGCATATGAATTTAGGTGTCTACATTAATTGACTTGGATAAATGACCAGCAAATAAACTACATATATGGACCACAACTATTTCTTGAATGAAAAATGTTCTTCTTGATTTGTTCATACAGGACAATGCTGACTATTTCTACATTGACGTCTGGTCGTCAATCTACACCTGGGGTGGTAACGATCCACCTGTTGCGGGAGACTTTGTGATCATACCAGTGGGTCAAACAATCTTGTTGGATATTACCACACCTATCCTGAAAGTTCTCCTTATTCAAGGTACGTAGGATTCCTAGTAGACTCTGCTCAGTATCATATTCAGATTGCACTGAAGATGTTCATCCGAATGGTGATATGCTGAGAAATTGGTCATTTTACACAATCAGTGAAAAATATACTTTTACCAATTGCAACCCTGATTTTTACCCTATCTATATCATTGACAAATGAAAGCACCCAGCGGTTTATGCCGGAGCATGTTGACCATGTTTTACAAAGAGTTGCGATTGATCCAAATCAATTGCAAGTCCTCCAATCAATCACAAGTTTGCAGACTCCTATCTCTTATGTACATAGTTGCGATTTATATCACTTGCAAATAAGCTGCGATTGATATCAACTCTTTGTTAGACAGGGCCCTGTTGTCAATGGATTAAGGTAATACTTGAGTATATCCAGTGATTAATGCTCAAAATAAATTACAGTTTATTACTTCTATTTATGATTGATCTTTACACTTCCTTGTGCAGGTGGTGAAATGATCTTCGATGAGGCCGACATTGAACTGCACGCCGAGTACGTGGTCGTTACTGACGGAGGTCACTTTGAGATCGGAACAGAGGAAGAACCATTCCAGCACGAGGCAAGCGTTGTCATGCATGGCCATGTGAGGTCTGTAGAACTCCCTCTGTTCGGTGCCAAGACGTTTGCTGTCAGAAATGGAACAGTTGATATGCACGGTAAGAACCGTTTGTGATTTCTAGAAAATGTTTTAACCTCTCGAATATCACATCATGATAAACATAGAGACCCATGGGAAATAATATTTTGAAGTAGCATTTTTTCTTCCATATACATTGAGCCTGCAATATATAATACATGCAATTTGAACTAGCACAAGACCCGTAATTTTGTTGCAATAGCAGGTGTCAGGTGTACATTGGTGTATTGAGTAATGGCACTGACTGTTTAAGTGCTAGGGGTTGAATGGGATCAATATAAAAAAAGAAATGACTTGTATATTAGAAGACATAACAATATAGAGAGAAAATGATGGGCCGACTCAGGAGTTAACTGCCATGTGCATCCATATGCCCAACTGGGTGAAAAATGACTAGTAGGTCACTTTTACCTTAACATAGAATTTATATTTATTCTTTAAACTTGCAATTTCTCTTTACAAAAATAATGTATCCGACAGAAATTTTGAATATAGTACGCAGAAATGAAAAAATACAGAGCAGACTATTTGTGTGAATCCTCCCCTTAATCCACTGCTCTCTCTCTCTCTCTCTCTCTCTCTCTCTCTCTCTCTCTTTGTATACAGGAATCCCGACACCCATCACCTGGTCGAGACTAGCCGAGACTGTGAATGCTGGAGATACTGAACTCACTCTCATGGATTCTGTTGTAAACTGGAGGATCGGAGATCATATGGTACTTGCATCCACTGGCACCAGGCATAAGCAGACTCAGAATGAAGAGGTCGAAATCACAGGTAGGCCTACTTCCTCAAGTTTGGAGGAGATTGTTATCAAGAATGATATGGAATGACTCTGAGGCACCTGTGTAGAGGTGCTCTATAGATGTTGTTAAAAAAATGGAAATAGATCTCCTTGTGTGTTAAGGGCTAAATGGGCATTAAAGGGATCCAGTAACTTTGTCTTAGATCCTTTGAAAAAATCCTTGATTTAGCTCATGCTGCATGCAATTATAATTATAAACCTTAAAGTCAGTCAGGAACCCTATAACTTTTATTCACCTGTCTGATTATCAAAATATTTATGAATCAAAATCGAAATCAAATTTTGCGTTTGCCAAACGGTTTTCATAACACCACAGTCTAAGGGGGAAAACGAGTATGGTAAAACCGGTCACTCAAAAGGTTCCTACTTTTTTGAGACACTTCTTGATCATTTTGAAGTGCAATTCTTTTAGGGCGTCAATATAACACCATATCACAGACACTCATAACACGAAGGGCCGTACATCTCAGATTTTACATTGTTAGAATTAATGTTAATTTACCGACTGGGCTGATATCAACCTTTATAAATCATATTTAGCTTGGATTTTCTATCTTTTACAGGAAGTGCAGTTATGTAATAATTTTTTAGCTTTGTTTGCTCAAAGCTAGAAGGGCAATAACTCACATCTTTTAAAACAGATTTAATGTACTTATGGCTTTCAAAAGACAACCTGACCTAAGCAAAAATGTCTATATACGTTTTGTATTAATTAAAGATGACTGTTTTTTATTTATTTTTCTGTTCCAGGTTTCTCCAATGACAACATGACGATCGAGTTCACCCCGGCGTTGGAGTACGAGCACATCTCCATCTCTCAGGTGATTGATGGAATCCTGGTGGAGACCAGGGGAGAGGTTGGACTACTCACTCATAATGTCAAGATCAGAGGCTCCGTCCATGAGGAATGGCTGGAGGAAGTAGAGGCATGCCCGGATGAATTTGATACAAGTAAGTCACATGGTTTATTATATAACACGAACAGTATATCCACCATGTGTTCAAAGCACTTCAATATTATCCAGGCTCTACCTAGGCTCCCGATTTGGGTGCTCACAGCATTCAAGGAATCCCCTTTTTACCAGTACCTATTTAACACCTGAGTGTAGAGTAGCAAGTGTAGATTGATGTCTTACTAAAGGACACCAGTGCTGTGCCAGAGCTTGAACCCATGGCCTTCAGACCAACATTAAAGTGTTTAAACACCAGACTGTGACATTCATTTATCTTTCATAACCATGCTTTCAGGTTACAACATACTATACAAATCCAATGTAGGCAAAGAGACGTATAGAGCATTGATTATTCTTATTATTTATTCATTGTTGTAGAGATGTCATGGTCTAGCCAATAAGTCACTATACTATAGATTAAATGGTACGAAATTCAAATCCTTGCCGTGGTGTTGATGTCCCTTGACAATACATCAATCTACATTACTATTCCCACTCCAGGTAAAGATTTGCCACCAAGTCATGAGTTTAAATTGATTCAAAACTGATTGAGTTTTGGAGTGCTGGTGAGACTCAATTTTAGTTATAGATGGGGAAAACGAAATAGCCGACCGAAAGATATCTTGTCCTCAGTGTTTCCCCCAACTCACTTGTAAAAATCCTAGTACCCCCACTGAAAACTTTCACCTTTGTTTCTTCTTGTTTGTAACAGATCAATTTGCCACGCAGACATGCTTCCAAGGACGCTTTGGTGCAGAAACTGTGACTGATGAATTTGGTTCACAGATCATGTTCTTTGCCAAAGAGCAGGACACGCATCTGGTTCGAGGTCGGTTTGAGTATGTGGAGGTGACCCATGCCGGCCAGGCATTCCGTCTTGGTCGCTACCCAATCCATTTCCACATGAACGGTAACATCACTGGTTCGTATGTGCGAGGATGCGGTATCCATCACACCTTCAACAGGGCCGTGACTATCCATGGTGTCCACCACCTCCTGGTGGAACACAATGTAGCCTTCAATGTGATGGGACATGCCTTCTTCTTGGAGGACGGTATAGAGACCAAGAACATCATCCAGTACAACCTTGCTGTCTTTGTCCGACCTAGTAGCAGTTTGCTGAATGTCGACGTGACGCCAGCCTCCTTCTGGGTGACCAACCCTGATAACTACGTCCGTCACAATGCCGCAGCAGGTGGCAGCCATTTCGGATTCTGGTACAACATGCCCGCGCACCCTATGGGACCGTCCTTCACAACAGCTGTCTGTCCACGCAATGTGCAAGTCCTGGAGTTCAACAACAACACGGCTCACACCATGGGATGGTACGGTATCTGGATCTTCCCATCCTATCATCCGAAAGCTGATAGCAGCTGTGGCGGTGTTGCTGGCCATACTGAATTCCACAACTTAACGGCGTGGCGTACTGAACGTGGAGCAGAAGGTGTCCTTGTTGGACCAATCCAGTTCCACAACTTCCTCATGACTGACAACGAGGCTTCAGGGATCGAGTTCCAAACCGTTGGGAGCGTCTGGGGAGAAGATGGTCCAATGGTCAAGGACTCTGTCATTATAGGCTACACTCCAGGACTTGCTGAAGGCCAAGAGGCTGATAGATGTACATCAGCTGGAATCCATTTACCAAAGTCCAAGTTTCTCACAGTTGATGGGGTACGGTTCATTAACTTTGATCAAGACAGATGTGTTACATTGAGAGCCTGTGCTCACTGCAAGGTATTCCAAGGAGGTTTCGAGCATCGCTTCAAGAACCTGATTTTTACTGATTCACCAAACAAAGCTGCCTTCCAATGGGAGCATGAGACATGGTTTGAAGATCTAGATGGAACTCTGACTGGAAATGCTGATTCCATCGTGACCCCCCAAAACAACGGTCTCCCAACAGATCACTGCACTTTTGATGTCGAGGATTTCAGTAAGGGTTTTAACGGGGCGGTCTGCGATGAGTCGGTCCTTCTGCACAGAATGGCTTTCAACGACGCTTACCCTGAATCGCTTCATTACAAGGCCACCATCCTGACCAACAGTTACGGTACTACCAGCGTCCCGTACCGCAAGAAGAGAATTACTCATCCGACGGGATGGATGCTGACTCTGGTCGAATCGGAGACATACAACTTCTATTTTGAGAATGTTGATCACGTCACCAACATCTCCTATGCAGCCAGGTTTGATGGATTTGGCGATGGGGACTTCGTCATCATGAACCACAACTTTACCCAGAGTCCAGATGCCTTTGCCTTGATAGGACAAGTGACTGAGAACGTTGGGCGTCCTTTAGAGTACAGCGAAGATGAAAATGCAGACTGGTACTTTAACAACGAGACCAATAATCTCTACTATCTCAGTGAGTTTGAGTAACATTTTTGATATTCTCCATTTTTCAAGTTTCATGCTCAATAACTCTTCTTTAGACTATCATTTCCTTTTATACTACTGCTCTTTATTCTAAATCTCTCTTCTTTTATAGGTGACTTCATTACTTCTAACTGCAAAGTTTTGAGGCATTTGTATTGTTATTCCTTTGCTGTCATATTTCAAGCAATGATCAATATGCAGAGATGCCAACCAGTACGATTTAATAGTATTTGGTACGATAATAAGAGTGGAATACGATAATACGATATCACCTCTTAAAATACGATTTTTCAACAACAACAAAACATGGAATCGCATAGAAACATGTACAGTAAACCCCTGCAACCCCCCAAAAAATTTGCTTTACAATTTTCTTTTAAAATTTTTAATGAAAGAGCAAACATTTGACTTGACAGTACGTACCAGTATCACATTTTTCTGAAATTTTACTGGCCTGGGGCCAACCGGCCATTGGTAGTGTCGAGTTTTCGTGAAAATCTGATATTTCTCTCCAAAATCTGATTTTTTAGGATACTCAGTCTGTTTTTTGTGTCAAGAGGTTGGCATCTCTGAATATGTGGTGTACTGATTTCAATGTACAATATACTGAGGTTAATTTTGATCTTAAAATTCTTGTCTTCATCATCAAGTTTCTGGCAAGGATCAGAGCTCACTGGTTGATCGCTCAGTGAATCTTGACGTGTACCGATGCTACTACAAGGATTGCATCCCGCCGGTTCCATCCGTTCCTCCACCACCTCCTGAAGGTAGACCAGAGGGTGTCCTCTTCTGGGGAGAAGCGGCAGCTTGGGAGGACGTCACTGATGGATGGGGCGGAAACACTGGATCAGGCAGCAATGTGCCACAGAATGGTGATGATGTCATGATCTTCCCAGGTGAATGTTTGATCATGAAATCTCGAAGAAAGATTGAAAATGTTGACTTGAGCTAAGGAATAATGGACACACCGTCAAGCCTAAATTGGCTATTCCATGATGAGCATATGTTAAAGTATATATAGTTCAAATACTGTTATACTTGGGGGCCCTGCATAACATAAAAATACATGCATATACATGAAAACATCATTACATGGTGAATAGTAAACATGATATACCAGAAAACATACAGATAAAATTTCAAATGTAAATGTAAACTCAGCAAGTAAAAAAATCAACAACAAAAGGTACTGGAGAAAAAATAAATTTCTTTGCTTGTAAGTCAGAATATGAAATACCACTTCCAGCATACTGCATTGAGTCCTTAATGTTGGGCTGGTTTTGCAGAAGTTTAATTAGAGAGATTGAAAATTGATATCAAGAGAAATAGATTTTGTTAACTTATCAATACTACAATGCTTTTGAGTTATTTTTAAGTTTACTTCACACAATTCTGTTTCTATAAATACTAGTTTTTTTTCTTTATACTGTCTGTCCTGGATATTTAATTTCTTACTATATTTTGCTTGGGAATTTATGTTTTGCCATTTTTCTTTGTCTAATGTGCACTGTTACTTATTGCATTGTTTTACTGTGTCGTTTCTGGTCCCCATGGAAGACCAGCGATATCATAACGATACCGATGAATATGGGCTATCCAGCCGTTTGTTTTATATTGTTATTCATTATTCTATTTGTTATTATTCTACTGAATGCATGATGTCTTTTTATACGGAAATAAAACAAACTAACAATATTTTTTTTCAGAGCGGTGGATTGTAGCCAACGACACTCTGCCTTGGATGAACAAGCTGTTCATTTATGGTACCTTAGAGATTGATGACTCCAGAGACATGGTAATCAATGCTACCTATATCCTGATCCAAGGGGGACGTCTGATCGCAGGATTTAACGAAACAAGACCTTTCACCCATGACCTGCGTATCCTCCTCAATGGCCATCATTTCACCCAGGACATCCCTCTTCCTAATGGACCCAACCTGGGATCCAAGGCTCTAGGTACGTGTACCAGGACCTAGCTGTTTCATTAAACTTGTTTGTATGAAACTTATGAAATGTTATGAAGTTATAATAACTGTTATAAGCAAATGAAATCATTACTGTGATTGGCTGAACAAATTTGTTACAGAATTTTGGTATTTGCTATTGATGAAAAGTTTTATGACACATGGCCTTCTTGATGTTCTTGTTAGTGTATATGTTTTACCTGATTTCTCCTATACCCCTTTGCCATAGTTGTTTTGTCCATATTATTAGTCATGATGATCAAATTTTCAGCTTATCATATTTTTCAATTGCTCTTGAGAGTAGTTGGTGAATATTTTAAGCCCATTGTATAATATGCATGATTCCTTCTCAACCCTTCTTTCGTTCCTTTTCTTTCAGGTGTCTTTGGAACCCTGGACCTTCATGGTATGCCCCGTGATGTCACTTGGACCCAGCTTGCCTCAACGGTCGAGGCTGGCGACAGCGAGTTCACAGTGATCGTTGATACTGATTGGCGTGTGGGTGATGAGATCGTTGTGACGGCGACATCCTACGAGGCGTGGCATACGGAAACCTTCAGGATCTCCTCCAAGACTGATTCCAGGACATTCAGTATCAATGGAACATTTGCTCATATGCACACAGGTTGGTTCCATGATTTTAGCATATGGGATTGTATGATGTCTTTTATGGCAACTAGTAATCCATGGTCATTTTCTTGCAGCGGCCAAATTCCTCAGTCAAACCCTCAAACCATCTCTATACATAACGTTAATACCCAAATGTCAACCCTAATCCTTTGTACATTTTTTACTATAGAAACCCACAAGAAAATGCCAAACTATATCTTGACAATTAAAACACTGGACAAATATGCCATTGGAGCAAGATCACCCATTATCCACATTCACTATCCTATCTGTGACCAAACCTTGTCTTTGTGAGTTTTATTACCTAAAATATGTGTACATGTACAACCGTTCAAACATTTTGATGATTATTGTACCACTACCAAAATATAATGAGTTCAAACTGATGATACCTCTATGTTACAGAATTTAAAGGGATTTGTTTTACTATAGTCCAAAAGAAAACTTTCCAATAAGTCGACTTATTCTGATGCATGAACAAACTCCTTGAACAGCAAAATTCCTTTGTTTTTGTAAGTGACTTCTTCAAAACATGTGCAGTACCACTGATACGTGTATAATTGTTATTTCTTTCTATTGCAGCTGAGTCTGCAGAGTTTAATGGCAAGGCTTACACCATTGCTGCAGAGGTGGGACTCCTAACACGCAACATTGTCATTGAGGGCAACGATTATGATCTCCTCTTTGACGAATCATTCGGTGCAAGAACGATTGTCGGCTCATTCATCCAAGATGGAGAATTTTATAGAGGTATTTTAAGATTTTATCTTCATCTTCTGTGAAAAGGAAAATGATCAATAACATTAAAGGGAGATGGTCGTCAGTTTGCATGTGCAGTAGGTCATGATTTGCTGACACCAGACTTGGTGGAAATGCAATTAATGGGCATATACAAGTCTCGCACACAGCAAACCAATGGTCCCATCAAGAAATAACCCCTCGCTGTCTCTCTGAGAGTCTTTGGGTGAGGGGAATGTAAGATGGTGACTTTTCCATATGGAGCCTATGGTGGAAAATGCAGAGTATTTCATAAGGCATGTTGGTCATAAAATGCTTATCCTGGTGATTGACAACACCTGTTATTGGGTAAACACCAAATTGGTGTCAAAATGCCCATGAGAGCCCACTACTATGCGTCTTTAACCTTAAATATCTTACACTTTGTATGACTACCTGAGTTACCTTTGCAATGTTGTATTCTACAGGTTCGGGTCACTTTGCCAACGTAGAGTTTAAGCGGACCGGCCAAGAAGGATGGACAGACTTCTATGACCCTCGATACTCCCTGGCCTTCCTGGACATTGGGGATGTACTGTTGGATGCAGTACCCTCGTTCGTCCACAGCTGTACATTCCACAATGGATTCAGCCTCGCCATTGGTGTGTTTGGAACAGACAACATTGAGATTGACAACAATGTAATCCACCATACTGTTGGTGCAGGTAACAACTAAAGCTAGATTTTTTCATTTTTAAAAGGCAAAGAGATAGTGTTTCAGGTGTATTTGTAAAAGTAGCAGTATCACCATTGTTTGTGCTTGTATACTTGTATAATGATTGTTGATGCAGGATATGCCATTAAATCTATACCTTGGTTTTGACCTTTGACCTCCAGGTATTAAATCCTATGGAACTAACACCATGATCACCAACAACCTGGTGACTCTGATGGTGTTCCCAGGGACCTACCAAGACCGATTTGAAGATGAGAATATCGACTGGATGGGAGGTATTGATGTAGCCGAGGCAATGGATCCAATCCTCATCAACAATACGGTGGCTGGATCAGAACGAGTTGGATTCAACATCAAGGGAGAGAGATGCAGTGATCCCAATGCCTGGTCCAACAACGTGGCCCATTCCAACTATCATGGCGTACATATCCTCAAGACGGGGCAAGACCCATGCTTGCGAGTTCATGATTTCTTCAGCTACCGCAACTTAGATTACGGACTTTACGCCCTGACCTCGTCTTCCATCGAGATAAGCGAATCAACTTTCGTTGACAACGGGGCTAACATCTTGGTTCATGACTACGGCCCTTCAGCTCTATCTCATTTAGTAGCCAATAAATACGTCCTTGTGGAAGACTCCCTCATTGTTGGAAACAGTGACAGCTTTGACTGTGATCTAGACAAGGTAAACCATCACTATACCGGCCTACACCATTGAAAGAAAAACTTTTATCAACATTTTCTCTAAACCTCTGCCAACTTTTGTTCTTTTTGTAAAAAAGCAGTATGGGCATTTACTTAAAATGTTTGCCAATTTTTTCTTGTAGTTCCACTATTCAAAATAAGGTATTGATGAATTAATACATCCTATTAAAATATTTCATATGTGCAATCAATTTGATAAATCCTCTACTGTGTGTCTGCATGAGGATTTTTTTCTTTTCTGAACATGTATTAATAAGATGTGATGATGTGTGGGGATTGACCTTTACCCCATCAACATTTGGAAGATGTGACTGACAAGGGTCCTGCAAAGTCACTTTGTAGGCAAAGATGAGATATTGAATTGGCCAATTCACATCTCAAAGTAAACTAATACATGCATTTACTTTGTTGAGTGTTTGAAGTGTGGTCACAAGATGTGCTAGTGGCTACCAAATCAACTGTTAACTTTAATGAGGCCAGGGTGTTTGAGATCTTTCTAGTATCTGGGGGGGCATATATGCCCCCCCCCCAAGATCTCAGTCGTTTCACAGCCGATCACCGCAGAAATTAATAGAATATATAGACTCATGCATAAAAAAAGTATTTTACAAATATATTACTGAGGGAAGAAGAGTATCTTACAAGATCTTTAAAAGAGGCGAGATGCAAAGTGGGATGTTTCACATTTTCAATGCAGCGAATGTAAAACGTTTTTAAGTAGAATCGAGTCTGGATTTGGGAATAATTACTTTACATTTGTCAGTTGCTGAGCAAAAAGTATGAGCTGGTGTAAAAATTTATACTCACATAGTTTTGTGTTTTTTCTATCCTCTCCAGGTTACTCCTGAAGGGTCAAGTCAGAGCTCCAAACAGCGGTCTACCAAGTCACCCAATGGAGGAACAGTAGGCGTCTACTTCACCTCATTCAAGGGTTCTTCAGGGGGTGCTCCGTTTAAGCCTTTTACTTCTGTGATGAGCTACCCAGCCATCGGAGGAAAGATGATCCTTCGTGGTGAGCATCTCTTTTTGTAGATTCACTAACAGTTGGTGATTTAAGGCATGTATGTGAATGGCAAATGTGTGCTGCGCATCGTCACTGAGCTCTGTATTGTGAGATGGAGAAATGTGAAGGGTATTACACTTTATGTCTTCCAAAAGAAAAACTGCGGCGGTTTATCCCTGTCATATTTGAACGAGGCGTTAGAATTAAGGCTCAGGCACCAAGTGTGCAGTGATTCTGCAACAAAGCAGTGAAAGGGTTAAACAAATATGCAATGCCCAGCTCGGTCAAACCAACAAGATAGACACCAGACTAACTCCAGGCTTACATTATCACCAACGGTCAAGAATTCTTCAGTTTGGATGGAGTTGGTTGGGTGGTGTGATAATTGAGGTGTTAGACTAGGTGGTTAACTGCTTCAAGATATCTTTTGGCTCTGAATATGGATGATATACCTATAGATACAGCTCAGACACTGAACAGCATTTAGTTACTGGTTTTAACAGTCTTAAGTATCTTAATGTATTTAACATTTTGCTTGGCAAGTTTATTATATTAACGTTGTTCATTTTGTTTGCAGTGTATTTATTGATACAAAATGATTCCATATTATCTCAATTGATAATTTATGAACCTACTTTAAATCAGAAAAAAAGAAAGCATTTTGTTTGGACCACAACATTTTGGATTCAAGTGTGAAACCGATGACACGTGAGAAAGACTTTAATTTGAAGAGTTTCAATCCACAAAAACTATCACAATGTCTATCTACCAGAGTACATTGTATTACAATTCTGCATGGTTTTAAAGCATTCTCTACTTCACGTTTATGAATATTTGCCACCTAGATGTAACATTCTCCAACTTCAACGACAAATGTTCCGGAGGAGACAAAGTTATTATGACGAGTCCTCAAAGCGGTGATGCCATGCATCCTATCGAAGTAGAAGGACTGACATTCATTGATACTCCTACTGATAACTATGTATGGTTCCATCGCCCACCTCTTGGGTAAGTTCACCACTTTTCTTCATCAATTCCTGCCAGTGTTTTGTTTTTGAACTTCAGTACTTTTTGTGCTGTTTGTACTCCAATTCCAGTTCCAACTACAGTTCCAGTTTCATCTTCAATTTCAATTTAATCCTGTATTTCACATCCAATTTGTGTTTGTTTATTGCAGCTTGGTGAATCCCTCTGATTGTGTAGACATGGACTGTGATGCTCACAAGAAGGTCATAATTCAAGATGTTGACGGGAGCCTGCTGGGTAGCCCAGGGACAGTGATTCCAGATTCTGCTTTTGAGTGGGACGGCGATCGAAGGCGTGGACTCGGAGACTACCGCATCCCCAAGATGATGCTGACCACACCCGACGGTGCCAGGATTCCAAAGGAGGATGTTGCTCCCAATAATGGTAACTTGTCACCCTCTCTGTCATGATGGGGGACAAATGATACTGAACATTACTTTTGTTGAGGTGCAAAGGTTAATTAAAATTAAAATCATTTGGTGGGAGACCCAGGAAAACTTGGAGGGAAGCCATCGAAGAGGATGCCAAAAAATCGGGTGTCGGTCGTGTGGATCCCTCAGACAGGAATTAAAGCTTGGAAGGCGGCCATTAAAGAAATGAAATGTACAACCGCACAAAGTGGGACAAACGGACTCTAAACGATGATGGTGATGATGATGATGGTTCCTTGTAAATGGATAGAATATAGAGCTTGATATAAAGATATCTGGTCAATCAGATATGTTCGTGTAACCGGGTATAGGAAAGCTCTAATCAAATAATTGAAGTGTTTTCTATGACAAATATGTGTACATGTACCCCCTAGACTATCATACTTGAGAGACTGCTATCTGCAGATAACAACTGTGCTTGAACCCCCCCCCCTCCCCTTTCAATCAGAATCTGTATGATTCACAGATGCTTTGTCTTAGATTGATTACACACATGAACCGCACTTCTAAGACATTAGCAATGTGATGCCTGTATCAACCAATCTTTCTTTTCTCTGTTCAGGTATCATCCGTAATGATGACTGTGAGTGGCATGACAGATGGCAGGCCTGGGAGTGCCATGGTATAGATCACATGATGATGATTGTAGAGAGTATGGATGCAGACACCGAGTTGCGTCGTGTCTCTCCCGTTGCCCTTCACGCCGACGGCTATGTGGATCTTATCAACGGACCTCAGGACCATGGATGGTGTCTTGGTTACACCTGCCAGGAGAGGATCAGTACCTTCTACACCATAGTGGCTACCAATAAGAACTACGAGCTGTTCTTCACAGGCACCAACCCCCAGAGTCTGCGCTTCCACCTGCTGAATGCCGTAGAGTCCCAGGCACTGACCGTTGGTATCTGGTATGCCAACCCTCAACGTCTGGACGTCTATGTCGACGGACTCTACATCATTCCAAACAACGGACAGTACGTCGACGGTGGGCTTCAGTGGATTGCCCCCACCCCAGACACAGACTTCATGCCTTCACTGGATTCCATGGTACTGGGAGACAACTACTTTGACCGTGAGAAGCAGACCCTCTACATCCTGGTCCGAGGGTCCACCTTTGTCGAGATCAGGACCACCCCAGTAGTCATCACAACGTTTGGGGTTCCTGCCGTGGAGGTGGATGATTTCTTTGAAGAGAATCTGGTAGAAAACCTTGCCAACTTGCTTAACATTGATCCTTCACAGATCAGAGTAGTTGACATCATCTCGGAGGCCAGACGGAAGAAGAGGTCGACAGGTTCCGACACAGAAGTAGTCGTTGAAATCGGGGCAAATCCAGTTGCATCTATTTCTACAGATAACTCCACCACGACACCTGCTCCTTCCGGCACCTGTAAGTCATACACTATATATATATATATATATATATATATATATATATATATATCGGTTCGAAATTATAAAGTTTAAAATATCAATGATAAGAGAAAATTGAAGACTGGAGGTCCTTCTTGTACTTGGATTTGATGAATTATAAGCAGTGAAAAAAAGCACTGAATTTAGCCTGTCTTGTCTGCAGAAGATTTGTGTATGTTAAAGATGCTATCTAACATTAATTAAGGTTTACTTTGATCTGATTTTAAATAGTTTGGAATAAAACGTCCTATAAATGTGTTTTATAAAGTAATCACCCGTTTTTAGTATTCTCAACAAGAAATTTTGCATCGTTTGCTAGTACCCTGTCTTTCTGTCTTGTCTGGCTGAAACTTGTAGAAAATGATAAATATGTCATGGTCACTCTGCTGCCTATGAGACTGGAATACTCATGCATGATTTTATCTTCAATGCTATATGATCTTGTGACAAATATTACTCCGCGGCACTAATGTCCTTTGGCAAGACATTGATCTACATTTGCCACACTCAACCCAGGTGATGTAAATGGGTACCTGGCAGGAATTAATTCTTTGAAATGCTACAGCGCCGAAATGGCAGCACAGCTAAAGTCGGGGTAATAATCTCCAAGTTTGGAAGCGCTATAGTGATTCTAATAAGCGCTATATAAAAACTGAGTATTATTATTATTATCATTATTAATATTACTCTACTTCTACTGCAGCATCTCCATCAGAGTTGAGCTTTGATCAGTTGACAGAGGTCCAGGCCATGCTTGCGGATGAGATGCAGACTGGTAACCTTGGCGACAGTCTTGGGGTCACTATCAACTCTATGGCCATGACTGACCCTGTGGACACTCCTAAGGATCCTACGGGAGGAGTAAGGGCTACCAATACTACCGGTGGACCAGCCAATGGCACAACCACGTAAGTGTACCATTATTAACTTTAACCCTATAGTGAAGGGCTACATTTGTATAAAGCCAGAGAGAATGAAATAATCATTAGTCAACAGGGCAACAGTCTGCCGATTGCCTTTTCTATGTCTCTTGGAATCTTTATATTTCATACTTTCTATGTTTATATATATCAGTTCCCTGAATAGAGAACAGCTAGTCCGCCATCCCATTTCCAATATATTATACATATCACTTGCATTTAAAAAATGTGTTTAGGTTATCTATTTATTATTTATTATTAGTAAAGTCAATGCTGTAATAGTTCACATTTTTTATTTCTTTGTATTTATCTATCTTTAACTCATTGCTATGACTCTCTGAAGATGTAGATTATGGATTGAAAATAAAGACCTTCAGAGAGAGGGTATGCATTGTAAGAGATAATGCACACATGAAGCAGTCAACCACCTCTCATCCTACCCTACCTGAAAAATAGACAATACATTTGATCCGAACTATGCCTCTTAATGACATGTTTTGTAACTACAGGGGCACTTGTGACTAGTTTCACTGCCTCTCATTAGTTGGAACAAGACCTTAATATTATTATCCAAGGACCCATGTTGACAAGAACCCTTGATTATTTGCAGGTTTGCTGAGCAGCAGGCAGCGGAGGAAGAGTTAGCTTTGAGCACCGCTGGTGAGGCTACGGTTTACGTCGTTGCTTCTACCATGATCATCGAGGTACAGCCTGATGATGCCATCGAGGAAAGTGCCTTTGGAACGCAACCAAGGATCAAAGTTCTGGATAATCAGGTAAATGTCTCCCTGTCAGCTAGTGCTTATCCATCAATGTTCTTGTGAACAGTGAAGAGCTCCTAAGAATTTTTAAGCTTGGCCAACTCTTCTTCTCCTTCTTCAAGAGTCTAATACGTCTGAATCTAATGTTATCTTCTTCAGGGTTATTCATCCCGCCTTGCCATTCAAAGTCCATGTTTTTATTTTGAACACATAATTTGAGTTTACTTGTTCTTGTTATATGAAAGATGTTGAGACTGCATTATCAGCAATATCTGAGTTAATAACCATTCTTTGATTAATAGGGTAACCGAATTGAGCAGCTTGGTACCCCAGCCCGACCCTGGCAGGTGACAGCGACCATCAGCAGCTGGACCTCCGACGGCATCATCGGTTTCATCTCGGACAACCAGACCATCTCATTCGAAGGAGGCTGGGCTAACTTCACTGACCTTGGGGTTAACATCAGCGCTACTGACCTGGTCCTTGAGTTCACAATCACGTACCCTAACACATCCAGCCTAACGGCGAGCACCGAGGCCTTTGACGTCGATGTCCAGCCTTACGAGTTGGAGATCATCACGGCGCCCTCGTCTGATGTGATGGAGAATGAAGTGTTTGAGGTCATCGTTGAACTCCGAGAGACACATACCGGTGATGTGCCCACCAACCTAGCTGAGAAGGTATGTTCCTCCAGTACTTTCAATTATCAATGCTATGAGTGAGTGACAATGATTTAAAGATTTGGTTTAGTGTTGAATGGTGATCGCATTCAGACTAAATTCAATTTCTGTTCTCAGATTTATGCCTACTTTAAGCCAGACTGAGGAAAAATGCTGATTCTTGGTTTTAAGTTTTGATCATTGATGTATGAAAGTCCAGTAACATTCATTTATTTTAGGTCAAGAAAAGATTTGTGTTGGACGTAATGCAAAAATAGGTACAAAGTTGAATAGATTCAATAATCTAATGGATTCATATATTTTATAAATACATTTTTGTTGTTAGATGTGCATTTTTTAAAAGTGATTGCTGAATACACTTTTTGTTGAACTGCACTACTTTATACGTGATGTTACATCATCGTCATTTTGATTATTTTCTTTTCATTCTCTTCAGGGCTTTGACTCCTGGCTAGTGACGATCGCGATCTCTGACCCAACCAACTACAGAGGTGAACTCCAAGGTGATCTCAGCACCATCCTAGACCTATCCACTGCCCGAGCAACCTTTAGCTTGAGCATCAACGAGGCCAGCTATTACTACATCCTAACCGTGTCCGTTGTCACGTCGCCCTCTAGTGCCTACCATGCCAGCGGCAGTCTGGATCCGTTCAATGTCGTGGCTGAGAACAACGCCATAAACTCTGGTGAGACCGCATCGCTCACGATCAGGTTCGACTACGACTATTCCAGCATTGCTCAGGACAACGAGGAGCTGATTGCGGCCAACTTTTTGAACCACATTGCGCCAAACTATGAGAATGCTACCTTCTCTAATGTACAAGTTTCAGAAGGTATGTTGATTAGAGTACATGTTGATCTCCTTTCATTCACTCATTCATTGGAATATGTCTCAACAGGGCAACATCCTCATCACAGACACTTCTCATTCTGTGATGCTATAAAGCTAGTCAAAAGACATCACTTGATGTACCAATCACCCTGTACTCTAGAGCCAGGGTATTGGTAAAAAATGTGATATAGAAGCGCATAAATATATATCTGATAATTACCCAATTTAAATCAGTTCCCGAAGAAAAAAATTCCCAGTTTTTTTTCTTCCTGATTTTACCCTGATTTTTCCAATATTTCCCTTATTTTCCTGATTTTTCCCTATTTTCCTTATTTTCTTACTCAAAAGGGGGGATGTTTAGATGCCATTTTTTTCCCAGAATCCTTTTTTTTTACTCAAGGGGCGGGGTGGTTGAGGATTTTTGTGGTTGTGGTTTTTTTTTAATTTTTAATTTTTTTAATTTCTTTTTTATAGTGCTCGCTACCACCCCTGGATGTGATATGCTCTGTATAATATAATCATGTTTTCCTCATTATCCTTCTCTGTTAGGATCAATCTTGATATCATTTGATATCACCGGTGATGTGGAGTCGGTCCAGAGCCTGATCTGGGAAGACATCCTGGACGGTGACCTTTCTATAACCTTTAATGGTCAAACCCTATTGGCTGAGGAGTATCTCATGGTTGATGGAGCACCATATGACCCAACGGTAAGCAGTCAACTCTTTCTTCTGATCTTAATTAATGATATTTAGAGAGGGTAAGATACAGTACCTTGTTTACTTGAAGGTAGTAAACAGTGTTGGTCAAACTACATCATGATATTTGTAAAGAACTTGTTGTTTTTGGTGTTATAATTAATGCAGTAGTATCCCATCTGTGAGAAATTAATAATTTAATGAATCAGGGACAAACAACATGTTTATCAGTAACAAGTAGATCTTTGAAAATAAAAAAATAACTTGATATTTCTTGAAAATATAGGCATCTGGATAATGATCATGTTTTCATTATTCAAATTATTTTAAAGCTCAGTAACTTTATACTTCGTCTATTCCCCCGCAGTCTTCTTCAAGTAGTCTGCCAATCTGGATCATTATTGTAGTCGTGGTCGTCATCCTCATCCTCATCGCCGTCATCGTCATTGCAGTCATCATGGTCAAGAAAAACAGCAACAGTATGTGTTTCACATTTAGAACCTGACTGAATAAAATCTTAAAAAGTACCTACAAATCAACATGAGCTGTAGCCATTTAGCATGAAAAAAAAAATACTGCGTACAGGTTTGCATGTACTTTCATGGTGACTATCTGGTATGTTAACTTGAATCTCTGTTCATAGATAAAGATAAGGAGAGGTACGTTGAGATCTTGTGGTTAGGAGATTTTAAAAAAGAGCCATTGTCTTCAGAGAGCAATGAACTTCTAGGTTGCCCACTCAAAACCCTGTAGCAGACCTATCAGAACCTTGCAGGAGACACGTACTAGAAGAAGACATGAGAGTATCTGGCTTTACGTTGATGCTGAAAACAGGCAAGGCTACAACAGTAATTAAAATTCCAACCCCAAAGGATTGGAGAAATAGATTCTAAACAATGATGATGATTGTGACAAAATGTGTTTATCATAATTTGTTTGTAATTACAGGGAAAGTGACACAGATGGATGAGATGCCCCTTGCTACCACAAAGGAGTATGGTGACAATAAGGACTATAAGTTAATGAGCTATGTAGGCTCTGAGAGCAGTTTGATCCATCCTTCCCTGGCTCCGACTATCCGCTTTGATCATTCACCTTCTCCCGATGAAGGGTAAGTCTAGTCGGTTTCATTGGAGATACTCCATCCTCCTGGTCCTAGGACTGAATAGAATACTATGTAATAATGTATACACAATCACATCTTTTCATATTCCTTCAGTCATTGTATTTGGCATTGCTATTATAATGCAAAATTGACGATGGGCTTTAAATGATCTCCTGCGCTTACAGGGTTGGGACTGATTAGGAGGTGTCTGGATGTCTGAAAGATCTAAAGAGTCCTCAACTCACCCTCTGCTAAATTCATGGCTCAGCACTCGTGTTTAGTTGGTTGGCAAGTCAAATTTAATCTACATTTGCCATTCGCCACCTAGGTGAAGTGAATTATTAGTCTGTAGGAATATATGCTTTAAATGTCTGAGCACCTTGTCATGACGGCTTAGCTACAGCCAGGGTAATAATAGGATACTTTGTGGCTGTGCTGTTATTAATGTATCTATTCTTATCCGTTATGATAAAAGTTGTTTTTATTATTGTGTTCTTTGTTTGTAGATTGGTGAACAAGCACCTTCTGTTTGATGATGAGACAGACAGCCAGCGTAGCACCCTGTCAGCTCGTAGCCGCTCTCCAGGATTGCACTTGGCTAGGAGGTCACCCGAGGTCGCCGTCAGCGCATTGCCTCCTGGATTCTTGGAAGGACAGATGGAGACTGGTAAGGATATGGTTTCCTTTCTTTTCTGACGTAGATTTTTTTTCACACACAGTCACTGAAATTTACCTTTCTACAAATCAGCAATGAAAGATTGCTTCAAGTATGCATTTATTTGCATAGTTCGCAAATTTTTTTAGTATGATATCTTGAGCAGTTTATTTCCTGGTTGGTTTCATATGAAACAACTATATATTTGCCTTATCTTTGTTCAAGTTAAAGTAACACTTGAATAATGTAAGTCTCTTACCATCAACCCACATAACATGATAATAGTATCAAAGTATGATCGCCTTGCAAGATATTTCATAGTTCTCGATTCATTGTAAAATCCCATTGTAGTCCAAATGTCACATTTCTGTGCTATCTTTGTTGTCTCCAGAACTCGCTGATCGTGTGCGACTCTTCATCATGGTGAAGAACTCTGACGGGACGTTCCAGAAGCTTGGTGAGGTCTCTGCCAATATGGTGGGTACGATCAGCCAGCTGCGTCACGACCTCAAGGACACTGGTCTCTCTCACAAGGTCAGGGACAAACCTTTCGTCATCCTCAAGGAAACACTGGCTGAGATCCAACCGGGTGATGAGAAGAAGTTGATGGTGAACGAGGTCTACTCATCGGACTGTGTCCTTCTCAAGTGGCTTGACAATCAAGGTAGGCCGGCTATCTTTTCATTTCATTTGTTCATTTATTTCCATCTTCATATAAAACAATAGATCATTGCAATATTATAAATTATACAAAAAATTACATGTAATCATACATGTTAACAGTATCAAAGACACCAAATTTGCCAGTCGAAAATGAGAAAAAGGGGAACTAAGGGGGCCTTGTAATTAAATTTGATCTCATTCATCATTTCACAATACTCAGTCTCAGTACCCCTTCTTTTAATCTCATCTGCACTTACAGATACATTGTGAAAAGCAAAGCCTTTTTGTGTCCGTTTCAGTCTCTTGTACAAGAGATTTTCAACTTTCCAATGTATTTGGCATTGTGTAGCAATGTGAATATCCCACAAAACAATGTAGGAAGGTTCAATGTACATCCCTTTAATGGGTCAGATACTTCAGCATTTCATTTTTATATAGCTTGATGTGGTTGTAAATGGAATGAACAAGGATAGTTTAAGCATAATCAGTTATGGAGGATTAAAGGGAGCAAGTAGCTAGAAGTAGGACAGTTGGGCTTTAACCTATTGCCTTTAGGACCCAGGTCATTCCTGTTTGAAACCATGGGAAATGCAAGGTGTTAGGTCAAGATCTCACATTTCTAAATCTTTGTAATCTGTTTTGTTCCCTCTCTCTCCAGACATCACCCAGCTGTGCATCTGTGGTTTGGTTGGCCAGTTCCACTGCTCTCTGTGTCAGAAGCAAGCGTACTGCAGTCCACAATGCCAATCTACTGACTGGCCACGTCATAGCTTCAAGTGCTCTCAATGGGCCACAGAATGATAGTCTCCAACAGCCATTCTTACATCTAGGCAAATCATGGATGCTTTATTGATGTGTGTGATCATCACCAACAGTGCTTTTTACAGCTAGGCAAATTATGGATGCTTTATTGATGTGTGTGATCATCACAAAAGTGCTTTGTAGAGTTATGTAAATTGTTAACGATTTAGACGTTCATTATGCTTCTTAATGATTGAAAATATAAAAGACGAGCCATACCGTCCGTATTCAAAGGCATTCCAGACAGTTTGATGAAGTAAGATGAATTTAGTTTGTGTGTGTGTGTGTGCATGCTGGGCCGTAAGTCAGGCTTCAGCGTCGCTTCCGTAATACGTTTGTACATTCCGTGACTTCCGTCCATCAAAAACATAGTTTTATATTGATGCTTTAAGAGAGTAAGGAACCTGTGTGTTTAGTTTGACCAGGCATTTTTATGCTAATGATAATTTGAATGATGTGCTTAAATGTTTGTTATGTTTCATCCATTAGATGGTAGAAAAGTTTTAAATCCAGGAACAAAAAACAACAAAAAAGCAGAAGAAAGCCCATGATGACTATGATTATCAAATAACATTTGATTTGAGAAGCATTATGACTGTATATACCCCTCATACAAGATAAGAGTTTTTTTAAGCTTAAAGAATGGTCAATTGTAAGTATTTGCGGTATAACGTTCAAATTGCTTCGTATCCTGGGTTCACGGCTATGCTGTCTCTGTCAAAATCATAACGTTATTTTTACATTTTTTTCTTTTGCTTCACTGTTTTTTAAATGAAAAAAACAAAATGTAAAAGTTGAATATGCTATTTTTGTGTTTTATAGATCTTACGTGTTTGTATGTTCTTGTTTATAGGCATTCACCTTTTAGTTAACTACACAAATTATGAAGACTACTAACATTATCGATCAAATTAGCTAATACATGTGTATATTTTTTTTTAAAGAGGATGAATACCATTTTTCGAAGAGGAAAGGGGAACAATCAAGCCTCTTATGAACAAATATGCATATTTACCATGCTTGCTTTGCCGTTCTACATTCTGTAGTTTGTTACTAATATTCATTAAGAAAAAAAAAAATTGTTATTTTTTTAATGTAATATGGTATTTCTTAAGTTTTAAGTATCAAACCTTTCACCTTTCATTCTTACTTGGTATTGAAGTGTCAATAATCAATAAACTATTTTGTTTTTACTTAAGACTTTTGAAAGAAAAAAAAGTGATAAGGTGAAATGATTGAAAGTATAAAATTTTTCCCCCAAAAACCTTTTTTTAAAGATGTCACAATCATAACAAAATTCTGATAAGTGAAAATAGGATTTTGTCCTAGATGCTTGAATTTTACTATCAATCAGTTAAACAAATTATTGCTCGTCTTGAAACTATTTTAAAGAATATTTTGCGTTTGTTATCAAAGAATTGAAAAAACCTTTTAGATTGTGAGCTCATGAATTATATATTTTTTGCACATTTTTAGGAATTTTTATAACATTTTGGAACATTCTATTATATTTTGGAACTAAATAAAGGATAAAGCAAATCAGTGATGTATGGACTCATTCAGAATTTTGTGTAGTCTAAGTACCATTATAATACCCGAAATAGCATAATTTAGTCTTGGACATTTAAATGTGTCTCTTTAACATAGTATGGCATACAGGAAGACTGAGAAAGAAAGAAAAAGACAGAGAGGGGATGGAATGGTATAGAGAGACAGCTGGAGAGGGGGAGAGAGAGAGACAGACAGACAGACAGAGGAGGGGTGGGACAGAGGGAGACAGACAGACAGACAGACAGGGGAGGGGTTGGACAGAGGGAGAGAGACAGAGGAATACACAAAAATAAGGAAAAAACAAATTCAAATGAAAATGGCCAGCCTTTATTATAAAGTACAGCAGAGCTTCAGATTAAAAATTAGCACAGATTGTTACCGACAAAATTACATGTACATCTCATTGAATTACCTGCAGCACATGGGATAATGCACATTTAAAAATAAATGTCAGAAAAATCGGACTTCAGTAACTGAAACAATTCCCATAATTTGTTTAATATCCCACTTGAGGAAAAAAAAAACTTCACCGCATTTTAGAATTGCTAATAACTATTTATTTATCATCTAGGAGGCAATTGAGCAAGAACATCGTTGGACTCTCATCACTTTTGTCATGTGCATGAGTACTGCGCTGAGCAGGCAAAAATGCAAAAATGATTGTTGCAGTGTTGTGTGTGTAAGGCCGCCCCTCCCAGCTCTTCTCCCTGCAGACTCTGTGTCAGGGGATAACACTCTGTTCCACAGACAGGACATCCACCACTAGAGGCCCTGTGTGCAGGACAGTTACACCCAATACACCATAATATGCTGCACTTTTCGCAAAGAGAAGAGTGTCAACCTGGTATTTAGCGTGCCTGTAAACACAACTGGTAATCGACATAATTATCAGCATAATATAGCCCTTTGAAGATTAACAGCAGAATACGAAAAGCAAAGAAAATTGATGAAATTTTGTTGATGGCTTTAATACCAAAACCATATATGACCTTTAATCATTAATCATTACTACTATCAAGTATTTGGCATCATCTGTGCCTGGTTAATTTTGTGATAGGTATTTTTTATATAAACAGCTTTGCATGTATGTTAACTCATTTGCAACCAACTCATGTTCTCATACATGTATGAACCATGCTTTCCAGGAAGTATGAACAAATCCAAAAATACAAAATCAAATGAGTGAATTTTTGAAAAAACATTTACCTGCAAACCAGACAGAAACCACTTCAAGATCTAATGTTGGATCATGGCAGTGATTCATAAAAATTCCAAGGATCAGAGGTAAACTGAACAAAAGTAAGAGTTCCACACACAAAAATGAGATTTTATCCCAAATCCATCAGGCAGTAAACGTCTGAGGAAGGTGTCTGAACCACAGACGTCAATACTGCCACAGGTAAAATACTGTTTGGATGTGAGTTAGAACTAATTTCTAACAACAATGAGATTTACTCATGTACCAAATATCAATTGAAAACAGAATCAAATATTAATGAATGAAGAGAGAGAAAGAGATAAATACTCCATCTCACATTAAATAGACTGTGGGTTACTATGCCTCACAATATTTTATTTTGTTTAAACTAAACCATGTTTTAAATGAAAATGAAATTGAATCCAACGAGTTATGAAAGTAAATAAATAAAGCTACAATTGCAATCTCAAATTTTCCCCATTTAAACAGTACATTGTCTGCTATTTAATCGAAAATATCAAATTATCTGACCTGCAGTATTCAGATTTTCTTTTTCTTCAATCTGTTGATGAAATTCAAAATATGCATAAAATCAATCACATTTTGAAATCTGCCTAGCAGACTAGGGCTGACATAACTTTTTAGTCCAATTTTCTACCTGTTATCATTTCATTGCTAAATTAATCAGATAATTTAGATGACGACCAGACTTAATTGCGTATTCAAAGAAAATTCACAACTTCCAAACAGATATGGAAATCTGCCCAGCAGACGAGGGCTAACATAACTTTTTAGTCAAATTTCCTACCTGTTATCATTTCATTGCTAAATTAATCAGATAATTTAGATGACAACCAGACTTAAATGCGTATTCAAAGAAAATTCACAACTTTTCACTGAGATGCGTGATGCCGGATCCCGCTTTGTCGGAGTAAAATCCAGAACCAGAACCAGAGATTTTATCACAACCTACATCCATAGTCCATGCATACATTTCGTCTGTTGAGAGCCAGAAGGGCACTAAGTGTGTATTGTATAAAAGTATAAGATTAGATGCCCTTCTGGCTCCAAACAGCCAGCTTGCACCCTTCCGCAGGGCACTCTAAAAGTCACCAAGTACACAGTATGGAATTTCTCTAGAAATTTAAAATACACCGATGTGTGAAACAAACCCAATAGAGATAATGATGATGAGGTGCATGTACAAACAGTGACTGAAAAAAGGCAGTAACAATAATATTCCGTATTTATATAGTCCTTAATACAACGATGATGTCTCTACATGCTTTATAGATATATTATGACCCAGGTCATCGGATTCAGACTTTCCCGCACACAATGTATGCACATTCTCCACTCCCTGGGGAGCATTCCAGCCAGGCGCCAGTTTAATTAACATTGGCATCGCCATCCTACCGGGTACCTTTTAACACTTGGGAAGAGTGTGGCAAATGTAGATTCATGTCTTGCCAAGGGACGTTAGTGCCAGGCTAGGACTTGAACCCTTGTAATCTTACAGTCCAGTGAATTATACAGGGCGTATCATAATAAAGGATATTGAAGTTTAATGACGATTTATATGAAAACTACTGATTTCATAATCAAGCATTTTATGTCTGTTGTAAAGGACAGAATGTCCTCTTTTTAATGACACCCCGATCATACTACTACTGTCACAGTTGACTGAATAACAAAGCATTGCTGTCCACCATGTGAAAGGTGCACAGTGACAAGTTAGCATTCACAGATAAATTATAAAGATTAGTGCTTGTGTCAGCCCAGACATATTGAAATGCTGAACAATGAGTGGATTATGTGTCTAAGAAGGAAATGTTATCAAACTTGGCACAGTGCACCTTTCACATGGTGGACAGCAATGCTTTGTTATTCAGTCAACTGTGACAGTAGTAGTATGATCGGGGTGTCATTAAAAAGAGGACATTCTGTCCTTTACAACAGACATAAAATGCTTGATTATAAAATCAGTAGTTTTCATATAAATCGTCATTAAACTTCAATATCCTTTATTATGATACGCCCTGTATACCAGTCCACAACACCTCAACATGAAATCTCCCCACAGTCATCATTTTACTTTCTTTCCAACGTTCCTTTTACCAATAAAAATAAGAATAATGCGTGTAACATCACAGTGGTAGAGGCGTGATAATAAGCTGTTGCCTTTGAACCCCATCCTCAACTACGCACTTTTCAATCTTCATGTGTCATCCTACCAATGTTTCCTGCTCTTTCACATTACATCGAATCAACAGCACTGACAGAGAGCCCTGGCAGAATGGATGCTACGAGGCTCCCCTCACTTTGAGAAGAAGGTATTTTAAATTGTTTTGGTGGTGCATTATACCAGTATACATGTATGGATTGTCTCCTTCGTTACTTGTTTACAGTGAAGCGTAATGTGCATCAGTTTTCCACTTGAGATTTTTCAGTGAATCGCCTGTAAACAAAATAAGAGAGTAATAGAAAGAAGTGAGTGAGAGCATTGGATTGAGAAATATAGTATTGAAATTAAAAACGAAAATAAAGATCATAATAATAATGACAATAATAATATGTCTTGTTTACCCAGGCTAGTCTCATCTGTATTAAAGATGTTTATGCATCGGTATATAATCGTTCGTAAAGTAGGCAATGTGGCGAACACTGAGCAAACAGGTTTTACGCTCCTGTACGGACGTATGCATATTAGGGACACTAGTTCGCACGGGAGCGCAATACCCATTGGCTCAGTGTGCTGCCCTCTATAAACCCAAGCTTGACTACTGTAATACTGTTCTCCCAGAGGGCCCTGCAATCATATTATTACCCTGACTTTAGAAGAATATAGACATTAATATTGAATGTATACCTCATTTTAAGATTCTTTACTAATCCTGTCTTCTGATTGGTTGAAAATGCAGTCATGTTCTTAACCATGCCCGCTAATTGAAATTCATAGTCATTTTCCCCGGCTCTACCGGTTTATATCCATTTTTCATAGCACTTTTTCCATGGCTGTGAAACGTGACGTCATTTTGCTGCGATTCCCATTTTGGTTTACGTGTTACTGTATAAGTTTCTTTTGTGCGATGACCGATGCGCAATACCGTTAACGGTGTTTGAGTGCAATTCGATTTTAGTCGATTTTGGTAATATTCATGACTTCAAAGAGATGGAAACCTAAATGGGTGAGTCAACATTTTCCTTTTTTTCGGTATATAAAATATATATTGACTGCTTTTAATATTCGAGGCATAGTTGTTTCTATAGGGTCTCGGGAAACTCACAACCTGCTATGACCCCGCGGCGCAAGCGCCTTGGGGTCATAGCAGGTTGTGAGTTTCCCTTGACCCTATAGAAACCACTATGCCTCTCAAAGCAGTCAATATATCCTTAATATGAAAACTGATATTTTTTGGCAGAGACCACATTTACAAACAAGATATTGAGATCACTTATATCATTCTTTACATGTTTCACTTCTTCTCTATAAATATTGACATGTGAGAAAGAATAAAACATATACGTATATTGTGTCTGGCGCTGCTCAGTGGCTGCTGGGCTCACAATCATTTGGGCAAAAAGAATTTCCTTTTTCGGTTTAACTTAATAAAATTTGGAGTGGACTTTAAAAGATTATTATTATTATTAATTTTTAGAGAATCAACTTGGATTCCAGGCATAAGTGATTTATTTCCTCTTACTTACAATAAAATAAAATGGGGGTGAAAACAAAAGTAGCTGGACAGAATAAAGGCCAATCAGCACACAGTTAACTCTGCATAACTTGATGTCGCACAAGTCAATTTTTTCCCCAAGTCAAATATTTTTTTTGACCAAACTATGCAAAACATGTGTTAGATGCACTTTCTAAGTCGGAATTGTGTGGTCCCAACAGATTTGACTTTTACATGTACAGTTTACTGTACTCAATTATCTGCATATTTCAAAAGAAAAAAGATAATAAAGAATTGTGCTGCCCCTAGGTCATTTGATTTTGCAAAAAGGGTGTTTGAGGCAGCTTATTGCATCATGTGGAAACCAGGTATAAATCTAAAGGCTTACTTTCTAGCGTTGGCAAGTAGAGCAGCTTTACGATCCTGTAATGACATCTGTCTTTCCTTCGATGATGATCCAAACTTATCTGCTGCAAACTTGGTAGACTGCAAGAAATATAATTAAGTCATCAGCATTCAATGGAAAAAATCTAACTTGTCAAGCCTAATTCGTCATTCACTGATAAAAGTAGACATACATTTCATCTAATTAGAAATATTATTCCAAGGAAATTTTTTTTTTCAGTATCTGTGAGAGTGCGCCTCTTCTTTTGCATTCAAAACACAGTTTGCCTTAAACAATTCTATGTAATACCTAGCATTTGTAAATGTTTATGTTCATAAATCAAGCCTGGAGCCATAAGGAAGTCCTGAACATGCAGCTCTGTTATTGAATTGATAATAGGGACTTTTAGGCAGTGCCTTAAAAGGAAGTCACACGTAGCAGTTCACTATGTCGACATGCAAACTTAAAAGTCCTTGTGGAAGCTCGGTGAAGCATCATTCAATGCAACTCTGCTGTGCAAAACAAAAATCTGCAGTAACTTTTTGTTTTTTATACCATAGTGAAATGAGCAACACCCATTATTATTAAGAGTTGTCTACTTTTGATGTTACAGCAAATGAAAGCTTACAAAAGTCCCAGGTGGTTCAGGAATTCAAAGGTTACAGAAATCAATCAGAGTAAAACTTACTGCCGGTGATGGAGTTAAAAGAGTAGAAGATGATGAGTCGTTGCCTTGTGATGTCACACAAAATGTATTATGGGGTAAACTCTGAGGTGTGGAGAGGGGTGTAGCAGGCCCCGTTGATGTACCAGGTACCTCTTCTGCTGGTATAGGGATGGCTGTTTCATTCTCTAAGATATTAAAGATTGTTGCATCAACTGAGTTGGTGGTCTCTGCACAAATGGAAGAAAATGGACAGACATTATTGCCAGCAAGTTGACAATTAAGGGGACGTATTACTCTACAACTTATCCAAGAGACTTGCTAATATTGAAATTAATTGTCTTACCAAAGATGGTTCTATATTTTCTAGAACATTGCTATAACCCCCAAACTAACCCCCAGGCTGACAATGAAAAGGGGGAAAAGTAACTCTGTACAGGGATCGGCTTAAGTTCTCTCAAGTACTGCCTTTCAATATAACATATATATATATATATATATGTCATTTGAAAAGATACTTCATTTCAAATACTATTCTGGCTGGGGTTCAAACTCCTTTAAAACTGGAACCATTGCCCTGGTTTTCACATGGCTTCCATTGCATGTTTAAAGCATTCTAAAAGCATCTTCTTCTTCTTCCAGTATAGTACAGACCGCCGTTTGCGTATTATCGTACCTTGTGCTTGTCAAGTGCTGAGCGTACAGTGCAAGTTAAAAGGCTCTACAAGAATTCCATGTGCAGCTAAGGTTCATAATAAACATACTTGATAATGAGAGAAAACTGCAATACAAGGCCTTGTAAAGGAACATACATGTGTAGCAGTTGCTTGGGATATGATCTTGAGTCTTGTGACTATTAACGAGTGGACAAAACCACATTCTCTTGCTTTCCTGCTATAACCATCACCAAATCAATGAATTACCTAGATCATGTTTGATGATGTGCCGAGGTATATTAGGCATGACTTCTTGGACCTGTTTGATCATCCTGTCTAGAGGGGACTCCCCTGATGACCTAGGGGATTCCCCCGATGATCTAGATGGTGCATTGGTTGTTTGTCTGACCTGTGGACGTTGAGTGCTCCTCTCTGTAACAAGAACCAACAAAAGCAAAGGTCGTGAATTGCATGATATGTTCTATGAAAATGAATGTGTCTATGTCACAGTTAGAATTATGATTAGAAATCGAAATTTCATTTTTTAAAATTTTTTTAAAACAGTTTTTATAACACTTAAAGGGATTGTTTAACAATGGTAAATCTGAGATACACGGTCCTACGTTTTATCAGTGTCTGTGATATGGTGTTACATTGAAGCCCTAACAAAAATTGTGCTTCAAAATGATCAAACAGTGCCTCAAAAAAGTAAAAACCTTTGAGTGACCGGTTTTACCATACTCGTTTTCCCCAATATGAAAACCGTTTGGCAAACGCAAAATTTGATTTTTCAATTTTCAATCATAAATATCTTGATAATTAGACAGGCGATCGGCTTGTAAAAGTCATGAAGTTCCTGACTGACCTAAAGGTTTATAATTATCATTGCAGCATGAGCTAAATCAAGATTCTAAGACAAAGTTATCGGATCCCTTTAACGTCTATTGGGGAAAATATTTTTCTGTGTCTATATAAATATTTGATAGTTATGTATTATTACATGTATATCTAATATAAAGCTCACAAACCTCTTGGTGGTTGGACACCCAGTTTCTTGACGTATTCTGCCTTGTCTGCACTGGTGAATGGAGTTGGTGTAAGACGCATTTCATTAGCCATTATCTGCTGCACTCCTCGGGAGAACTCATCTGCATTCTCAAAGTCACTCCTCTTCTCTACAGGTAATACCCTAGGTAGTAAATGATACCAGTCACAGTAATATTGGGAACTATAAGGAGAGTGATGATGGTGATATTGAAATGATGATGGTACTGGTGGCAATGATGATATTGGTGATGGTGGTGATGGCGACGATAACGATGATGATGATTGTGATGCAGATAATGATGAAGACAATGATGGTGATGGCACTAAAGAAGTATTTGAGTATTTATATAAAAAAATATATGTACATGTATACAGGGAATAACAAATTCCAATCATCATCATTGTATTAAAGTCAGCATTTTCCCTCTTATGAGGGGTTAATGGCTTTTGCACCATGATGACACTCCCTCCCTCAACTTCTTCTGGAATCAAGCATCCTCTCCAATTAGACCAACCTAACTGCTTTCTTTCTTCACTATATCTTTCCATGTAATCTTTGGTCTTCTTTTCCCTCTTTTTAAATTTTTTTTTTTTATAGCCTAATAGTCCACTCCAAATTTTATTAAACCAAAACGGAAATTCTTTTTGCCCAATTGATCGTGAGCCCGGCAGCCACTGAGCAGCGCCAGATCGACGTTGCTCTATCCCTTAATGTTGAACGCCAAACAAGGTAGCAACAACTCCTTTTAATGTCTTTAAGTATGACGCGGCCGGAGTTCGAACCCACGACCTCCTGGTTGTGAGGCGGACGCTCTACTGACTGAGCCAACACTCCAGTCCATCCACTACCAGTCCCCACTTCATCATCTTCCTTTCTCAACACATGACCCATCCATCTCAATCCACTTAATGTACCTTGCAAGGGGGCCCAAAAGCATGCAAGGCAGACTGTATAATGCAGATTTCTAGAAAAACACATTATACAGTTTTTTACTCTCTCTGACTGCATCTACATAATCTATTTTAGTCCATATGGCATATGTACATGTATTTTTAACATTGACAATTTTTCCTTTGCTACAGTATATCATTTTATCTTCCTTTCTATAGACTATACAAAACAAGTTGTTCTAAATTCATGTTCACACCACTCTGCCAGGCACACAATAAAATACACTGTTTAATATTTCCTTTGAACGGAATACTCACTTGACTCTATAGACCGTGAATGGTACAAATAGAAACCATAGTAGATCTTGCCATAGACTACTACCCAGTACTTCTGCTTTCATGTTAATGAGTGGTCTACTGATTGTCACTGTGATTGGCTGAACATCACGCTCTAAAGCAAAGGCCCATGTACTGGAAAGGAAAAGAAACAAAACAAAAATGAAATATTAAAAGTTTTGAGTACATGAGATTATATTTGTACTATTCTTGGTCATCAAAATCTGATGTGTCCTTTCTATCCAGAAAAAAGGGGAAGAAATTAGTGGTTTACGTGAATGTTAACAATATCAACTGACAACTACATGCAGAGTTTAAAACTAATAGTTTCTAGGATGAAGCATTTATGAAGAAAATATATGTTATGGTAACCCTTTTCAGCAAATGATAATTTTTTTGTGATTTTTTTTTTTTTGTGTGTGACATGTTTTCAAAATATGCAACTTGCTAGAAGGGCAAATTAGATATAAAATCAATCTTTCAAATTAAAAATCAAAATGATTTCTTAAATTTCAAATGACACATGGATAAAATCCTGGTTAATTGAAATCCTAGCTATAATGTCTAACTGCTTACTCACCTAAATTTGAGGAGACCGGCCTTGCCATTAGTCATAGCACCCTCAGGGAAGGCTAACACCGGTCTGGTGTTGTGTTGACAATGTTTCCTGACTGCATCTAAGAAGACCTGTCTCCCTTGAGAGGCTCCCATGTTGGTGTATCCCAACGCCCAGTTGAGAAATGGGGGCAGGCTCCACACATTGGGCTAGGTGGTAAAGTAATCATAGCAAGCACTTGAATAGGATAAAGAAATTACAAAGCCTGTTCCTAAATACGCTTCGATTTCACCCTAGCTAAATATTAGCTGATATGGAAGCTAGGAAGGAGTTCATTACAACTAGGATACACACGGACACCCATTTACATTGTATGGTTTGGAAAGACAACTGTAAAGTGATTTAATACATTTTCATGAAGCACTTTATAAATGTACTTTACTACTACACGTACCAAAATATTAATCATAGCTATATAAGATATGTTGTCTAAGAACCAAGTTAGGTTCCAACTCTTAAAAGTTGTGGATGAAAGATCTGTGTAAACCACTAGACCAACTGTGCTCTTACAGAACAAACTCAACTAATAAAACAAAACATCACATGGAAATGATGAAGACAGAGATCTACAAATAATGTTCATCATTATTATTTTTATATGATAACAATATATCAATATTTGAAATCATTGGCTGAAGGCCTTCTTCATCATTGTGTGAACGGAATGAATGAGCTACTCACAACAACTGAAGGAAATATGAGTCCGATGATCACATGATCCAGTACTGAGACGTGATTGGCTACTATCACCTTCACATTCTGATTTCTATGCTGTAGATTTGAAGGGTAAACGATGAATCCTAGAACAGTGTACAACGTCCTTAGCAGAACTCTGAATCATAAGGGAAAAGAAGAACATAAGAGTTTGTAATTGCCTATTTTATACCTGCCAACCTTTCAGAGGACAGCTTAGGAATCTCTCAAGACAGAAATGGGAATAGTCTATTTCGTAAACATTTTACACATCGGTTTTAAGAAAGAAAGAGGAATCAAGTCTTCATAACTTAAGTTTGAAGGCCAAAAAGTAGGAATCATTTCCCCAAAAGGGAATGGTTGGCAGCTATGCTATTTGCTTCTAGCCAAACTTCTAACATATTCATTTGTGTTGAGCTTCTCATCAATAAACGTCAATGATTTCTTTGCGTGAGTCACTTAAGTACAGAGCTTATATCACAAAATTATTGATGGTTTGTAGGGATTTCAGGGAATCTAAGAAACTAGAAATCGTTGCACCCAGGAAGCTTGGATGAATGCAGTTCAAGATGCCAGGGTGAGTTGAACAATGAATAACTCATACAAACAACGTTACTATTGGTAAGCCAAAAAAAACTTACATGTGAATTTAGCCTATAAAAACCTAATCAATTTTTGTTCCAAACTCCAATTCTAGCAATGTCCTCCTTCCCCAGCACAACATTCGTATCCGATCCAATGAAAAGAACAAAGTATTCAGTATAGTGCCTTTGCCTTTAACAAAAAAAAGCACTTCAAAATTTGCTCAAGAAAGTATACAGACCACTTACTTGATAAACATGAAAAATCAATTTAACAAACAGATTTAAAACAACCCATAATCTCTAATTTAAAAAAAACTGAACTAATTTGTTTTTATTACCTTCTGAAGGGCACTTGAACGGGAAGAATACAAGCAATGATGAAAACATGTAGACCAATGAAGAGTCTTAGCACTGCTAGGATAAGACCTATAGGGAAATACAAGGCCAGGAGAACTGCCGTCTTACTATCCCCTAGCCTGCAGCATAAAGAGATAATGATTAACAAATAACAATGGATTCAATCAGGGGATATAATAATAATAATAATCATAAAATACAGTTCTTGTATAGTGCATGAAACAACGTCTCTATGGCTTAAATGTACTTCCAAAGAGCTTTGGAAATTATTACACTACCTTTAGCTCCGGCAGCCGTTATCAGCGCACAGTACATTTCAAGGAATAATCCTTCCAGGTATCCATTCACCTCACCTGGTCGGACAATGCTCTCAATCCTTTCATTAGTATCTTTGATTAAGCATGAATTTATTTAATATGAAAATAAACACAAAGAAATAAAACAAAAAAAATCAACCATTATCTGTTCATCTAAGGACACATGGGTGATCATCAAATTCTAGATGATGATTCCACTACTACCTTTTGAATATATGGTAAGCAGCAACCATTTGCATCTAGACAGACCAACTGCCAAGAGATGATTATCTTCTGTTTTCCCTTATGCCTCAGTCACACCTTTGCATATTTATGGCAAGCCGTCTTAACATTTATTCCTATTTCTTGATATCAAGAAATGATTTTCTGTTGTAAAGCAATGGTAATTCTTGGTATCGAGAATTTGAAAACGCGAAAATACGCAAGCTAAAAACGCAAAGGTGTGACTGAGGCATTAATCAATGTTTCCTCTTGAAGCACATACCTGCATATAAAGGCCACAAACTGAATCTTAGATTGTTTTTCTTATTTGTCAAGAGTGCTATTCATACACTCATTTCAGTATGTCATATATCAGAAATTCTTAATTGAATAACCTACCTTCGGTGACTGAAGAGCTGAGCTATTTCAACCGCCATCTTGGATTCAAAGCAGGTTCTCAGTCAAAGAACTACCCAAGGGAAAGATCAACGGCCTTCTTGGGATCAGTCTTTGATGATGAAAAAGAAGAAGAAATGGTCCATCAAGGAAACCACAATAATTTCATTCTCAAGCTGAGTATAGAATAATAAAGTCTTCTTGTTACATTTGCTTTGCAGCGGCCACATCTAATTCAACATAATTTCATTACAAGAACCTATTGAAATTGAAATTGGCCATAAGTTAGTGATCTGGAAACATGCATACACGAAAAGATATGATTGCATGTACATGTTATTGTGTTTATGCTAGTGGTGGTCTATACCTAAATGCCATACATGTGTCCGGACAGGTTATTTGTACAGACAGCTGATTTAATTTGAAGAAGATTACGAGCAACAACTCATAAACCTTTCAAAATTTATGTCAGACAATATATAACAGAAGACAAATATTTACTTTACAATAATAGTGATTAGTGTAAAAAAGGCGTGCGCACAGAGAGTTTGCTATGTTCAGCAAACTACTTGCATGCGCCTTTGTATGATATATGAAGGGGTAACCAAAGTTTGCGGAGATTTTGACAATATTATAAAAAGTGATATTCGTTTCATGAATTCTCATATTCTACACAAATTTATAAATTTTAATTATTACCAAATGGACGGCAAAGTTTTTGACTACAAATTGGTTCAACTCAAACATTTATCATCAAAGGATTCCGGAGATATCGTGATCTAAATATTTGATTTTGGATCGGCGTGCGCGCTGCAACTAAAATAGTCATTAAAAAAATGAGACCTTACCTTGCGCACAGGGGTTTACAGTTGATTTATCAAAAATGTGATCCATCAAAAAAAAAGGTAATATCATAATTTGCAAGGCAAGATGTTTTACAGTCAGTTGGTACCACTTTTTACTTACAATTTTGAGGAAATCTGCTCTCAAATTAAAGATTTTCAGACCCTTAATATCTGCAAGTTGATAACTTTTCGGAACGGACGCAAATGACCTCAAAATGTGCCGATCTTTTGTTAGTATTTTCACAATTTCACTCCCAATTCCAAAGAAAGTTTCATTTCTGGGTAATTTGAAGTTCCACTTTCCATTAGTGATATCAGATTTTCGAAATCTTACTGATTTTTTGAGATAGCGAACTTAGGCCACACCACCATACTTACTAGTCGCTATCATCGTAAAGTAAGTATCAAATTGGCAACACAAAAAAACTATGTTTACACAGCGAAGAGAAAGTAATCATGCTGCGCCGCTACCGTGCATGCTCACTTTCTCTTCGCCGTGTTGAATCGACCACATTCAACATGGGATGAATTGGGTTAGGACGAGAAATCTTCAAAAGACTTCTTCAAATTATTATTTTTAAGTGGTTGAACGAATGCCCAGAGGAGTCGTGAGTCGAAAAACATTTAAAGTCTAAATTGTATTTACTTCTTCTTTTCATTGCGAGAAAATGTGCCCCAACCCGCTGTCTGAATCGTTTTCCTATGCAGGCTCCGGCTCTGGAGCTGGAGTTACAGGAGTCAGTGACCCAATTACACTCATTACAGTCCCATACGTAACGTATTGCGTTATCTGGTTATGAGAAGTTAAAATTGTTCAAGACATTCAGTTTTGTTAACTGAGCTTAACTTTATCGTAAACCTTACCCTTTGTCTCGTTCTTTTACGAGTTGTTTATTCTCTCAGGAGTATCCAGAGAAGTCAATATATGTATTCGTGGATCATAGAAAAGGTATTTCCGCTAACCATTTAACGTCATCCGACGTCCGACCTTCACAAAAAAAGAATGACTTGTGTACTATGGTGTCTGTGAATGCAAAAAAATATATAATAAATTCCCTTTGCCCGTTTGCAATATATGATGACGACATTTCTGCCGTTTATGTATTTGCATTTATTTTGTTGCTTCTATAAAAGTAAGCCGAAACAGCAAATCAAAAAATAACCGGATCAAATCAAATCTTATCCAACTCTAAAGATTTAGTTTTTATGGTGTTTCCGATTTTTCTCACTATTTTTGTGTTCTTTATGTCATTCATTGCCTCTAGACCCTATATTGCAACCGCCCCACTACTACTCCCCCCCCCCCAGTAACGGATCCAGGGGGGAGAACAGGGGGCACTTGGCCCTTGGCCCCCAAAAATATGTTAAAATCAGCCCTAAATTCCCCCCAAATGTACTGAAAAACAGGCGCGTCCCCCCCCCCCCCCCGGCCAAAAAAATTATTAAAATTTTTATTTAAATATATATATGTATATATATATATATATTGACCTCCCCCCCCCCCCCTCCCCCCCCCCCCCCCCCCCCCCCCCCGCTTATTCAGCCGCTGGTTAAGTCGTAGCGATTTTTTCGTGACCAAAAAAAAAAGAAGTTACGATTATTTCAATGGAACTATGTGCACACAGACTGTGTTTAACAAACCACACCACACCCACGAAAAAATTTCCTTCATGATGTCTTTACCCAATTTCGATAAATGATATAAGTATTCGGGAAATGAAAAGTGAAATAAGTATGTTTCGTTTCAGAGACTTAATGGGGAGCTTTTTAGTGGCACCGTTCTCATTTTGTGAAGAACAAAAATGAGGCTACAATGAATTTAACCACAATCATTCATAGTAGGGAAGGCGAATGAAGGCTATGACGGGCTGTACTCCTTGTCGGTTTCAAGGTATGTTCAATTTTAAGGAAAATACAGATATAGAAATAGTTTTCAATCGAGGGTAATTAAGTTTGAATTCTTCCGACTAATTCTCTCAATCGGACCCGGCAAACGATGATGACCCATCGATGGACAAGCTCCCTCTCACGTCGCTCGTTCTCCCCCGTATGGACACTATGCCTATAAAATAATGGCCAAATGGGATATTCGTGAATAAGGGCTTGTTGAAGGAATCCGATGTGCGTAAAATTATAACTGTAAATCGCATTTCGTGCAATAACACATTAGGCCTTGTAATGTGGCTGAGGAAAAAAATAGTTTCCAAAAGAAAGAAGGAGGAGGAGAAGAATAAGAAAAATGAACACATTGAACTCTAATATATCTTAACCTTTTCGTAATATTAATAAATACAGTTATAGACGTGAATACAAGTCATGATCGCAAGAACATAATACATACAGTAGGAAACCTGAGGAAACAGAATAAAGAGTGAATCAGGAAAATAGATAGTATAGGAGTAAAATAGACTAGAAGAATATTACCAAAAAAAAAATTGAGCCACACTTATGGAACAAACTTAAATTCCAGCAATCATATAGTTCAAAATCAATGTGTAATTCATTTTGTCTTTCTATAAATATTTTTTGTTAGGCTGTATTTTTGTCTTGTACTGTACAGTACCTTGTAATAATTGGTGGATGACATTTTCCATTTTGTGTGGAAAAGAATAATTAAATAATCAGTTATCAATAATTATCAAAATCTACAGGCTTACTCACTCAATCAGGTTGTGCCCTTTACATTTTCCTCGCTACAATCTTTTTCTTTTGCGGTCTAGATGCACATAGCGATCGAAATCGCGACTAAAATGTGAACATTATGCTCAGCAGTCAGAATGAGATCCAACTCGTGTTCATTTCATCATTCATAATATTGTACATTAAGGGAGGAGAAAGAAAGGAGGGGCCAGGAAGAAAAATTAAAATTGAGCTGGTACAGACAGGACGAGATGGAGAGCGGTATTAAACGCGAAATGATGATTACGATGACGTAAACACATGTAGTAAACAATTAAGTTATATAAAGTTAAACAATTTAGATCCGCGATAAAAGAATTTTCATTTAAAACTAATTAATGTAAAGGAACATTCTTTTATCGCGGATCTAAATTGTATAATGAATTACCGATTAACTTACGTAGACCGAACACACTCAATCTATTTCGGCATGGTCTAAACTCTAAATGAATGAAAACTAGATTTTTATGTAGAACTTTTGGTGTAATCGGGGAGGCGGAGGGGATGGTAACAATCGTATTCACAAAGTGATAGAGAGGGTTTGGGAGGGTTTTTTGGGTAGTGCGAATATGTAATATTTTCGGTATATTTTGTGTTTTATTTCTATGTTTAATTATCTATTTCTGGACCTCTATGAGGAACAGAGCCATTCTGATAATGGCTCTGAATAGAGCATTCCAGCCGTGGTTTATTCTTGATTTGTATTATATTTGTAAATCGTATTCTCGTATGTATTTGAATTTGAATTCTCTAAAACACATTATGACGTTTATGTTGAGCATTTTAAACCAAACCAAGGGCAACCCCGGTAATATATACGCAACAAGAACTATATCTAAATATATCACATAAAAATACATTAGCATACACAAACATTATACAACGATCAATGAAAAGAAGAGAATTGAATTTTGATTGCCATCTGAATTGAGGGGTTTTGTTTAGAGAAAGTAAGCACCCACTGGACTTTTCATTGAATAGTCGACTACCCTCCTCCTCCTCTCAAGGGAGTTTACAGACTCTTTAAAAAAACCAGCGCATGTATAATACCCACCAACAAAGACATTTTCTTATTTGTGTGTGTTACCGCACAGAGTGGAGCATTTCACCGAATCTTAATGAAGAATTTAAGAAGCTATATCAACAAGACATAGAAAACAAGGCTTGGGACAAATACACCAGGCAAACATGGCTACCATTAAGTATCAGAAAGAGGGGGAACAGTGCAAATATTTAGCTCATAATCAAAACCCCATTTTCTAGCTAAGCAGGGGGCTGGAGCGTTATACGGCGAAACATACAGCACTGTACCACACTTCAGCGATCCCTATGTAAGCACAGCTTGCTAATCATATTGCCAAATAATTATATCACAACATTTCTTTTTTGAAATGATCTCTAATGACGGTTGCATTGAAATTATGAATGTTAATAAAAGGTACTGATCAAATTTCAATGGTATAAGTTGTGAAGAACAAAACAAATCAACCCAAAGTTTATTGGATTCAAGATTACAATGGAACTCTTGTGAAATCACTACTCTTCTAGCAATGTTATAATTATTATTAGATGGAATTGGTGTTCATTAATCTTACGTCATCCCTTTCCTTCCCCTTCTCATATTGCCTTTTGTTCTTCAGAATTCTTTCTAATTTTTCTTATTTTTCTTGAATCTGTTTTTACCCTCAAGTTTTTATTTTATAGTCTCGTTGGTGGCTGTAGTAACTAATGGTATTAGCAGCAGCAACATCAGTAGAAGTAGTAGTAGTAGTAGTAGTAGCAGTAGTAGTAGTAGTAGTAGTAGCAGTAGTAGTAGTAGTAGTAGTAGTAGTAGTAGTAGTAGTAGTAGTAGTAGCAGTAGTAGTAGTAGTAGCAGTAGTAGTAGTAGTAGTAGTAGTAGTAGTAGTAGTAGTAGTAGTAGTAGTAGTAGTAGTAGTAGTAGCAGTAGTAGTAGTAGTAGTAGTAGCAGTAGTAGTAGTAGTAGTAGTAGTAGTAGTAGTAGTAGTAGTAGTAGTAGTAGTAGTAGCAGTAGTAGTAGTAGTAGTAGTAGCAGTAGTAGTAGTAGTAGTAGTAGTAGTAGTAGTAGTAGTAGTAGCAGTAGTAGTAGTAGTAGTAGTAGCAGTAGTAGTAGTAGTAGTAGTGATAATAGCAGGTTACATGTTTATGTCATGAATAACACCCTATTCGGGAGAAGAAAAAAACTTATTTTGTGTATTATTTCAAAGTCGTCTCATATACCCAGTTAACATTTCTTTCTAATTGGATTCCTTGAAAGGTCGACGGTAGTTTCATTCCATAAGTCCCAAGTGACGCTTCCGTTGCACATCTTTCGACAACAAAGAAAACCATTATAAAAAGAAAGACCGACTCGCCAAAAAGAATGACACATCTTCCACTTGCATGTCATCACAGCTTTGTTGTCAAACAAAAATGAAAGATCGACGGGAAAATAATGAGAAGCCGGACAAGAAACCGTCTGGTCTCAGACGAGGAACAACCAGGGGGATAGAAATAGAAATAAAAATAGAAAGAGAGCGGGTGAGAGAAAAGAAATCAAAGAAAGTCAGAAAACGGATAGAAGTCCTCAGAGTCAATTGATAATTAGTCACCTGTAATATGTATTATTCTTGATCATTGCGTCGCGGTTATCTCGGGAGAAAAGAAGAATGTGATTTTGGGGTAATACAAAATTGGTGGAATTGTTTTGTTTATTTGTTAGAAGTTCCTATGGAGCGCCGGAACCAAGGTGGATGGGAGAGAGAAAGAGAAGGGAGAGAGAGAGAGAGAGAGAGGGGGGGGGGGGTAGGGAGGCGATAACACCTTCGAACCAATCCCTCACAGTCTGATTTGTCTTTCATAAAACATTTACCACCAACAATCTCACAAAGGATCAATACATCACAAACACCAACATTCATCATCTTATCTAACATAGGGTGCGTTTATTGGGTCTTGCCACTAGATATGTACATATCGTACCCCACCATCATACCCCACTTTCGAACCCCACTATACGAAAGTGATTTGCGGGATGTCGCGTTTATCGTCTCTTCACGATTCAAAATAAAGGTCTTGTGTCTGCGCAGCTGTTTTGACCCGGGAAGCAGACAGTTTCTCGGAGGTCAACTACACACACATGCTTGTACACAGCACATGACGCGCGCTAGCCTCCGAACCGGAAATTAACCTGGGTGGTCCGATTTGTATGTGGGGTTCAAAACAGCTTTGCGTGTATCATCTCTCAGAAACGTGATTCTGGCTGTATGTCACATTCAAAACACACCTTTTTGCGTCTTTAGATATGCCCATATCTAAAGACCTTTACAAAAGGCTTTGCGTTTATCACCTTCTAAATTTGCCTGAAAGACGTTTGAGAAACCTGATTCTAGCCAAAAATTTGGTCAATAAACGCACCCTAAGTCTATAGTCAGCAGTTCCTAAAGATGCCAATCTCACTATCTTTTTGTTCAATTCAATGTTCCACCTTAATTCACCAAATGCTAATATTCACCTGACTATCAGACCTCAGTCAAGTCATAGCAATTTTATTTTATTCTCATTATTATTATTTATATTTCTCTGGTTTTTTTTAAATTCCTGTACGTCCTTTTTATGTGTTTGTTTGACTTCGTTTTATTGCTTTGTTACCGTTTGTCAGGATATTTTACGGTGTAATATAGAGGTTCTGCCTCTAAACGCCAATGGCCTAGGCCTAGGCCGATTCTCCTCCGGTTCATGTCATATTTATCTTTCTGTCGAGTATGCTAATGTACTTAATTACACTATTATGCCAGCTTTTGTTATCTTTTGCTATTATGATTGTGATACCATTTTCAATGGAATGTGGTAAGAATAAAATAAATTATTATATTTTTGCAAATGGAAATATTAAGGAACGATTTATGTCATAGGAAATTTTAAGATCTGTAATGGAACATAAATTATGCTT